>NC_051064.1:91629561-91973838 GCF_004664715.2 Peromyscus leucopus
TGTTTTGTGAAGTAGTTAAAAGACTTGATAGAACTGGGCAATCAGTCTATCCAGTCCTGGACTTTTCGTTTGTTGGGAGTTTTTTGTTTTTTGTTTTTTGTTTTTGGTTTTTGGTTTTTGGTTTTTGGTTTTTGGTTTTTCGAGACAGGGTTTCTCTGTGTAGCTTTGCGCCTTTCCTGGAACTCACTTGGTAGCCCAGGCTGGCCTTGAACTCACAGAAATCCAGCTGCCTCTGCTTCTTGAGTGCTAGGATTAAAGGTGTGGGCCACCACTGCCAGGCTGTTGGGAGGTTTTTTATTGATGCTTCAGTCTCATTGTTCATTGTTGATCTGTTTAGGCTTTTCATCTTCTTGAGTCTTTGTACATGGTGTATACCTAGAAAAGTATCCATTTTTCCAGGTTTTCCAGTTTGTTAGAATGTATTTTTTCAAAGCACTCTCCAGTGATCCTCTAAACTTTACAGGTATCTGTTGCTTTTCCTCTACTCTTGCTAGTTTCTTCTCTCTGTCTCTTCTGGTTTGTTTGGTGAAGCCTTTGTTGATACTGTTTATCCTTTCAAAGAACCAATTCTTTTGTTCATTGGTTCTTTATATTTCTAGTGTAATTTTGATTATTTCTTTTCTTTTCTTTTTTTTATTCTTTAATTTAATTTAATTTTATTTTACAATACAATTCAGTTCTACATATCAGCTACGGATTACCTTGTTCTCCCTCCTCCCGCCCCCCTCCCCTTCCCCCCAGCCCACTCCCCATTCCCACCTCCTCCAGGGCAAAGCCTCTCCATCATTGATCTTTACTTAGCTTTTTCAAGCATTTATCTGTCCTGTACATCTGAAAGAGAAGGACATGTGTGCTGTCGCACATGTGTGGATGTCGCAGGACAAGTGAGTTCTCTTCCACTTTGTGAATCCCAGGGATCAAACTCAGATCAACGGGCTTCACAGCAAGTGCCTCAGCCCACTCAGCCATCCCTTGCACCCCTTTATTATTTCTTTTCTTTTTAAAGCTATATTTAATTGCTACAAACGGTTGAATTATGTTCCATTGTATGAATATACTTCAGTTTGCTTATTAATTCATAAATCGATGAGTGTGCTTATATTTGGAGGTATAATGTTATGTAATAACAAGTGTTCTTGAACATTTGTGTGCAAGTCTTTCTATGAGCATAGGTTTTTGTTTATCTTTGTTATATACTTAATATTTGAATTTCTGGGCTTTAAGGAAATTATTTTACTGGTTTTCCAAAGATTCTTGATGTTTAAAATCAGAAAGCATGTCAGGGGCAATGAGCTTGCTCTTTTATTCATTTAGTTTTCAGGAATTAAAAGGCTCTAGTACTGGTTAGAATTTCAAGGACGTTCTCAATCATACTAAACATAGAAAATTCCAACTATAAACTAGAGACTCTTGGGAAACACCACTGCTTATTAGAACTGAAAGGTTCTCAGTGTGCCAGGGTATCTCTGGTAATGTAGCGTCCTAAGTGAATGCTGTCATACTCTATCTGGACTATGCCTGAATGTTATTCCTGAAGTTCTCTTAGAACCAAGTTCTCAGTGTTGAATCTAAATGAAGTCTTGACTTGGGGAGCACTCAGGAGGTTAAGTTGCTTTCACATGTGCATCCTGTACTGATGGTAACTTTCCTCATGGTTGAGCAGCATCACTAGAGTTGAGATCATTACACATAAGAGAAGCATTTGCTCTCTGTTTTCCTTTATCCCTCTGCAAGAATCCTGACTCAGTGCAGTTGCTAATGAAATGGTGCTTTGGGGACCCATGAAGAAGGCAGTCTGCAGGAATTGTTAATTATTTCTAAAAATAACTCCCAGAGACAGGCAAATGGTAACGACTAGGTTCTGGCACTTTATGGTTATAGCAACCACTTTTCTGTATTTTGATTCCCTACCCTCGTGCTAATTATCTCTGTGTGGACATTATGATGGTGTGTCATTGAAAGTATTAAAAATTTAATTAATTGCTTTACCATTATATCTTGTAGAAAATATGATAGTGGTAATCTTATATTCTTATTTTGGTTTGCACAAAGCTAACTAAACACAAAGCAACTGAAAAAAATCATCAAAATACAAATTACACACAACAAAGTGAAGCTACTGATTACTGATTTTAGTGTTTTTATTTTCTGTAGCAACAGTGGCTAAGTCCAAAGAATGTCAAGTAAAACATTTGTCATGTCCCAGTCTTTGCATATTTCCACTAGAAGGTTTTAAGCTTGGTCATAGAGATGTAGCTGCGACAACAATTTTAAAAGATTAATTTGTGTGTGTGTGTGTGTGTGTGTGTGTGTGTGTGTGTGTATGTATGTATGTTTGTAATCATAGAGGCCAGAAGAATGTGTTGGAACACCTAAAGCTAGAGTTAGAAACAGTGTGAGCTGCCCAGCCTGTGTGTTGGGATACAAACTCAGGTCCTCTGAAAGAGCAGCAATTGCTCCTATCTCCTGAGCCTTTCTCTAGCCTCTAAATCAAAAATTAAAATAAAAATCAAATAAATCAAATATTTAATTATAAAACACAAAAGTTGAACACATTGAATATGTCAGTGTTTATATCTTATTACTATTTGATGTGGTATTTTGTTAGTTTTCTATGATAATCATTGCTCATGCTGGCTTATAATGATGTTCTTATTGTATTGCAATCAGTTCATTAAATGGAACTGAGATCTTACCAAATAAAATGACTAGAGTTTATCATTTAGTCAGTCTGGGACATGAATGTAAATGTGTGTGTGTGTGTGTGTGTGTGTGTGTGTGTGTGGGTGTGGGTGTGTGTGTGCGCGCGCGCGCTTGTTTGTGTGTGTGGATTTTGAGACACGGTCTCTATGTTGCCTTGGCTGTACTGGAGCTCACACACTAGACTAGACTGGCCTCAAACTCATAGAGATCCTCCTGCCTTTGCCTCCCAAGTGCTGGGATTAAAGGTGTGCATCACCACATCTGCTGTTACAGGAGTGGGAGTGTGTTTTTAAAATTTCACTTAAATTGTTGTTTGATATTAAAATGTGATTGAGTCTAAGATGATTTTTAAATCTTACACAAAGTCAACAAAGAATATATTTTACAAGTTATATTTCCATCTTCTCTGACATGTCATTACTTACTTCAGATAAGGCCAGAAGTGCCTGTTCCTGATGAAATGGATGAAGAGGAATCTGTGGACCTTTCTATTCCTGGCCCTTGCTATCTGAGACTGTTGACAATCACTGCTCCTTCAGTTTTACCAGGTGACTCCTATTTGGTAACCATAGGGCTAGCATTTTTTAGTGATTTTTGCCTGTTTCATAAATTGTGGGGGCTCTTTGTTTGTTTGGTGTGCACATGGTGTAGTTTACTCTCACATAGATACTTTCTAGCTGAAATACTAAGTATAGTTGTGTTCTATAGGGACTGTCTTAGGTAATATGGTATTTTAACCATTAGATGACAGTAACATTGAGCTGGAAAATGAGTTTAAATAATTGTTCTCAATGTAGCTAGAATTCATATCACAAACTAAGTTTATTGTGCCAGACAGACTTGCACTGGGACTCAAGTCACCACTTTAACTAATGGCCTTTTGTTATAAGCTAAGTGAGAAAGATGGCCATTTGGCTTTTGAGAGATTTACTAGTAGTTTTACTGTTATGAATTTATTCCTTTTTTAATTTATTTACTATTTTATATGTTTGGGTGTTTTGGTTGGATGTATGTTTATGTACCATGTGCATGCGTGGTGCCTGAGGAAGTGTTAAAAACTATTGTGAGTTGACACATGGGTGCAGGGACTAGAATTTGGGTCCTTTGCAAGATCAACAAGGATTCTTAACTGCTGAGGCATCTCTCATTTATTCTTTCTGTACAGAACACTAATCACAGCATTAATATTTGAGAGCTCTAAATTAATATCTCTAACAAATGGATCACGGTGGGTGCATTGATGTGTACAGGTGGGAGGTCCTGATGAGGCAGAAGCTGGAGGGCCATGGGCTGGAAGCTGGGGTTATACTCTTGCCAGGCATGGTGAGTTTGAGGCTCAGCTGGTCTATGCAGTGAAGTCCAGGCTGTCCAGGGCTACATAATGATACCATGTCTTTCATTTTTACTTTTATGTATTTTTGTTTTAATGATCAAATTATGTGGTCATTCAGCTTTGATATAAAGTTTATTGGACTGTTAGCCTTTAAAAGGCATGCCGTGCATGTGTGTGGTGCTCACATATGTAGAACTTTCACTGCCCCTATTTTAGTCTTACATAAGAAACAGTAAGTGATTATAGTTTGATATGTGAATTGTGGACTGTGATTAAAATTTATATTATTTAAAAAGTTATCTTCTGATTATTAAAAAAACACTTAAAAATTCTGTAGATGATCCATTGTGATTTGAAGCTTCTCAGTGTTAACCAACATTTGCTTTTTGTTCAAATTCTACCTTGAATATGTGTGTGTGTGTGTGTGTGTGTGTGTGTGTGTCTCGTGTAATAAAATAAATGTCATTATGTCCTCTCAACTTAAGTTATTGTAATTTGATTGTAGTAATCTGTAATGTTATCTTTTTCTTGATTTCGTGACACACAATGATTCCTTGAAAATTTAGCCAAATTTATTGTTTACTTATGGACAAAACTCCTGTCCATCCCTGCCTTCTTTCATTAGGGCAAACTGAATCGTGGAGCTGAGGCAAAGATATGTTTTCATTTCTTCTCTTCTTTACGACAAGCCTCAGAGGCTTGTTCACTGTTACTTTCTTCTCCACACTTCCTACCTCATAGCTTCCCAGGAGCCTTGAGTCTCTCTGGGGTTACAGCCAGCAGGAATAAGAAACAGCCTTGTTACGCAACATTCCTCTAGTGTCCTTAAACATCCATCTCCAATAGATTATTTGGACTGTTAAAGTGACTTTGTGTCCTTTGCTGATTCCTGCTGTGGTCAGCAGAGGGGCAGGAGTGCCTGGGAAGGTGGAAAATGTTGCTACCGAGCAGCTCTTTTGAGCACTGGTACCTCGGTGCTGGTATCTGTACTTGATGGTTATAGTACTCTACCAACTCTGGTTGTTTGAGGGAATCGCAAATTGGAGTCAAGTTGATTGTGGAGGTACTAACTATGTCTGGCAAACCATCACGATAGACTACATGTTACATTCTTGTGTGCTCACTTTCTCTGATTAATGGAGCACTGACAGACGAGGACATAGACATAGGAACAGAGACTGGAAGCATACCCGGTGGATGCTGCATGATCCTCACTCGTTAGTGATTATTTCTCCTCTCCTCCTCCCCTCCCCCTCTTTCCTCCTTCCTCCTCCTCCTCCTTCTCTTCTTCTTAACATTATTAAAATTATTTGTACTGTAGTCCTATTTGGATTTTGCCAGATGCTCTGAGTTTGTGGACTTTAGGAATTAGGCATTTTTTCATTCAGCATAGTATATTTAAGATCCTTAACCTAGCTCCGTATGTTAATTTTTCTGAGTTGTTGGATGCTTTTTCCTTAGATATAACTGCAGTGTCAACATGCTCCCCTTGTTGTCCTGTAGATTTTCCTCTTCTTTTTAATCCTCACTGGTTATATGCAATGAAGAGGCCAAGGCAAAGGCTGCGGAGAGCAGGAAGAATGCCGGCTGCTGGCTCCGTTGCTTTGGGGAGGATGGTGTTCTCTGTAGTGGCTTCATTGCTTGGGGGAGGATGGTGTTCTCTGTAGTGGCTTCATTGCTTGGGGGAGGATGGTGTTCTCTGTAGTGGCTTCATTGCTTGGGGGAGGATGGTATTCTCTGTAGTGGCTTCATGGAGGTGCCGGCATCTTTCCCTCACCTCCCTTCTCCAGGACAGAGCTGAGAGGTTTCCACTGGCCACAGAGCTTGACAAGTAGACAGCTTTCTGTGGCTGGAGCAGCGCGCTTGCCAGTGTGTCCTTCTTTTCTGATGTACTCGTCCCCTTTGTCAGAACACAGTTCTTCCTGAAGGAGCACGAAATTACCCTCTTACCAAAGTGCTCCTCGCTTCCCAGTCACATGACTCACACTCGTTTTGAAAATCTGTCCTCATATTGAGCTTGGAGCAGGCATACCTTTACCACAGTGCTCAGGAACTGGAGTACATAGCCTGTGATTACATGTCATTCACTTGTTTAGATGTTACATTCATCAAGGTCATGACAGGAAAAGGAGTTCATGCTCCATGGAATAATTGAAGAAAGTTTAATAAAGTGATTCTTTAAAAGCATGTTTTCAAAGTTAATGGAAATTCATTAGACATGATGGATGAATCATCCGAGAATAGAAGGTCCTCTGGCCTGTGTAGGGAGGGAGAGAGACATTCGTGTCACCGATAGAACTGCCTAAGGGGAGACAGCCCTCTAAACAAGGGTGCAGGCAGCCTGTAGTAACCTGTTGGACAGTGTCTAGGGAATCGGTTCCTTGACTTGACTAGGTTTTCACCCTTTGATCTCCTGCCAGTGCCTTTCACTGGTTGAAACACTGAGCAGCCCGTTGCTGCATTAAAGTTTCCTTTTGGAGGCTCCAGAGCAGTGTTGAGAAGGGTGGAGGGCAAGTGTGGAGGAGTCAGTAGAAACTGTCCCAACAGATGTTCTCAGTACTGTGTGTGTGTGTGTGTGTGTGTGTGTGTGTGTGTGTGTGTGTGTGCGCGTGCGCGCGCGCGCGCGCATACATATGTATAGACCAGAGATTGGCTTTGGCTGTCTTCTTCAGTTGCTCTTCCTCCTTATTTTTTGAGTGAGAGTCTTTTGCTTGTACCTGGGCATTGCCATTGGGTAGACAGTCTGGCTAGCAGGTTGCAGGGTTCTTCTTGTCTTTGACTCCCCAGGCAGGGATGGCATGTGTGCGCTGCCTCACTTGGCTTTTTTATACAGGTGCTGGGGATCAAACTCAGGTCCTCATGCCCTGCCACATACTTTATTGACTGAGCAACCTCCCCAGTCCCTCTCTTTGCTCTGTATGAATAAGTTTGGTTGCATGCAGGAGCTTATATAGAAAGAGAGAAGGACACTGAGTAGATGTGCTATCGAGTATTTGCTCCTTCAAATCGTGGTCATTTAAAGATCTTGAGGTAGAAGTATTCCTAACAAAATTCAGATGTGGCTGGGTGGACCCCTGCCTTTCTGTTCCTGTTGGAGGAACATGCAGTAGTCTCTGTCTCTGTCTCTCTCTCCCTCCCTCTCCCCCACCCCCAAGTGATTTATCTACCTTTAATGCTTTGTTTTTGTTTCTGTATTGGGCAGCCTCTAGTGGTCCTTATGGAAATGACACCTAAATATGGACCCATTGATCTTAGCAGTTACTTTGTGTGACATCTTGCTATCTTCTGATCTGACATTATTATGTTGTTTAGTAGTACATACAGTGTCGAATAGCAAAGATCACAGGCTTTATTAGGAGTGTAGACAAGGTAGTAAGGAAAGAAGTTTTCAGTTTTTTAATCCTTGTACTAACATTGCTACAGAATGGTGCTTGGTTCTAAAAGATCTCTCTGAAAACATCCAAAGGACAAGCAGGACTCATTCCATGATAATCTGGTAATAGTATGCTCCAGGTAGACAGCCAGCTAGTCTCGTGTCCCTGTGCAACACATAAGCCTGTATTTTTGAAGAAGAGAAAGGTTATTTGGAAAGGTCTTTAACTTGGCAAGAAGGGAACGTGGCAGAAATGAGGTCAGGGAAGAATGCTGACGATTCCTGGTTTGTGCTCAGAGGCTATGCAGTGTTTTTCTTTAAACGTGCAGTGAAAGCTATTGGGTGGCGTTAAGAAAGGAAAGGACCACCTCAGCTTCTGGCTGGAGGATGCTGTAGGAATGATCTGGAGGAAGAAGAAACTAGAGATGTGGCTTTTACATTAGCATATTTGAGAAAGGACAAAGATAATAAGCAGGCAAGTTTTCATAGGAATGGTTCTAAAAGAATTGGACTCTGAAGGTGGAGCCACAAGAACTTGCTGATGGATTATATGTAAGAAGTGAAGAAGTAAGAGTAAATTCTAACTTCTGATACCTGAACAGTGTGGTACTTTGTTCTAATTTGGGGAAATTTAAGAAAGAGATGATGATCAGTAGTTTGCTTTTCATTCTGCAAATTTCAACCTGAAATATAGCTAGCCGTCTGTGTACCCGTTAAGAATGAATGTTCTGCTTTTGGAATGCCACATTTATTTGGGTTTTGAACTCTTTTTATTCTCTTTCAGCCTTGGAAGAATTCTTTACATCTCTTGTGAAACAAGAGATGGTGAATATGCCCCGGGGAATATATCATTCTGCATTGAAAGGAGGCATCCGATCAGACCAAGGGAAGACGGTAGCAGGAATCCCCAGTTTTATATTGAAGATGTATGAAACAAACAAGCAACCAGGGTTGAAACCTGGCCTAGCAGGTACGAATACTGCACAGTGGTGAAGTACAGGTTTATAGCCTCCTGTCCTAACTCTTACTTTCATGAAGAATTGTAATGGGTTAGATGGTAGGATATCGTTGTTGCTGCTGCTAACATGTACACACAGCTGAAAAACTTACCACAAACCTAACTTGAAAAGGAATCCCAAAACTGTAGAAGCAAAAACTATAGTCTTTTTTTTTTTTTTTTTTTTTTTTTTTTTTGCTAAAGCAAAAAAAAAAAAAAAAAAGATAGCTTCCAATTCCAGAACAGGAAGAATATTTTAGAGTTTTTCAATCCTTGGAACATTTTCACTATTCTGGCTATGGACTTGATTGGGAGATGGCTCAGGCAGAGGTCAGGTGTGTTGGAGGAAAGAGCAGCAACCAATGGCCAACAAATGTATAGAAACAATTTTAATATCCTTAGCCATCAGGGAAATGCAAATCATGACTCCATTGAGATTCCAGCTCAGCCCAGTCAGAATAGCCATTATCAAGAAAACAAACAAGAAATGCAGATAATGACACAGAGAATAAGCCATGCTCATACACTATTGTTGGACTGTAAATTAGTTTAGCCACTATGGAAGTCAGTATAGATATTTCCCAGAAGATGATCACCAGAACTGCTATATGATCCCCCCATACCACTTGTTGGTTTTACCCAAAGTAATCAAAGTTAAGCATATAACATAATATACTTTCACTTTTGTATTTATTATGACACTGCTTAAAAATCAACCTGTGTCCATTACTAGATGAATTACTCAATTTAAAAAAATCTGTACTTTCCATACATATGGATTTTTATGTTACCATAAAGAGGAGCAAAATCATGTCATTTGCAGGAATACTGTATGTCATCATCTAAGTGAGATTCAGAAGGATATACTGCATATTTGCAATCTAGATTTTAAAATAGGACATGAAAGTAGGGGAGACTATTTGGGGAGAGGAAGGATGCTAAGAGGAGGTAGGAGCTAAGGGGTGATACTGGCATAAATATGATCAAAACACATGATATACATGCACAGAAATGACACAGTGGAGCCAATTATTTTATACAGTGAATACACCAATAAAGATACTTTACATATTAATTGGAACTACACCATAGTGAGGACAAACCATATAACAGCTTATAGAATGTAGTTACAATCTTTTTCTGTTGACTAATTGATTGATTTTGTGTTTGTGTATGAGTATGAGCAAGTGGTGTATGTGTGTGGAGATGCACAGTGTTGTGGGAGTGCTTGGACTTGTGTGTGTGTGTGTGTGTGTGTGTGTGTGTGTGTGTGTGTATTTGGAGGTCAGAGGAGAACATAGCATGTCTTTATATATCACTTTCCACCTTATTCCTTTGAGACAGAGTATCTCACTGAACCTAGACCTATGCAAGCCCCCAGGATCCTCATGTTTCCATCCCTCCAGGATTAGAGTTAAAGGTATACCTGTGACAATGATTGACTATGTATATGTGTGTGCGTGTATGTGTGTGTCTTCTTGCATGTCTTAATTTGCTTTCTATTGCTGTGATAAAACACCATGACCAAAATCAAACTTTGGGAGGGAAGGTTTATTTCACCTTATAGTTTACAGTCCATCACTAAGAGAAGTCAGGGCAGGAACTCAAGACAGGAGCTAGGAGGCAGGAACTGAACCGAGACCACTGAGGAGTGCTGCTTACTGATTTGCTCCCATGGCTTGCACAGTCTGCTTTCTTAGAAGACCCAAGACCACCAGCCCAGGGGTGGCACCGCCCACAGTGGACTGGGTCCTCCCACATCCATCATTAATATTAAGAAAATGCCCCACAGGTTTTGCTACTGGCCAATCTGGTGGAGGCAGTTTCTCAATTGAGGTTTCTCTTCCCAGATAATTCTAGGCAAACACCTAGCTAGAACAGAAATATATACTTTCAATTTGCATATTAGAAACAAGGAAGGGAAACTAAACTTCTGTTTAAAAGAACTTGGGAAAGAATAGCAAATCAAGTAAAGATCATAAAAACATGTGACCAAAGACAAAAAGATACTCTTTAAGTGAAGGTTTAACAAAATCAATAAATATGGAAGGCTGAGGATGCCTATATGAGTAACAGCAAAGGAAATACTACTTCAGATCCTACACCATTCAGAAAGATAAATGCTACTAAGAATCTTTAGGTAATATTCTTCAAAATTTAAGTGAGATACATAAGTTCCATAAAATATGAAACTGATAAGAGAGAGAGATTATATGAACAATTTGATATTGACTGGAGAGATTAATTCTCTAACCTAATTATCTTCCTACAAAGAAAGCTTAGGTACTGGCGACTTCTTGATGAATTTTTCTGAAGTTTGTCAAGAAAAAGGGAAATGGTACTAAATTTATACAGACAGTGGCAAGAACACGGAGAAAACGGATGCTTCTTCATGGGAAGCAGCATAATATTAATACCAGAACTTGATCATGACTTTACAAAACAGGAGGAACCTTCTGCTCCACCTTTTCCAGTGAGCACAGTTGGAAAGATAGGGTGGGAAGGAGGTTTATTTAAGCAATATATGTAAAGGGCAAGAGGGGCTAATTTCATGTTTCAAAGCAAGGATATTTAATTGTTTTAATTTACAAAGGTAGGTCAATCTTCAAGTAGATTCAAATGTGCAGAAAAAAATGTGAAAAGTTTAGCACATGTTCATGATGCCAAAAAGACTCTTATTAAAAATTATGTATAGATGGAACCTTGTTTTGTTCTGATAAGAGATACCCACCAACACGTGCTTGTAGTTAATCCTGAAATATTGAATCTTTGCTGTCTAATAGTGGAAAAAATGTATAAATACTATTATCACCACTCCTACTTAATATTGTACTAGAGGCCAGTGCAGTCAGCCGAGGAAAAGAAATAAAAGTTACATGGATTAAAGAAATAAAACATTCATTACTTACAGATGACATGATTGTGTTCATAGGCAATACAAAATAATCAATAGATAATTATTAGGACTAATAGTTGAACTCCTTTCATCAATTACTGTGTGTGTGTTTGTACACACACACACACACACACACACACACATACACACACATACACACGCACACATATACTCAAAAGTGAGTATATAAAATCAATTGTATATTTCATATACTATAATGAGTAGAAAATGGAATTTAAAACTATAATAGCATTATAAATATTGAAAATCTAAAATCTGTAACCTGTATGTTCATAGCTACAAAATAATATTGAAAAAACCATAAATATAGTGATATGTGATATTTATGGGCTAGAAGGCTGCATATTGTAAAAATCTAAGTTCTTTTCAAATTAATATATAGGCTTAAGTAAACCATAATCAATACCCTGCTAAGTTTTTGACAGTTGACAGTCTTATTTCAAAAATTGTGTGGAAGTACAAAAACCCAAGAATAACCAAGGCAGTCTTGAAGAATAGCAACAACAAAGACATACATTACCAGATATCAAGACCAATGATAAGCCCACGAAAATTGGTGATGGGGTGTTAGTGCAATGTTAGACAGGCTGACCAAAAGAATACATTGTGAAACATGCACATGTAACCAATTTGTCACTGCTGTTTATTTTTACTTTGTGTGTGTGTGTGTGTGTGTGGTGTGGTCCATGTATCCACGTATGTCGGGGGTGCACATATATGCCCTTGCATGTGAAGGGAAATGTTTTCTTCAGTCTTCCATCTTATCTGAGTGAGGGCCTCTCATGCACTGGGCTGGCTCAGTGAGCTCTAGGGATCCATCTGTCTCTGTGTACTCAGTGCTTGGGTTTCACATACGTGCCACCCTTTTCTGCTCTTATGCCAGTACTAGGCACTGAGCTCATGTCCTCATGTCTGTGTGGCAAGCACACAGTGCTGACTAAGCTTTCCAGGGTCTAAAAGCTCTAGTTTAAATGAATGACAAATACATTAAGGACATTTATATGATGTACATATCTGATAAAGGACACATGGAGAATGTATCAAGACCTTTTGCAAGTTAATAAAAATTATTTAATAGCTAAACTAGAAGTCATTTGAGTCGACACTTCAAAAGAGGGTATTCCACCATCACATAATTTCAGCGTTAACCGTTGTTTCCTGTAGTATGAAGTTTTTCTGATGAAGGATGGGCTCAGCATTAATTAATAAATATAACATGAGTACTTAAAAGGCAATTTGACAACATGACCATTTAGCAAAACATAGTAGTAGGTTCCTCCCTTGGACCTCGGACTTCCCCAGCCATGCTCTTGAATAGACTGTTGACAGTTAAGGGTGTGGGGGAGGGGTATCATTTTCTTCAGCAGTGTAGCCACTGTTGAGTTGCCCTTGCTCCAGGAATAATCTCCTACTCACGCTTGGGCAAGAAACTAATTAAACTCATTGGACCACACGCTAAAGGGAAGTAGGGAAGTAGGAGGGACTTGTTGGGAAGGAGGATTCCAGCAGGAGACAGGGATGAGAGGGGGATCTAGGTGGAAATGACTAAAATTCATTATATAAATGTGTGACACAGTCAAACAGGGTTTAAAGAAATATTCACATGTGCAATAAACATATGAGAAGATAATCAACTTTAATATTAAAAAAAACCTGGGTTAAAGCTGTATTAAGATCACATTTCATACCATTGGAATGGATAAAAGATGGAAAATACAAAATACAGTTGGTTGTATATTCCCCCAGGTTTTATATCTGAGGAGTCAACCTACTACATATCAAAAATATTAGTAACAAATTTATAGTTGTACTGAACACATGCAGACCTTTTCTTATTATTAGTCCTCCAACAATCCAATACAGCAACTGTTTATGCCTCGTCTAATGCCTGCATTGTATTTGTTATAAACTATATAGGGGCTCATAAGAAATGTAGGAGGAAGTGAATAGGTTATATGCAAATACTATATATGAATATTCATGAGTTCTGCTGACCACAGGAGTTCTTGGAACAGTTCCCATAGATACCAAGGAATAACTATTGGTGAGGTAACTAAGACAGCTGTTGCTAATATAAGTTCCTATGATATTTTGAAAATTGATTCTGAACAAATTCCTACATTACTTGGGTTTCTATTTTTACAGAATTTAAGCCTGAAAGATGCTACTGGAGACATAAGTTCATAACAGTACTGTTTGCCTAGTGTTTAACCCAGGAGCTATCTAAATGCTTGTTTGCAGTAAAATTAGTACACAAATGTTGCATATTCATGTGAAAGAATATGATGAGAGAATGAGTAGCCAGCTGCCAATAAGGATAAGAGGATTCTCAAAACAGTGAGGGTGAGTGAAAGAAGTCAGATACGAAATCATCTTCCTGGTCTAATTCATACAAAACAAACAAACAAACAAACCTTGATAGGCAAAGTGACTGTTTAGAAGTTATGCTGCCAGTGGAGCTGGAGGTGTGACCAGAAAGGTGGATTTGACGGCTTCTGAGATACACATAATGATTTGCTTCTTGATCTGGATGTTAGTTCGAAAGAAAATGGCCCCCAAAGGGAGTGGCACTATTAGGAGCTGTGACCTTGTTGGAGTAGGTGTGGTCTTGTTGGAGGAAGTGTGTATTGTTGGAGGAGGCGGGCTTTGAAGGCTCACATATGCTCAAGCCACACCCAGTGAGTTAGTCAACTTCAGGTAGTCTGCAAGATCTAGCACTCTTAGCTCCAGCACCATGCCCGCCATGTGCCCCGCCCCATGATGATAATAGACTGAATCTCTGAAACTATAAGTGAGCCACCCCAATTAAATGTTCTACTTATAAGAGTTGCCATGGTCATGGTGTCTCTTCACTTCAATAAAAACCCAAACTAAGACAATCGGGGTCGTGCTTAGATAGGTCTTCTTAGTGCAAAACAATTTACTCAGCTGTGTTTATAAAGTATGCACTTTTCTCCAACATATACTAAGAATAGATGTTGGAAATTTAATGGTGTCTATATTTATGTCATTTTTGTCCTTGAATATGTATTTTCATTAGCTCAGAATTAATAAGTTTCCATTAGTTACCTGAGGTTGTCATAAGTTACCTCTCAGGTACTTTACTGGCTTCCTTGGCTTTTGATTGGTTTGGGGGCCTAGCTAGTACTGGACATTCAGTTGAGAACTCAGTTAACCATAGTTACAAAGTCAGGGAAAAGAGGGGCAACCAAAAGCTGGCTGATGCAGGTATGAGGTCAACTTGTTCATGTGTGGGCCTTATGTTGTCAAGAGTTGACATAGATTAATATGCACACACACTTTTATTTAATGAAACTCATTGTAGAATAAATCTTAATAGTAGTACCAATGGTTTCCAAAAATGTGAAATCAATAAAAAATTATAAATTTGCTTTCTTTTAAATGTTTATACTGATAAATGTTAATTATAAGTGACTTGTAAATAAGTTATATTTTAAATGTTAATTTTTGTATTTCATCTGTTTTTCCCTTCTTTTGACACCAATGTTAAAAAGTAATAATTTGCTCAACAATTTATGTTTTCATTTATAAGTTCTCTATCCAAATTGGCTCAGTGTGGATTACTGAGAATATAATTCACAATTTTTTTTTGTCATTGGAAATGCTCATTCTGAATTTCTTTATTTTGAAAGGTGGCATGCTGTTTTGCTATGATGTTGCTATGTATCAGAGTAAAGATGGCAAGCCCCTGAATCGGCTGATGGCCAGTAGAGGGCGAAGCTTCAAGCAGACATCACTGGCCCTTGTCCATGAAGTAGGTGGTGTTCCATACCCCATCAGCCTCTTTGTGTTTTAGAGTTCCTCCATTCCCTTCATGCATATGGAATTGCATTTGTTTAGAAAGGTGTTTTTTCTTTGCCACAGTTAGCACAGGTTGCTTTTAATGGTTTCCAAAATAACTGACCAAATAGGATGCAAGAGACAGTTGAAACTTCCCCACTGCCCAACAGAATTATTAGGGAGTAGTGTCTAAAGATTTTACTTTTTTGCATATTTCAGCTATGTTTAACTTCCATTGTTTAGATTGAATTTTAACTTATTTAAAGAAAAAGTACTGCCCTTGTTTTTTTTCTCTTAAAAATTGGTTATGTGTGTGTGATAGCATACATGTGCATGCTATAGTGCATGTGGGGATCAGAGGACAACTTGTAGGAAGTGGTTTTCTCTTTCTACCATATGGTTTCTGGGGATTGAACTCAGGCCATCAGACTCAGAGGCAGGTGCTTTTACCTGGAGCATCCTCCTGACCCCCTTTCCTTTAGGCTTTATTTATTTCTTTAGTGTGTATGTGCATGCTTATGGCACTTAGAAGTTAGAGGGCACCCTGTAGGAGCCAACTTTTCCCTTCTACCTTGTAGGCTTTGGGGATTGTCAGACTTGGCAACAAGTATTTTTCTCCAAGGAGTCATCTTGCCAGCTCCTACAAAGTATTTGAAGTCCTTTTTGATGACAACATAATGAGTTTTTTTCTGTCCCACCAGTCAGCTCCCAAATGATGACATGGAGACTTCTTTTTAATTATGAAAGCCCCTGGCATGATGACCTTCTTCATGATGATGGAAAGCTCCAGCTCATGTCTCCTGGCATGATGATCTTTCTTCTTCCCAGAGTCCTCTCTGTCTCCGGAAGTCCCGCCTAACCTCTTCCTGTCTAGCTATTGGCCATTCAGCTTTTTATCAGAAGGTGCCTTGGCAAAGCCACATCTTCACAGTGTAAACAAATATTCTGCAACATAACAGTGTCTCTCATTCAGTTAAAGAGAGAAAAGTCTGGTAGGAGTGATGTTTCTCTCAGGGAAATGTTTAAACAAAGCAAAGGAAAACAGGTCATTTCTGTATCTACTATTCCCAGGCATCTCCTTAGTTAGCATGGAAAAGAAAGAGATGTGCTACCTTTACCATTTTAAGCTCTACATTTAGGTATTTTCAGGACAAATCCAAGTTTAAACTCTTCATGAAAAGCAGATTTGAAAAGTTATCAGAACGACATTTTTAAAAAGGTGTGGGCTAGTAGAAGCTATCTGTTAAATTTAGCTAATGTATCAGAAGCTATGCGATATGCTCCACATATGAACAGAGAAAGTGTCTGGATTAAGATACTTGTAGCTTGTGTTAGAGATGGCCTAGAAAATCTCAGAAGGGTGAGAAAATGACAGTATTATTTGGGAATCATTTAGAGGACCTTTTGGACAGAATTCTGTGAAATCCAGGATGGGATTTTAGTTCAGATTCAGTTCCTATGGCCCAGTATTAGCTGCTGGTATGAAGGACTGGAGTTTGGTTTTAAGCACCCACATTAGGCAACTCACAACTGTCTATCACTACAGCTCCAGGGGATTCAGTATCCTCATCTGGCCTCCATGCATACCTCTATGCACATGTGAACATGAACACACACATACACACACACACACACACACACACACACACACACACACACACACACACACTTCTGAACTGTTTAGCCAGAAGTAATGAGAGTTTTGAGAGCTGACCAATAACAATTATGTAAGAGCAGCTTACAATCAACTGTACACTTTAACAGTCACTGTATCACCCCCACTGCATATCTGTACATACAATGTATGTCTCTGTCATCAGGTGTCTCAGCTGACTGCCTTTTGACCTATCGATGCTCCAAAAGTCATATGGCTTTAGTTGAAACAGTACTTTGAATCTGCATTTTCTTGGGCAGGCAACAACAATGCGCTCTCTTGATCTTACCCAAGGGCAGCAAACTGTAGCTCATCGAGCCTCTCCACTGGGATAAGCTGCTGTATTTTGCAGCATCCTGCTGTGTGACTGAGCTATGATGCCTGGCAAGTTAGGTTACTTAAGTCCATTTTCAAGTTAGGACATTTTTAGTTTGTAGTGTTTTATTAGGATGTAACCTCATAATTACAAGTTGAGGAGCACAGTTTCTTCATTCATTTAATTTCCACATCCACGTTCTGAGGTAGGTCCTGTTAATTTGTTCAAGATCATAAAGCAGCTAAGTGGAAGAGTCTGGAAATGGAACCCTGGAATTCAATTTCAGGTTGTTACTGTAGAGCTTAGCCACCATATCAAGTGAATTTTTGAAACTTTCTTCATTAAGTCCACAGCTTTTACTTATTTACTTTTGGCTTTTCTTTGGCATTTCTGATTTACCAGTACCACCACTGGTAAAATTTAGAGCCATTATTAAATAAAATATGGGTTACTTGAAGTCAAGCTCAGCAGTACCTCGAGAATTAATATGGAAACTAACTCAGAGTTACAAAGTGAGTAAGGACTGAGGGGCAGGTAATGCGTACAGCCTGGACACACTGGGCAAAGGAGTGCTTTATGTCTACAGTGGCACAGTGAAAGGTGTCGTCAGACTGTTCAGGACAGCATGCAACCTCAAACATACAAGTACTTTCTCTGTGGGGTTTTCAGTTTAATGATCAGACTGCAGTTCACTGTGAGTACCAGAAATCACGGACAGTGACACTCACTGCAGTTAAGGACAGCCACTGCCCCCCTCAGTCAATCAGAAAACATTTAAAAACTACCTTGACTCTTAGCTCTTCTCCAAATCTGGCTTTTTTTTTTTAAGTGTGTGTGTGTGTGTTGTTGTTGTTATTGTTGTTGTTTTTCTGGAGTCTGTTTGGCATTTTTCTAGATGTTTCTTCAAACCCTGCTTTGGTTCCTACTGCTACTTTAGGCTGTGTCTTTGGAAGTTTTTCCTGAGGATTTAGTTGATCAGTTTACTGGTTTGGTGTACCTTTGGTTTGCTTCTGGTTTTTGGTGATTGTGTAAACACTTCCATGATGATTCCTCACTCAGCTACTCAGATATCTTTGTGTAGAAATCTGTTTTCATTTCCTTTAAGTAGAGAAATAGCTTACTTGGGGCATTTGGTAAGTGCACAGAAAACTTTATATAACGCCAGTAGACTCCTTCTCAGTGGCTGTCTCCTTGTGGATGCCCCTGCACTATACAAGAGTTCTCTGCCTACCTCCTTACCAGTGACCGGAATTGCTAGCTTTAAAGACTGTGGGAGGTTCATTTCAGTACTGGTGTTAAGAGTCTTTTTACATGTCCCTTTGTCATCCTTATTTTTCCATGATGTGTCTACTTTTTCACTATTTTTTTCCCCAAGGACTTGTTTTCTAAAAAAAAGGATTTTACACATTCTTATTCTAGATATAAATCTTATTCTAGAAATGGATTTAAAATTTTTTTTTGCCTAGTTCTGTCATTTCCTTAAAAATGATTTTCTTTTGAAAATTGGATTTTTAATTTTTAAGACTCTAAATTGTCATGTTTTTCTTTGGCTCTTTTTTGTCTGAAGCAAGATTACAAGAATTTTCATTTTCTCTTCTTCTTAATTTAAGTTTTATTCATTAATTCTTAAAGTAGAAGTATAATTCACATGTCCTAAAACCCACCATATATATATGTGTGTGTGTATATATATATATATATATATATATTCAAAATATATGGTTAATTGGGTCTGGCTACTTACACGTAGGATGGTTTTTAAGGTTTGTCCATATTGTAGCACACGTTGGTTCTGCACTGTTTTCATGGCAGAACAGTATTTTACTATGTAGGTACCCCACATCTAGTGTATTTATTAGTCAACTTGTAGTTAGGCTATGTTTTCATGTGGACGTTTTACAGTTTGAAGTGTGCATTTTAGGCTGTGGCCCATTATAGTCTAATGTTTCTATAAGGACTGGTTATTGTTCTTGTAGATACATCCTTCACTGGATTACCTAATTACCATTGTCCAAAATTATCCCCCCTCCACTCACTCTTCTCTCCTTCTGACCCTCTCTTCTCCTTCCTTCCTCCCTCCCTCCTGCCTGCCCCCCCCCCCCCCCCCGCCTGCCCACCCGCCTGTCTTCTTTCCCTCCCTCCCTCTCTGGATTGTGTATTTTCAGTTTTTGTTTCCATAATATGTGTCGTTGATCTATATTTCTGTAATTTCACTCAAATTATCCAGTTTTATTATTATGACCTAGTAATGAATCTCACAATGAAGTAGCATGACTTTTAATTCTAGGCCCTTTGCTTTTCTATGTAAATATAAAAACAGCTTTGAGATGTCTCATGCCTGCCTGCTCTGATGTGGTTTATAAATGCATCAATTCTATAGGCCAGTTGGCAGGAAACTGAAATCTTAGGAACACTAAGTCTCTACTCTCATGAACAATGTATATCTTTGCATTTGGTTAGGCTAACATTTTGTTTTCATATTATAAATTTTGTAGGTATTTTGTTAAATTTGGTAACCATTACATAATCCTAAGTGTTTTGCAACTAGGATTCATTCTGTTTGGTCTGTTTGGCTTTCTGTTCATTGCTGCTGTGTAAACATGAGGATTTGCTTCTCTCCCTTTACTTCGGCTCAGTAGTAAAGCTTGACATCCTATGGTCACACTTGTCTAATATTCCTCGTGTTGCATTGGCTCTTTGGCCTTTTTAGAGATTTTTTTTTTTTACTATTTTTATGTGTCAGTGTGTGCATGGCTACATGAATATATATGCAACACATGTGTTCAGGAGCCTTCAGAGGGCAGAACACACCAGATCCCCTGGAACTGGAGTTACTCTCCAGTGTGAGCTATCAGTGGGGACCAGAACCCCACTTAGTGCTTTGCAAGAGCAGTCAGTGCTCTTAACTGCTGAGCCATCTCTCCTGGTCCTCTTTCTTCTTCTTTTCTTTGCCATATGAGGTTTGGAATCAGTTTGCTAGTATTTCTGAAGTAACATTCTAGGATTTGATTAGAATCCCAGTGGAGCATACAGTTCTTGTTGAATGTTTCTATTCATGAGCATAGAGTATCTCTCCATTTATTTGGTTCATTGTTGATTTTTCATAGTTTATAGTTTTTCTCATGTTGATCTTGTAAATATTTTCGTAGATTTATGTCCGCACATTTCTTTTTGGGAGGTATTACTGTGTTACTGAGTCTCAAATTTTAATAGCTATTTATTCACTACAGATACATAGGAAAGCAACTGGGTTCTGTGTATTAATCTTGTATACGCTAGACTTGCTGAAGTAACTAATTATTGAATTTTTTTTTGGCTCGTTTGTTTGGATTTTATATGTAAATACTAATGTTGTCTGTGGCAGAGGCAATTTCATTTCTTCTTTTCCTTCAGTATATGTTACACCTTCTGTTTCTATCACATTGCATCAGTGAAGACTTGCAGTATGGTGTTGAAAAGGACTGCCGAGAATTGATACTTCTGCCTTTTTACGTCTTTGCTATTGTGTACTCTATGGGTTCTATTGACTGGGGATGTTGTGTAGATCTTCCTTGTCAAATGTAGAATTAACCTTGTTTAAACTAGCTGGAATTTTTGTTTTTTGTTTTTTGTTTTTTTGTTTTTTTTTGGTTTTTCAAGACAGGGTTTCTCTGTGTAGCTTTGCGCCTTTCCTGGGACTCACTTGGTAGCCCAGGCTGGCCTTGAACTCACAGAGATCCGCCTGGCTCTGCCTCCCGAGTGCTGGGATTAAAGGCATGCGCCACCACCGCCCGGCTGGAATTTTTGTTTTTAACCATGAATGGATTTTGAGTTCCTCAAGTGCTTGTTTCTACATCTATCGATATAATGTGTGATTTCTGTAATATACATTCTTGAATATTGATCCACTCTCACTGGATAAATACCACTAATTGTGATATATATTTTACATTGTCAGCTTCAATTTGCTCATGCTTTTGAGGAGTTTCATAATTATGTTGTGTGCATTTCTTGTTGATGTCTTTGTCTAGTTTCAAACTGAGAGTAACACTGATTTCATAGAATAGGGAATGTCTGCTTCTCTCTTCTAAAAGAAACAGAGAATCAGAATGACTGCTTCCTTAAATGTTTAGTGGTAGTCATCTGTGAGCACATCTGAGACTTGTAGTTCCATTCTGAAAGGTTAATAACTGTTTAAAATTTAATTTTCCTTAAAAGGTATAGACTTAATCAGATAATATGTTTTTCAGGTGAACTTTGTGCTTTTCCAGGCATTGGTTTATTTATCTAGATTATTAATTTGGGGCATTGAATTGTACACAGTGTTCTTCATTACCCTTCCCTTCTAATTTTCATAGGATCTGGAGTTGTATCTTCTCTTTATTTCAAATATAATTATTTTTTTCTCTCTCTCTGTCTTTCTCTAGTTGGGTTGGCTGCAGGCTTTTTGATTTTTATTTAATGGTTTAAAGAACCAGCTTTTCGCTTATAGTTTCAACCGTTTCTCTTCCGGTTAATTTTTTATAATATTTATTTGTTTGTGAGGTGGTGGCACATATGTGCCGTAGAGCATGTACAGGTCAGAGTGCAACTTGGTTTTATCCTTCTACCATGTGGAGCCCAGGAATCAACCTCAGGTCAAGTTTGGCAGCAAGTGTGTTTGCCTCTGGGTTGTCTTGCTGGCCTCAGTTTCTGTTGTTGTTGTTGTTATTTTTGAGACAGGGTCTCATCATGTTGCTTTGGCTGTCTTTGAACTCACTATGTAGATCAGGCTGACCCTGAACTCACAGAGATCCACCTGCTGTTGCTTAATTATTATTTTGTATTTAATTTGTGTTTTTAAAAATTCATCCACTTATTTATTGATTTACTTATTTATTTATGCATTCCTAAGGTGTGAGTAAAGGTAATTTTCCTCTCAGCATTACTTTACTACATCCTACAAATTTTCATATGGTTTTCTTTTTCTTTTTCTTTTCTTTCTTTTTTTTGTTTTTTAAGACAGGGTTTCTCTGTATAGCCTGGCTGTCCAGGAACTTGCTCTGTAGACCAAGCTGGCCTTGAATTCAGAGATTTTCCTGCCTCTTCTTCCTGAATGCTGAGATTAAAGGTGTATGCCACCACTGCCCACCTTTTTTTTTTTTTTTTTTTTTTTTTCATTTTTATTTGTGAAAATCCTGTAGAATGTACTTTGGGATTTCTCCTCTCTTCATCCGTAATGTCTTAATAATGTGTTTATTTGACTCCTGAGCATTTGGGAATTTTCTGGTTATGCCCTGTTGTTGATTGCCAGCTGGATTCCACTGAAGGATGGGAGTACATACCATGCGATTTCTATTTTTCCAAACTTAACTGGGTGTGCTTTATGGCCTAGAATGTGGTCTTTCGTGGTAATTCCATGTTACTCTTAAAAGATTCTATGTCCAGTGGTTACTGGAAGAAATAATAGATGTCAGTTATAACCAGTTGATTGGTGATACTGAGTTCCATTGTGTGCTTCCTCATTTTGAGCTTGCTATATTTTTCTGCCTATAATAGAGAGGTATTGAAGTTTCCACCCACAACAGTCGATTCCTTTCTCTTTAGTGTTCTGTCATTTTTTAATGCTTTGTTAGTAGATATACTTAAAGGATTATTATCTTTTGGGGGGAATTTACCTTTTATTATGACATAATGTTCCCTTCATTCTTAGCATCTTTCTTGCTTTGAAGCCTGCCTTACCTGAGATCAATATATGCATACATAATTTATCAGTGTTATTCTGGTATCTTTGTCCACACTCACTTTATTTGTCATTGTAGTCAAAGTGGTATTCTTACAGAAGATACACAATTGGGTATTGGTTTTTGCTTGGCTTTCACCATTGTCTTTTAATTAGTTCATATAGAACATTGACTTTCAGAATAATTATTGATATGGTTTAGTTAGTATCTATTATGTTGTTATACTTGTCTCTTTGTTGATTATGTCCTTTACTTCTAATTTTGCTGTCTACCTTGGAAGTTTTATGTGATTCCATTTTCTCTCTTGTTTGCCTAACAGCTGTGCTTTTTAACTTTACTCTTTCTTTTTCTGATTGCCTTAGAGGTGACGTTAAGCATTTACAAACCAATCTGCAAGAGACACTTTACCGGTACTCATGTGGTATTAGTACTTTATAATTGTAAATAATCCCAATCCCTGCTCTTTGACCTTGGAATCTGTTAGGTTCTAGTAGGAAATCTCTCCTTTAGGCTTATCTGTTGAATACTAGTTCCCCTAGTAATGGCGTTATTTGGGAAGGTTTTGAAAACTTATCTAAGAGGTGGGACCTAGCTTGCAGTCATTCACTGGAGATTGTCCTTGAGGCCTGTATCTTGCCCTGGCGGCTCCTTGTATCTTTTTCTGTTTCTTTTCTCCCATGAAGTCAACAGGCTTCTCTTCCATGTGATCCTGCCACTCTTCTGTTCTGTTTTTCTCTCTGTAGGAGACTGTTCTAGGGTAGGGGTCCTGGGAAGGGTATAATTATTCTGCCTAGCTCTTTAGCAATGCACATGGTGACCCCGACCTTCCAAGAAGTGGTATTACCTTCCTGAGGGGTGATCCCCTACCTGGATTATTTGACCTGCCCAACTGGAAAGTTAAGTCTCCACCTAGACCCCACAGATTTCATTCTCTTGACCAGGCCTTACTGTTGATCATTTTGTGGATTGCACATTTGGTAACCTTTTCTTCAGACCTTAGACATTCTGTTTTTGTTTGTCTGTTGTTGTTTTCTCTTTGCTTTTCAGATCTTGAGGCCTCTATTGATATATCCCCAAACTCACATATTCTGTCCTTAGTCGAGGCAAGTCTATTAAACACTCCAAAGGCTTTTTCCATTTCTGTTGGCAGCAGGGCTTTTCATCCTCAAAGTTTGTTTCCTTTTGGCTCTGCCTTAGGACTTTGTCCATTGTTCTTACATTCTGTCTGTGTGTCCATCACAGCCATTGTGCATTAATAATTTGTTTTAAATTCCCAGTCTGAGAATTCCAACAGTACTCACTGTTTGCCTCTGGTTCCTATTCCCGCTCCATTTATTGAAGCTGATTTTTGCCTTTTAATGTGCTTTGTTCTTTTCCCGATAACTGAATATGATATAAAAGGAATGGAAATAAATAGACCTTGAATCATTTAGTGGTAAGGGTATTGTGGTGATGTGGAATCATTCTTTAATTGTATAATTAGGTCTTTTTTTTAAGTAGTATTATTGTAAGTTTCACACATTTTTCAGTTCCTTCTACTGCCTTAAGGGAGCTTAGAGTAGGCAGGATTTATGTATGTCTCTTCTACATGGAAAGATAAAAGACTTTGGAGTTGCCTACTTACCTTCCTCCATGTTAGTGAGAGTCTCATAATAAGCCAGGCATTTTGGAGTGTGCTTGTAATCTCAGCACTTTGGAGGCTGGAGCAGAGAAATTCCAGGGACATGTGTGGCTTCGGCTACATAGTAAGCCTCACACAACATAGCTTACTAACTTGATTAAGTTAGGCTTCTCTGATGTTGTATCTCAGAATGATTTCTTTCCCTTTTTATATGTCATATATATGGGGTGATTTTTTCTTTTGTTTTCATAGTGAAAATTTGGTCAATCTCTTCTAAGTAGACTACCACAGAGGTATATAGTCCTCTCATGATTGAAGATTCTGATTCACTGATTGTCCAACTCTTCCCTGATTATGTCCAGTCTGGGTTTTCCTACTGGATTTCTTGTTAGCATGTAGGTGTCTACCTCCTGGTTACTGTTCCAGTAAGTTGTGATTCTCTGCACTTGGCTCTGTTATATCATTCCGTCGCCAGTCTCAGAGAGCTATTGCATGTATCAGTTTGTCAATTAGGATGAACAGTGAGTTGTAAGCTCCTTATGTGCTAGACTGGGAGTGGTATTTTCATATTTGATGTGTATTTCATTTATAATACTTTATTAAAACTTCTCAAGAACCATGTGTCCGCTAAACTAAGACTTTTTAATGCCATGATGAGCTATTTATGTAAAGTCACCTCTGATAAATTTTCCCTTATTTTACGCCTTTTTAAAAAGTGATACTCCACCATGCTCTTACATTTTGTAAGGATTACTGATCTACATCTGATTCAGAGTTAGTCCCATGTGACTACCATCTTTTTAGATTTCGATAAAACCCCAAGTGCCCTCTTTTTTTTGATCTTTTGAGCTGGGGCCCAAAGTGGTCACTTCCCATCCTCTGGGCTTCTCTAAGCACAGACACTTGCCTTCTTCCACCCTCATGGATACCTCCTGTCCTTTGGGAATGATTTTCTCCTTCCAGGAGGAAGCGGAGGGTGAGTGACAGTTTCCTTCCCTGGAATTTGCCGACAGTCTCATCATCTTTTGACATTTCCTACTTTGACATGACATTCTCATCTAAATTGGGCAATGGTGGCTTATCCTGGGATGAGAATGGCAGCCACATTCCATTACTTTTCTCTTTCTTGGTGATACAGATATTCCTGATCCTGTCAGTGACACCCAGCCGTGTTTATGCTTAGCATTGAGTAATGAGCTGTTTTCCCACTTTTATTTTAGAGAAACCTTATTCAGCCTTACTGGAAAGCTGTACTCTGAATAAAATCTTTGGTTCTACATTTGTTTTTTCCTCTTTAAGTGATCACTGTTTGATTTTTTTTATGCATTATAAATTAATTTTGCTTCTAATTCTTTAATTTTTCCTCCAAGCTGTCCCAAATGAGGTATTATGTAGCTAGTTATTTGAAATATAAGAAGTGCAGCCTCACCTTTTCTTTCAATTGCTCCTTTGTCTTAGAAATATGTCTTAAAGGTGGTGTTCACATTTGTGCAATATGAAACAACTAGATGAAAATTGTGAATAATAGTGGAGAGAAATTATATCTGTGCCTCTTACAGATTCTCCCTAGCAAATACTGTGAAAAGTATGGTTTGCTGTGTTTTAGATACTCCATAATTACCATGTGGATGTGAGTTGTTATGGTAACTGGGTTTCCCCTTCTGTTAAATAACAGAGTAAATGGTTGCTTGAGATGCGATTGAATTGTCAGCTTTCAGGCTAATGTTATCCTGATGGGAAATGGGGTGGAGAGACAATGATGGAGGGAGAGGTGCAGGGGGGGGATGTGGGGGAATACTGAATGTTAGGAACTACTTACAAAGAAGTGAGGGCTGGGCACTCGAGGAAGGCATCCTCTTAGTCCCCCTTGTCTTCTTACTGTTTCTCAGGCATAGGGATGGCGGAAAGTTACTTTGTGGCAACAGGGTCACTAATGACAGAAAGTTGAAGCCTCTTACTCACACTTAGGAGAGTGGTGCAGTGAGTGTCTCTTATGGCCTCTAACATGAAGTGGAAGTGCTTTTCCTTCTGGGAATGTAGGAGAGTGATAGTCCTTCGTATCCCAGGTAGCAACTGAAGTCAAATATCGTTGTTCTTTTCCTTTGTTGGGTTTGTTGTGGTGCTGCTGGTGCTGGTGCTGGTGGTGGTGGTGGAGGTGGTGGTAGTGGAGGTTGTGGTGCTGGTGGTGGTGGTGGAGGTGGTGGTAGTGGAGGTTGTGGTGCTGGTGGAGGTGGTGGTAGTGGAGGTTGTTGTGGTGCTGGTGGTGGTGGAGGTGGTGGTGGTGGAGGTGGTGGTAGTGGAGGTGGTGGTGCTAGTGGAGGTGGTGGTGGTGGTGGTGCTGCTGCTGCTGCTGGTGGTGGTGGTGGTGGTGGTGGTGGTGGAGGAGGAGGTGGTGGTGGTGGTGATAGTGGCGGAGGTGGTGGTTATGGCAGAGGTCGAAGTGGTTTTGATAATGATGAACAGGGAAATTGTCTTGCTTTATGAAGTCGGGATCCTAAAATTAATAGCAAATACTTTTTTATCTGTCAGTTCTGCATACTGCTCTGTCTGTCCCACTCCACTTTTACAAAGAACCTCATCAAAAGATTTTCTTACTTGATTTAGAGTAGTTAAAGAAGGGATGCTAAAATGGGTATTATCTTGTTTAAACACATGATGGTGTTTGTTCAAGAAGCAGAACAAGTTGTGTGGTTCCATTAGGCAAACATTTATCAGGAGAAAATGTGAATGATTATGTTTTCTCTCCCAATGTTCTCTTATATTTATGAATTGTGTTTCTAAGCAGGATATCTCCATGAGCTAGCATTTCAGGTGTACTGAATCATAATCTAAATGCTTTCAGAATTTCAGAGTGTAGAGTTTATAGTACTTGCTATAAAATTTTACCTTTTCACTTAGTAGATACTTACCTGAGAATAAATATGTCTGAGCTAGAACATTTTGGGCTTGTACTTAAAACTGTAAAATTTTAAATGATAATTATGTTTTTACTTCAGCTGTGTTGACTCATACAAGTTTGTTTGCTTGTTTGTTTGTGAGATAGACTCTCTCTATTCCTGGCTGTTCTAGAGCTCCTAATGTAGATCAAGCTGATCTCAAACTCACAGAGCTTCATCTGCCTTTGCCTCCTGTGGAGGCCCACAAAGGTTTCCTAGTGAGATCTGAGCTTGCTTTACCCAGCAGGGCTGCATTAGAGGATTGCTTGAATACTTGTGTGGTAACCAGGTGATTGGAAAAGGGTCTGCAATTGGCTGTGCTAGAGGGAGGTTTTTTGCTCCACCCCTTTGCATTCTTATAAAAGGTCCTTTAGAAGAGACAGAAGGGGCTGGTGGATAATGATCCAGGCCCTCCCAAGGCTATCCTGTGTTTCTATCTGTTTCTCTCCCCTCTATCCTTCTATCTAAATATTTCTCCTTCCTCCCTTCTCAAGGGTACCCTGGAGAAAAAGTGGGAGGGGCCTGCCACAGAGAAATGGGTAGGTTCCCCACAGCTTCCTGAGTGTTGGGATTAAAGGTGTGTGCCACTATGTCTGGCTCTAGAAATTTTTATTTTTAAGCTTTGTGTTTCTAGAATGATTGAAAGTTGAATGCCAAGCTGGGTCTGGTGGTGCATGCTTGAGTCCCAACAACTCAAGAAGCTGAGGGAGGAAGATCACACAAAGCCAGCCTAAGTTAATTTAGTGAGCCCTTATCTCAAAATAGAGTGTGAAACAAAGGCTTAGGATATAGCTCAGTGGTAGAGTGCTTGGCTAGCTACTAAGAATATGTGAGGCTTGGAGTTTAATTTCTGGTATTATAACAATAAAAGGTTGGACACCATAGTTATGATGACTTAAAAAATTTTTATTTTATAATTTTAATGTGACAAACATTTCTCTCTGTTAATATGTGCTATATCTAGTTTCAGCTCAGCACATGTACAAAGACAATGTCACAGGTACTTTGAAGGGGTCCTAGAATGAACAGGTTGTGATCTCTGTGCCTTGGAACTGTGTAAGGTTACAGATGTTCATAGAACTATAGAGGTGAGAGAAATCAGTTCAGTCAGGTGAAATGATGGGAAGAGAGGACACTTAAGGCAGAGAGATGAGTGAGTCCATAGGTCCTGCCAAGAGTAGGGAAAATGTGGGAATTGGTTTACAGCTCAGTTCTCCGGAATAAGATTAAATGATACATAGGTACAAAAATTATGGAGAAATTGGTTGAGGTTCTTGAGCAGCACAATTATCTCATAAGTGAATGATGTTGTTTTGATCCTGAGAAGATGTTAAGTAATATAAAATGCTTTATTAACCATTAAAGATTTTGCAAAGAAGTTCTGAGCTAATGCAACAGAGGCAGCACCATTTGCGACGGGCTAGCAGAGGAAAGATTTGAGGGCACTGAAGATCGGATGGGTGGTGT
This sequence comes from Peromyscus leucopus, assembly GCF_004664715.2. Classification (NCBI taxonomy): domain Eukaryota; kingdom Metazoa; phylum Chordata; class Mammalia; order Rodentia; family Cricetidae; genus Peromyscus; species Peromyscus leucopus. The sequence continues at coordinate 91,658,382 of NC_051064.1, forward strand.
CATAGTCACCTGGGGAGAAATAGCACTAGCCAGTGAGGAAGAAAGTAGGGGTGTGCCACACTTGCATTTCAGAAATTGGCTTGATCATTGAGTCAGGGAAGACACCCAAAATAAGCAAGTCTGAAGTTTCAAACCTTGATAAAAGGGGTATTCATAGACGATATTGACAGAGACAGGGAAGATAATTGAGAGTGGGTTTTTGAGAAACAAGCAGAGAGTATAAGAGGTAGTTGAAGGTGAGAGTCTGGAAACATATTCCAGAAACAGTAGTTTTCTAACTAATTTTGATTTTTTTTAATTAAAAAATTTTAACTGATACATTAAAATGTAAAAAATTGTGTATACCAAGTTATTCATATTTATGAGATACCGTGTAAGGTGTTAATACATGCAGACTATATTTTTATTGAGCTTGAACTTGATATAGATTTCCCTGTTAGTGTATACTCTGTGCATTTTGGCAGGTACATATATTTCTGTAAGCAGCATCAGTCAAGATAAGAATTATCTTAGCATCCTAAAAAATGCCTTCTCACTCTTCATAATCAAATCTGTCACCTTCACCATCTCTATTCTGTCTCCATCTAATTAAAATTAAAGCTTAAAATGCCCTAGGGACCAACCACAATCACCAAGAGCTGACTCTAAGTCCAGCCATTTCCCTCACTGTGCCCAGACAAGTCATCTTCTTGATTTTCTGACTCAAATATTAAACATGGTATCAGCAGTGGGGTGCCAAATGGCATAGCTGAGTGTTTGGAAGCCATTACTCTACAGTATCATGGCACTGTTCTTTCAGAGTTTGTTTTCTCTTATCTGGATGGCTGTAGAAACCTCTGCAAGGCTTCCTTGCTCTGAGCTTTGTCCATCTGTTTTCAGCTGAGTAGTCCGCAAGGTCCTTGTACAATGTAAATGAGATCATCCTGTTCCTCTCAACACCTGAGAATGGCTTCTCTTTAACTAAGAAGGGAAACAAGTTGTGAAAAGTGACCTAGAAGAGTCTGTTAGTCCACCAGAGCTTTCCTTTCCACGTTCCCCTTTCTCAGCTTGCCCACTCCAGCTATTCTGGCTTTTTGACTCCTTCTCACACAGGTCAGCCCTGTGCCTGTGTATGGCCTTTGATATGTTTTCTGGTTTTGCTGTTGGTTTGCTTTAGATTGAGATGACATCCAGAGCATGCATCAGCCATGCTAAAGCTTAGCTTTCACTGCCTCTCACAGGCAGCAGTGTTGTGCATCTCTTCCCTTTCTATTGCTCAAGAATATTTCAGTCACTTCCAAATGAATTGTGTTCCCATTAAACAGCCCCTTCTCATTTCTCCTGTCTTCTCTCTCTTACTCTCTACCACCAGCAACCACTGCTCTGCTTTCTGTCCTCGTGGGTTTGCCCATTCTGGTTATTACATACAGATAGAATCCTATAATGTGATCGTTTGTGTCTGTCTTCTTTTGGTTTGGTACATTTTCAGAATTTATCCACAGTTTAGCATTTCAGCATGCAATAGGACTTTGTTTCACTAATATTACATCTTATGCATCTATAGACTGTCTTATTGATCCATAGATGGAAATTTAGGTTACTGTTTTAAAATTTAATTTAATTTTTTGCTTTTGTGAACATGGTAATATGGGCATTTATTTACAAATTCTTGTTTGAAATAATTGTGGATTCTATCTAGAAATGGAACTGCTATGTTCATATTCTGAGAAACTATCAAACTTTTCCAATAGCTGAACCATTCTGGATTCCCTTCAGCATGTGCTTCCTCACTATTGGCAAATTTTCACTCACACTTAACCCTCTCAGTGAGATCTACTGTGAGCACTCTGCTAACCTTGGAGCTTGCTCCAGCCCTCACCTTTATTTCTTTAGCATGCTTCTTCCCTTTGCATGCTTGTCTGGCCTCCTTTTTAGATGCATGAACGATGTTTCATCATACTCACCATGTCATACATTTGGAGACTTTCCTCTTACTCTTTCGGAAGACAGAGGACCTTTGTGTCCAAGGAGTCCTTCTCACTGTGAGAGTATGTGTGTTTGGTTATAGGGAAAACTAAGTTTCTCATGTTTATTAAAGCTCATTGACACAGTGTTTACTGACCCTGCTGTAGTAGCTGCTGGGTAACTAGATTTGCAACTTTGTGAATATTTACTATGTCATTGACTAGGTTTCCTGAAGACTTCTCAAGAGTCTAGCAAATTAGACATAATTTTCATACTTTATAAATGCTGATTGAGTTTATTTTTCAGGCCAGCAACTTCAACCTCAAAAATAGGCAATTTTAATACCTATGTATTATTGCATTGCACTAACTTTCTAGTGATGGTTATGGAAAGCCTTTTGGCCTGAGACACAAATGAAAAGCGCCTGTCTTCCAGCATGCTCTTTCCCTAAGTCTCTTTACCGAGGGAACAGTCAAGAGAGTGCTTTTAAAGATATCTACTCAGGCCGGGCAGTGGTGGCGCACGCCTTTAATCCCAGCACTTGGGAGGCAGAGCCAGGTGAGTTCGAGGCCAGCCTAGGCTACCAAGTGAGCTCCAGGAAAGGCACAAAGCTACACAGAGAAACCCTGTCTCGAAAAACCAAAAAAAAAAAAAAAAAAAAAAAAAAAAAAAAGTCTCCTCAGCTAAGTCCAGGGCACCCTAAGATTGAGGTATAAGTCCATAAAACATGGGGCCTCAGGTTGGAATCTAGGCCAGAGTGTTCCCTAAGCCTCTGCATCTGATCCCCTCAGTGTGGTCAGAGCCACAGGATTCGTTGGGCCTTCTGCTGATGGCCACTTTCAGAGTGGTTTCTGGGCACGAGTGGCTTTCTTTTTCTCACCATTCCAGTTGTTCCTTACATTCACATTTTCCCAGAATTCATTCCCTTCTCAAACTCAGTATTAAGGAGGAACTGAAACTATTGTCTTTCCAAAGGATTCAGTGTTCTCTTCGTCAATGTGCTAAGGCTGACAAGAGTTCTTAGTCGTACAATGATACCCATTGATTATATGGCAGGAGAATTTGAAAATGTTTTGTGTTTCTTAAGTAAGAGATAAAAATTCAACTTGTATTATTTGAATGTTGTTTCTATTAACTCTGGGTATCAGAGTAGGGGCTAATGATAATGTGTTTTGTGACTAGAGAACATAGTTCATAGGGAAAAAGGGAAAGCATTTGGAAACAGAGGGCCTCCTTCCCAGCTGGATATGTGGCCTAGGTTACTGTGTTTTTTTCTGCATAGTCTAAGAACAAGCAGGGGCTGGAGGGCTCATTCCTGCTATTGGCAAACACACTGACAAGGCAGTATAAATACTCAGTCAGAAAAAAACGTCTTTATAATTTCTTCCAGTCACTTCATGGTCCCAGTCTCCATTTCCTGCTGTTTAAATATCTAATCTTTGAAAAAACAGCAGTGGCACCAGAAGTGATAGACAAAAGTGGGAATTAATCCCATTGTTCTCTGCTGCCCCACGTCCTGTAGAGTCTTCACAGTTGTCCTTGCAGTCTGTTTATGCCCATTGCTGGCGCTTGTGCCAGCAGGAAAGGTTCTGGTGGAGTGCGTGATGGTCCTTGTCATCCACAGTCCCTTGCATAGTAGGTTCTCTCTCTCTCTCTCTCTCTCTCTCTCTCTCTCTCTCTCTCTCTCTCTCTCTCTCTCTCTGGTTTTTCGAGACAGGGTTTCTCTGTGTAGCTTTGTGCCTTTCCTGGAACTCACTTTGTAGACCAGGCTAGCCTCAAACTCACAGAGATCCGCCTGCCTCTGCCTCCCGAGTGCTGGGATTAAAGGCGTGCGCCACCACCGCCCGGCGAATAGTAGGTTCTCACTAGGATGAGAATGCAGCATACCCAGCTGTATTCAGCTATATTGTCTCTCCTATCAAGAGACACTTGAAAATATTCTCAAAATACTAGGAACCGGTCTGAAGCAGCAGTTACTGTAATTCTGTCATAATTATATACAAACTTCCCTCTCTCTTCTATAGGGAGGTGGTTGAAAGTTTAGGGACATGGATGAAAGTGTTTGTTGAGTTTAGGGATGCGTGAACAGCACTGTAGCTGTCTGTCTTCGGGCATCTTGAACAGGCACGGACTCTGGGAAGATGTGCTGCAATGCTGTGTACTAATAGGTAGAAACAGAAATGACTACGAGAGCCAGATGCTTTGTCGGGGCTTTGCTCGGAAGTAGATCTCACTGTTGGCATGTGTTGTTTTTCCCTTGTACACTAGCTGGCTGGCCGGCGGTGCACACAATGTGTACTGTGCTGATCTGCATGCTCTTTTCACTGTGGTCTCTACACAGTGTGGTTTCTGTTGGCAGTTTATGTTTATTACTTCAGAAGTGGTCATATTTGAAATCCAGGCTATGAGTAATATTTTTTTATTTAATATCACTAGGGGGTTTGTTAGACAGTACCCTGCTCTTTGGCAAGAGGTTTTATAGCCTTCCCCCCTGGTTTTCAGAGGATTTGTATTACAAATACATCTTAACTTGTTATTATTGCAGGGTTTCATTTGCTTTAACTTAGAAAATCCCAGGCTTACTTCATTTTGTCTTTAGAAAATTCCAAACTCTGTTCAACTGGGAATATTGAAAAGATATCATTTGTGGTTCCAATCCTGAACTAACTTGGTTTGTTTTAGAGAAGAAACCACTTAAATAGAGCTGGTGTTTTTGTTTTTTTCTGAGTTCTGTGTAGTCTAACATGCTTCTGCCCATCTTTCCCACAGGTCCACGTCCAGCCGTCAGAATGGCACCGTGCACTCTTTCTTCCACAGGCCTGGCTTGCATATATGACTCGAGCTTACCATGCTGTTTTACAGGTAAGGACACGGCTGTGCTTTGTGGGAGAGCATTTCCCCTTCATCACTGATTTTAAAACAATGTGTATTTAGTGTTTCAAGTATTTACTCTCTGGGGCTGACTACACAGCATCTGCCATCCCCTGCTTCTAAAGTTCCAGTGAAAAACCAAGGTTCAACTGCAATAAGATCCCCTGGGAAACAAAGGAGTTCGTTGGGCTTATTTACAAAGCATGGGTGTGGCTTTTTGACAGGAATTGGGGTGATCCCAAGCAGCCTCCCTGGAAAACCTTGCCTTAGCATGAATGATGATTTCTTTCTGGCTGCATAGATGAAGCCCCCTTTCCCTAAGCTTCTGTAGCCTATATCTGTTAGCCTCTCCCCGAAACCCCCAAATCCTATGCCATTAGGGCAGAATTGCGCACAACTGGTTAGAAGGAGTATGTGAATGCTCAGGTGTGGGTTCCATGACCTTCTCCACCATCTCCTCCTATGAAAGAATGTCAGTGTTCAACAAGCCCAGTTGGATGATCTTTTGCAAGCAGCACAGCTGACCTCCTGAAGGTAGAGATTGTTCTGCACAGAGGATCATGTTGAAAAAGTGTAAAAGTACTTGGGAAAAATAGTACTATCAAAAATGCAATGGTTCCTTTTGCTTATAAGAAATGTAGGGCTTGAGGTAGTGGTGGCTCACACCTTTAATCCCAGCACTTGGGAGGCAAAGGCAGGTGGATCTCTGTGATTTCGAGGCTAGCCTGGTCTAAAAGAAAGTTTCAGGACAGCCAGGACTGTTACACAGAGAAACCCTGTCTTGAAAAAATAAAAACAACAGCAGCAACAAAGAAATGTAAGGCTTGGGGCATCTGTCTGTCTCTTACACATATGCACACCCTTCAAGGAAGACAGGGTGGAAAACTCTGGCATATATTTTTATAAGTTCATTCAAGAAGTAGAAATGCAACAGTTGTGATGTCTTTCTTCTACATAGTACCTACATCTTAAGTACTACACTCCCATCTAATTCATTTTCCCCTGTCCTGTTGTGACAGTGGTGTTCAGACCTCAATCTCTGTGTAACTAAAAGTATCAGTTGCTGCCCATTGCCATGCAGGGGACTTTTAAAATGGGACTGTGAGAATCAGATCTGCTTTGAAAGGCATTCTGAAATGAAGCACTGAATTGCCTCTGGTGAATGCAGAAAGTCACCGAGCAGTGATATGACTGCTTCACTTACATATTTCAAGGTCTAATATGCCACCAGGACCACTTGTGGCCAGTTGGCCAAAGGAACTTTCAGCCAACAGGTCTGCATGCTGATTCCTCTTGTGTCATTTGCAGGGAAGGATAGCAGAGCTGGAGCTGCAGTTGCAGCATGGCAAAGAAGGACCCGAGGAGGTGCAGTACAAGCGCAGCACAGCATGGCTCTGGTAAGGAGATGACATTCTGCTGCACACTGTTGTCATGGGCCATGAGCAATGATGGGAACAGCACATGCCTTAAATGCTTCCATGCTGACTGCATTCCCTTCTGTATGAGCCAGAGGGAACTCGGAAGACCCGATAGGTTATTTTCACCTACTCCCTAGATATGATAAGGAACACTGTTTTCAGAACTATGTATACACACACACACGTGTGTGTGTGTGTGTGTGTGTGTGTGTGTGTGTGTGTGTGTGTAGGCATTCCCATTCATCAGCATCTGTGAGAAATTGGTATCAGTTTCCCCTGCAGAGAGCAAAACCCACTGAAGCCCATGTCATATACACAGCATAATATTGATATGTCATCTATGCACATCCTCCTACATGTAAACCACCTCTAGGTTACTTTGGGAATGTATACAGTGTAAATTCTGTGACTGTCTTTGTGCTGTGTTGTTTAGGGAAAGTGACAAGCGTCTATACAAGTGCAGTCCAGACACAATGTTGCCTACCTATTTATATCTATGTTTGGTCATATCTATAGACGTGGAACTTACAGGTACAGAGGGCTAGCTGAATATGTCTATACATTTTTTCTCCTAATGCAGTGTGGGAATGGTTTGGTCCCCTCAACGCTGTTTCTTATAACTGATTGTTTTAGTGCTTTTGAATAAAATTCTATTTTCCTTACTCAATTCATTGCCACTCCACCTCATATGTAGTCTAGAATTATTCCTCTTCTCCTCTGTTCCTCAAAACATCTTCAGGATTGTGACAGTCTCTCTGTCTCAAACCTTCACTTTCCCCAGCAGATGCTCCCTAGTGTGTTCCTACTACATTACCTGGGAATATATAAATGCTAACACATTAAGAGCAACATAAATTGTTACATAGTTGAGAAGAATAGTTTGTCATATTAATTGATGCAGCAACCTAAATGTAAAGGAATTGCCTGGAACCTAAATAGCTTTGTCTATATCCACAGGTTGCTTTATTCAAAATTGGACAAAAGTTACTTGATTGTAGAAAATAAAATATTTAGGTATTTGATTCTGTTCTGTTTTATTTTATTGATTTTTTTTAAGGCAATGGATTTAGCATTAGGAATTAAGAATTTGGGTTTCACTTCCTGTTAGTTTTTTCTAAATTTTGTTATTTTATATATATGGGTATTTTGATTTTGCTTGCATGTCTGTCTGTGCATCACATGCACATAGTTTCCACAGAGGCCAGACGAGGGTATCAGAGCTCCTAGAACTGGAGTTATAAATGACTGTTAGCTGCCATGTGGGTGCTGGGAATTGAACCCAGATCTTGTGAACCATCTCTCCAGCCCTCCTATTTGCTGTTTTAAGATCTAGTTTTGATTTGTCTTCTAGAAGTGATAATTTGACAGGAATATTCTATTTACTACATTCTCAAAGATATAGAACTATGGACATAAGCCTCTGATGAAACTCACAAGCTGTATGGATGTGAATCTTAGGGGGAAATGGCCCTGGGTGTTTCATTAGTGTAGTGTAGATCAGGGGACTTGGCTGGACAACTGATAAGTAACTGACAGGCTATTTTGAAAGGAGCTCTTCAGCAACTTTATTTGAACACAGTCCCAATCCAAATAAGACATTTCTTTATTATTTCAAATGTATTTATTATTTTCTGTGTGCCAGGCATTGTTCTGTGCATAGAAAAACAGCATTTCCTTGTTCTCCCTAGCCTTATAAACCACTGAATAGAGAACAGATAATAAACAAACAGACAAATGGAATAGGACAGATTTTGATTAGGCAAAAGTAGTAGGAAGCGAATGGGCTGGGGTGAGTAGGAGGAGCTGAGGGGTTCCTCTCTTCCATGGAAAGTTCTGGAGTACCTCTTTAATAATATGGCCTTGAGATGAGACCTGACGTGATGGAATGAGCCAGTCTGTAGGCAAGGGAAACCCTGCAACGGAATAGTGAATCCCAGGGAACACTCTAGAAAGTGAAGCCAGTGCGGCATGTTGAGAACAAGGAAGGAACTAGGTGTGACAGAGTTCTGGAGATCAAGAGTCTCTGTGAGAGGGCTAGGTACCATTGGTGGATCTGAAACTGGGTATCTGCTTCCTGATTTGGAAGGAGTGCTCTAAGTGTTATGGTGAAGGCAGCTTCTGCAGAAATTGATTAGGATTCTGCTGCAATAATTCAGACAAAAGATGGGAGAGTCTTAGGTTGGGGTACTAGCAAGAGAAGAATGAAAAGTCAATTTTGAATCTGTTTTGAAGGCAGGCAGGCAGGCTCATAGGTTTATAATTTCATAGGTTTAACTTACTGATTTAAATGGAAGATGTGAAAGATGGACGTCAGGGGTGAAACACTGATTGAAAGAGTGGAGCTTCCGCTGACTAAGTCAAGGAAAATAGCAGTCAAGACAGCTGATCTTACCAGATTTGAGATCTGAAAGGTATGAGATACTCAATAAGGTCTCGAACTAGAGACACCAAGTAGGTTGTTGAGTCTAGAGTTTAAAGGAGACATGAAGATTAGAGCTATCACTTTGGGAATCATTTGCATATTGATGACAGTTAAAATTATGATGCTGGATAAAATCTAGGAAATTTGTAAAAAAAAGAGAATTTCAGAGGATTGAGCCCTGGACTACTTCAGCGTTTTATGGAGGGGATGATGAAGAGAGAACCATTAACTAGGCAGAAAACTAGCAATCGGTAATAGAAGAGAAGCAAGGACAGACAGTGATCCAAGAAGGGGACCAGCATTGTGTCAAATACTGAAGATGGATATTGAGAACTGATCATTCAGTCTAGCCTCTTGAAAGTCTTCTGTGACCATCAAGGGAACTGTTTGGGTGGAATTGTGGGATAAAATCCAGACTAGTGATGGACCTAAAGTAGAAGGAGATGAACTTGAATCAGGCATAGTGTGTGAGAATGGTCGCAGTGTAAGCAGCACTTGGAGGGTCCTTTGTTTTCCTAAGAGCGTAGATATTACGACATCTTCACTTGCTAAGGACAGTGGTACAAGAAGGGGACACCGGTGATGCAGCGGAAAGAATGGGGTCGCAGGAGCTCTGGTGTGCCCATGCATGCCTGTCAACAGACAGCCCTCATGTGTTCCTATCACACACTGAACACTAAAGGATTACAGAAAGTGTGGACATCTGTAGATCAATTGGGCACTCAATTACTTTTTAAAATATGCTTGTGGTCTATAAGAGCAGTTCGCAAGTATGTGAAAAGCTTGGTTCATTACGGATGACTTATTCTCAGGAATGGTAAGCCACTAAGAGTTGATTATATGTCAGATGCAAAAAGTTAGGGACATAAAGTTTTATATACAAAAAAAAAACCTTGAGGGGCTGGAGAAATGGCTTCATGGTTAAGAGTACTTTCTGCTCTTGTGAAGGACCCGAGTTCATTCTCATAAGGTGGCTCACAATCTCTTGAGATTCCACTTCCAGGTGACCCAATACCATCTTCTGGCCTCTGTGTGCACCCACACATATGTGGTGTGGAGGTGCGCGTGCACGCGCACGCGCGCGCACACACACACACACACACACACTTCAAAATAAAAATAAACCTTCAAAGAATTTAAAAAATGTAAATCTGACAGAGTGCTTTCTGCTGTACCTCACAGCTTTTATGTTGGAAAAGCTGTCGTAGTCTATAAATATTTACACTGAGCATACCTACCTTCCAGACCATAGGTATGATTATCTTCTTTTGGCTTTGGTATTTGAAGTTGTATTTTATATATACATACAGTGATTTCTGTATATACAATTTGGATACAGTAAATTGATATTTTGGTGAGTTCTAATGCAAAAGGAGAGAACGGTATCATTTGGGACTGCCATAACAACAGTGCTGTAGACTGGGTGGCTTCAACAGCAGAAGACTTTTTCCCTTCTCTGGAGTCTGGGAACCAGTGTATCTGGTAAGTCCTCCCATCCTGCGTATCCTCACGTGGGAGAAACAGAGGAAGCAAGCTTCCTCATGCCTGTTCTTGTGAGAGCACTAAGCCTCTCTGTGCAGGCTTTCCCTCCAGTTACTATCAGCCTAGGTTTGGGAGAAGGCCACACCCAGTCTACAGAAGAGTAAAACGAAAGACACTGTGCACCGCCACTCCCGGGATGGCTGGGACACAACGCTGCTTGTCTGTCCTTGGTTACATTGTCTCCTTGCCTGCAGCCGCTAGCATCCTACAGACAGGAAAGTAAAGCCCTTGTTAATGTCCTTTTCCAGAGCTGGCTCTGCACTTGCACCCTTAAGACCCAGAGGCATTGCTGGAAGTTTTAAAATAATTTCTCACATTCACTGTTGTGTGTCAGAGCATATAGGCATGCATGGGCCACAGTGTGTAAGTGGAAGTCGGGGAAATTGTAGGAATTTAATCTCTTTCTTTGTACCATGTGGTTCCCAGTGATCAAACATAGGTCGTCAGGTGCCTTTGCCTGCTGAGCCATGTGACTGGCCTTCTGGAGGTTCTTATAAGTTAATGAATAAGATAGTGGGTGCAGTCCTTGGTGTCATATAAGCTGTGTCTGTTTTCCAACTTTATTGCAGGGTCAGAGACATGCTGACTGATGAGATCACCAAGACAGCTGCGAAGTAAGTCATTTATTCTCCTACCCAACATACTAATAAGCCTTTCACTCCTGGACAGGTACACATACTTTCTCCTTCTGGGGCATTTCATAATATTGAGAACTAAAAAGTAATTTTTTTTTATAGAAAACCATTGTTACTCATGTGAACTATATCAATTCTCAGTACGTGTGCCTTTTTGTACACACAGAGGGACTGGTACAAATACATAGCTCTTTAATCGAGAGATACTCAACTTGAACACCTAACAAAATGCCATGTGGTTTGGCTTACATTTAAAGGATTATACTTTAGTTCCAGGAGGAGAACTGAATTCTGGAGCATGTGAGTTACATTGGGTCTGCAAATAGATTATTAGATCTCAGTTGCAAAGCAGCAAATAAAGTGGGGCCCTCTCTTACACTTCCTGGTCGCTATGGGGTCCAGTGTGTCTAAAAATTGGATTCTAATTAGCAATTAGTCTGGCCTTGGATAAACCTCATCGGCTCGATGACAGACTTTAAAAATGAATTTTATATATACAACACTAATACAAAGACTCAGTAAAAGGTGATGTCAGTTATATCCTGGTGATGGTTTTAACAAAAATTGCTTGAGTGTTACTGCCGTGAGGCTTTTTATTTACCTTAAGCCAAAATTCACTAAGGAAATTACAGCCTAATGAACTTACTTGCCGGAGCAATCTCTTCAGGCCTCTCCGCTAACAAGCTGACTAATTGTTCCTGGCAGCAGAGACACAAGCCAGTTGCGTTCATAGCTCCCTTCCTCCGTCACGTTCTGCTGCTGTGTCATGTTGCCTCGATTTCTTCTTAGTCTCCCACTGACACAGGCACACCCCTGCCCTTGGATTTTATGTGCACCGAAGCCCATGTCCTATACAAGTATTTAAGTGCAATGTTATGTACCCTAGCCATATCCTGGGACTTTGTGTAGCTAAAAAGATTGGGCATTAGGAAAACAGAAACAAACAGCCACATAATTGTAAAGTCCATCTCAGCACATGCTCATTAATTACTCACTCCCTCGCCCCCCCTCCAACTGAATAAAGGAAAAGGGAACTGGTGGTCTCCCCACTGCTGGGGTGGGCCTGGGGAACCCCTGCAGAAAGGATCCCTTAGGAATGCGTGTGCTCTGCCGCACAGGTGAGGGTGGCGCCCTTGCCTCCTTTCCTTTCTCGGTTTGTGTTCTTGTGCGGTGTTGTTCTTGCATCCTGTTAGAAGCAGGGCGTTTGGAGCAGAAAGCTTGGATGATGCAGAAATAAGCAGGTTGGTGTTGAGACAAACTATAACTTTGACTCTGAAGTCAGCTTTATACCCCTGGTCTTAAATCTTATTTCAACATGACTTTTCTCTATAGATTTTTTTGAAGCAACACATTGCTACTAGTACCCAAGGTCAGTGTGTTCACATTCTCAGGGGTACACAATAAAACAATTCAGATTCTTATAGGAGTACCACCTTTTTATCAAAAACTTCACAGTATAATTTTTTTTTTAGATTTTATCTTAATAAAACAATTGGGATAGGGCTCAGTGGTCCAGAGGCTGAATGACAGTGACAGAAGAGGAGAAAATGGCTGCCACTTTCTCTGCATCTTTCCAGTGGCTTTCTTCACCCAGGCAGAGACCTTGCTTCTACCCTCTGACAGCTGAGCTGGCACCTTGAATGCCTGAGCCCGGGGATGGTTTTGTTCACTCATGAGTTGAATGCAGAAAGTAACTTCCAGTCACAGAGTTACTGACTTGCTCATTTGAGAGAGTATTTTCGAGAATCGGGGTTATGACTAAGGGAGAACCAGAACATGGGTAAGACAGATGACTGATGGCAATTTGTTTTCATTGTTATTAATTAAATGGATTTGAACTCAAAGACAAAAATCCCCAAATGATTGGGTCACTTTGCTGATATGTAATGCAATACTTTGTCCCTCAGAAAGCATCACTGAAACTCATCCTTCCTTGGGCTTTTTAATTAGGTTAATGACATCAGTTTGTTCCAAAGGACAATTTAATTAAAATGTCAGTGGTGTTGCTTAGATAAAGACTGTACTGATGCTGACATGTTATTATGCAAATTAGTCACAGCTGTTTGACTGGTAGGGGATAGTTATTCGAGTAACAAGGGGGTGAGTTTGTGCTGCTCTGGTTGTAGACTTTTCACCAGCCAGCTCTTCCTTGAATGTTTTGCTAAGTATGCAGTGTGGACTGTAACAAGCTTGAGATAAGCAAGCTCTCCAGTCCTGGAGTCTTCTCCAACTGTGAACTTCAACCATGGATGCTTTGTGTAGACTGAGCAATTATGTTCTATCTGGAAATTAATGTCTAGATAAAATTCAGGTTACATCCAAAGATCTACTTACCAGTGGCCTTAAATATATTTCCTTCATTTTTCTACAGTGCATCCTCAGGTGTGTCAAGACCAGTGAAATAAAATGATTTGCAGTGCTGTTTTAAAGCAGGCAAGAGCTAGAGAGATTGCATGGTGGTTAAGAACACACACTGCTATTGCAGAGGACCCAGGTCTGGATCTCAACACCCATGGCAGGCAGCTCACTCCTGTAACTCCAGCCCCAGAGGATCTGATTTCCTCTTCTGGTCTCTGATGGCTTGATGGCATCAACACACACATCATACACTCCTGTGGACAATGGACGTACATACATACATATGTACATACATACATACACACAAGTTTAAAAATCAAAACAAATCTTTCAAAAGAAATGGGTTAAATTCCTTTGTAACTTAAGTGTTATAAAGATACTTTTTATGTAAGATGCCTGTTTAGTGAGATTTGATATGCAATTTTGGGTAGCCATTTAACTGTGTGTTTTCTGTATAGTGAGAAGACTAAAGATTTCATTTTCAGATTACTGAGAATTTTAAACAGCTCCTTCTTCTTCCCTCCTCCCCTCCCTTTCTCCTCCACAGTCCATCCTTAGGGACTAATGTTTCCACAGCCTCAGTGGGAGCCATTTATTTGGACCCCTAGGAGTTCTTCCAGGTTTTTCATCCCAGGCCTCAGTAGGAATGTTGATGCCTTACTGACTCAAGGCCGACCTCCAGAAGACTGAACTGAAGAGGGCTGGACAGAATGAGCAAGCTGTAGAGCAGGTGCTTCTGCTCGGGGTGGGAGAGAGAGAAGCAGAAAGGGTTAGGTAAATGAAAAGACTTTATTCCTATAAAATAGAGGCAAACATACAAGAACACATGTTCTAGGAGCCTTTTAGTACTTGTTCATCTGTGTGCAGACTGATCTGGAGGTAGATACTAGGCTTGCTTGGGGAGCTGGTGTGAAGGTCTTCTCATCTTCTGGGTCTGCTTTAACCCTGTACTGCATTTAATAAATGCATGCAGTGAACTCAGGCTTAGGTTCCATTCCAGGGCTCTGGAGACATTCTCTGTGGGACACCATGGGGTTGCAATTACATGCCCAAGAGTAGGTTCTTGAGATGGGAAGTTTCTCTCGCAGACAGCAGCTCATCATTCAGAGCTTTCTTCCATAGGATTAGCCTGGGGTATGGAATAATACAAAGTGTACATTTTTACATGCTAAGTATGTATGAAAATTAGGTAATTTTTATGATGCCAAGTTATGAAGTAAAAAATAGGAGTTTTATTGTTAATATTAGAAAGCTATCATTTGAATTATATAACAGGACAACTCTCAACCCAAGTGGTCTAAAAACAACCCCCGCCAACCTCCCATCTTATCTGGAATCGCTAAGTCATATTACAAAGTGGCCCTAAGGCTTCTGGCTTTGATATAGTGGGATAAGGGAGAAGGGGAGTCATGATGACCAGAAGTTGCCACATGTTAGGTGGGAGTAAAGGACACTTGTGACCTGATTTAGGGGAAGCTGGTTTCATACACTCCTGCTTCAGAAGAGGCCATTACACTTTGCTAGGTGTTTAATTCTATTTTGGGGATAAATCAATAAATTCAAATTGGCTAAAAATGACATAGAAGAATATAGGTTGGGAAATGCTATGTCAGAGAATGAAATGAGACGTGCAGGAAGAAAACGCAGAAATAAGAGCTTGTATGTCTAAGTTGCACAAGGTCAAAATGGCCATTCGAGGAGAGTTAAAAATCAGCTCTAGTGTCAGCACACAAGTTATTGGTATCTGGGGGGAAACAGACCTACAGGTTTTAAAGGATATATTTCTTTTTATTTGATTTTGTTTTATTTATTTTCAAGACAGGGATCACCAGGTATCCCTGACTGTCCTGGAACTCACTATATAGACCATGATGACCTTGAACTCACAGAGATCTGCCTGCCTCTGCTTTTGAGTGCTTGGATTAAAGGTGTGCACTGGCACACCTGGCTTCTTTTTTTTTTGTTTTGTTTTTTGTTTTTTGTTTTTTGTTTTTCGAGACAGGGTTTCTCTGTGTAGCTTTGGTGCCTGTCCTGGATCCTGCTCTGTAGACCAGGCTGGCCTCAAACTCACAGAAATCTGCCTGGCTCTGCCTCCCGAGTGCTGGGATTAAAAGTGTGTGCCACCGCCGCCCAGCCTGGTTGGTTATTTTTATTTTCTGTGTATCAGTGCTTTGTCTGCATATGTGTATGTATTGTGTGTATGTCTGGGGCGCATGGAGTTTAGAAGAGTTTTGTCTGTATATGTATGTGTATCATGTGTATGTCTGGGGTCCAATGGAGTTTAGAAGAGTTTGTCTGTATATGTATGTGTATCATGTGTATGTCTGGGGCCCATGGAGTTTAGAAGAGTTTGTCTGTATATGTATGTGTGTCATGTATATACCTAGGGGCCATGGAGTTAGAAGAGTTTTGTCTGCATATGTGTGTGTATCATGTGTATGCGTGGAGCCCGTGGAGTTAGAAGAGTGTCAGATTCCTGGAACTGGAGTTACTGATGGTTGTGATTGCCATGCTGGGAACTAAACTCAGGTCCTCTTAAGAACAACAAGCAGTCTAACCAGTGAGCATCTCTCTAGTCCCCCGGACCTGCATTCTCATTCTGGTTCTAACCAGGTTTGTGCTGCAGCGGCAGGGCTCTGCCACCTTGTCTGCTCTCCCATGATAATACCTTCTCTCCTGGTCTTCTGAGTCCTTTCTTGGCTTTTCTTAACACAGGGAGAGTCCGGTGGTCAAAGGGAATGCACTGTTGGCCTTGAGCAGCCTTGCTGTCGTTGTGTCCAAGCACGAAGCTAGCCTTTCCACAGATTCTGATGGAGTCTTGGAGGTGAGTTGGGGAGGATTTAGGGCATGTGGGCTTTTGGTTACATCTCCTCAGCCCTGACTTAGGTGGCCTGGGCCTGGGTTTACAAGGTTAAATTCTGTGACTGCATCTTCAAATCCTATAACATGAATCTTAAAAGTCTTATAATTAAAAAACCCAGAGCCGGATATTGGGATGAAGGCTGAAAGATCAGAGAAGCAGAACAGCCAGCCACTAGCTTACCTCTATAAAATCCTCAGCCTCAAGAGAGCGAGTTCCTGTTTCCTCACACCTTATATACCTTTCTGTCTCCTGCCATGTTACTTCCTGGGGTTAAAGGCGTGTGTCAACACTGCCTGGTTCTGTTTCTCTCATGTAGTCCAGGGTGGCCTTGAACATACAGAGAGATCCAGATGGATCTCTGCTTCCCTGGTGATAGGATTGAAGGTGTGTGCCACCACTGTCTGACCTCTATGTCTAATTTAGTGGCTGGCTCTGTCCCCTGATCCCCAGGTAAGTTTTATTGGGGTACACAATATATCACCACAAAATCCTGCTACTTAATGAGCCTTACTGTTAGCCCTGCTTTCTTGCTGACTCACTTGGTGTTTTTCTGTTCCCCTTTCCCCACTGTAGTTAAGTGGCCACTTCCATTTGCAGGTGCCAATTTTATGAAACAAGGGCTGTCTTTCTGTGGTTACATCACTGGTAACCAATCTTAGGGGGTTAACCAGGCTTACAGAAAGTGAACAATGCTGTCAAAAAATGATCAATTGGCTGTGTTTACATATTGAAAAAAATTGTACTTTGCATTTTAATTGTAGATGTCAATGATAAAGTGCCTATTCATTGTTGCAAGGCATTTATTTCTTAATTAAACATGTGGCAGGCTGGCCAGTATTCATTTCCAATGTACTTTTTCAGATAATTCATATCTGTCAAAATAAAAAGCTGTGGATTTGTTCTTATTTAAATAGTTCTATTATCTGTTAGCTATCATTATCAAGATATGATGTGGCCCAAGTAGTTAAAAATAAAAACAAAACAAAACAAAACACAGGCTTTGGAATAACAGAGGCCTATATTTAAATTTCATTACTTTGACTTATTAGCTGTAAACCTTTGTATAGTGATCTGCACTTTTAGAACCTGCTTCCCAATCTATAAGATGAAATGACAGTGCTTCCCAGGTAATAGTACTGTAAAAGTTAAATGAATGAGAGGACACACACAGACACACAATCTCATGACAGCAGGTAAATGCTAAGCTCTTGATAACTAGAGCCATTATTAACATCACTGTGTCTGTCCTAGAGGAGTGTTCTATGAGCCATTTGCACTCTGTTTTGTCTTCATTTGGCTTGTTTGGGTTTTTAAGATAGGGTCTCACTATGTGCCCAGGCTGACCCCCAACTCATTATTCTGGCTCATGTTCACAAGTTCTGGGATTATAGCTGCTACCACTGCACCTAGAGTTCTGTATCCTCCTTTCATGATGCTTTTCTGGATGCAAAGAAACTAACTCCCATCCATTAAAAAAAGAAGAACTAAAATGCATGGAATTTGGAAACTTTTGAAATTGAATGAAACTTAAAGGCTGGGTTTGGCCAGGAAAATAGTAGCCTCTGACACAGTGCTATTGAAATATCTCAGCAGACCGTCCCTGCTTGTGTCATTTGCTGTCCTTGCATCCACCATTCACAATTTAGATTCTCAGGGTCCTATGCCCATCCCATTGGTAAGCTCTGAACACAGCTTCGTCTGATCATTTAATTAATCTCCAAAGAATGGAGAAGAGAGAATTACCCAAAGGTTGTTATTGAAGTAGGTGAGTTTAGGGACAGCCCAGTGAACCAATGCAGCTACCTTTGATGGGAAAAATGTGTCTACCCCTTTGTGTAGGGTACCACCCAGTACCTTCCTCTCTCCTGTGGGTAATTTTAGTCAATTTTAGGAAAGATAAGCATGGTCCATTCAAACCACTACCTGACCAAGGTCATGGAGGGAGATCTATCTTTGAAGTGGTGCCTGAGTCAGGAACAACTATCTTTAATTGACTGAGTGCAGATCTTCCAAAGTTATATTAACGGGTTAGGACCCACTCTATCCCTGCCCTTGGGAGCTGCTCCTCCCTCTACCTAAGCTCAAAAGGCCCTCAGTGAACTTGAGGTTCTTGAGTTAACTGTTTACTTAGGCCTGTTCTAATTCATCTGCTCTTCTCACTTTTAGTAAATCTATATACTTTCACTATTACTCAGTGTCTTGCCAAATTTGTTGTTGAAGACACAAATAACCTTATATTACATTCAGTGACACTGTCACCAATGAACAGGAGAATCATTACTGTGAGGCAAGAGCTACAAATGTACATTACATAGAGAGAAGGGAATGAAGCCAAGAGATATTACATGAATGAAAAAAGTATAATTAATTAACATTCAGATATTTAACTTTGAACCCAGAATTTTGTTTCAATAATGAGAAAGATAAGGAAATGCTTCATTTCATTGAAAGAGCCATGGAATACCTTATCAAAGGTGACATACTAACTAGATCTGTAACCCTAAAAGTTCATACATATTCTAGTATCCCTTTTCTGGGGGGTAATTATAGTTGTAAGCATTGCAGCTCAGATGGAAAAGTATTCTGGCAATTGGGAGCCAAGGAATGCCACAAAGTCACTGTAAGCACAACAGTTTACAGCCCTGCTCCAGGGAAAGGTTTCCCCAATATGACCACTCTGCTCCATGTTACAGTCCTGCTCTGCTCTGCTCTACTCAGCCCAGGCTCCATCTCTGCTCCAGCAAAAGAAGGTCTCACCCAGACCTCCTTCAAGAGATTTATTGGGAGGGAGGAACCCAGGAGAATGGCTGCCTCTGCCAGGGTGGAAAAAGGCAGCAGCCAACTGAACAGGCTGTGAGGATTATATAGGGCTTCTTAGGGTCAGAGTTTTTCCAGAGAGAAGATTTTCAGGGAGAGAATTGGTCAGATTTTGATCCCCTTGAGCTTGGACACGCTCAGATTGGCTATATTTCGTGTTCAGGGATTGGTTTGTTTTCTGCTCAGAGGTTGGTTGGTTTCATGTTTAGTTGGTCAGAGGCAGATTTGGCTCTGGTTTTCAGGGCCAAAGTGTGTTTCTTTGGCTCTGGTCAGGGTGTGTTTCTTTGACTGGCCCTTTTCCCCTACAATAGTGAACTACCGGTTGTCAAGTTAATTTGTCCAATAATACCTGGGGGTATAGCTCAGAATTGAAGTTCTAGAGTCTCATATTCTTTATCCCCTCCTTCCAGTCTTTACAAACTGAGAAACCATGCAGGGTAAGAGTGGGGCTTTGCTTTTAGTTTTGTTGACCTTGCCTTTGGCCATTTCTCAATACAAAATCCAGATCTCATTATTTGATTAAAGTTGAACATGTGTGACCAATAACAAAAGATCTCCAGATGAATATTTCTGACCCCATGGCCATGGGTGACTTTTATAACCAAGTTTTATCTTTAGTGAATGGAGTTTTTTTTTTTTTTTTTTTTTTTTTTTTTTTTTTTAATAATTTGTTAGTTAGGTGAATGTGACCATGATACATGATGGGCAGCCATAGAGACGTCGGTCACAATGTTGCAGGTTAATTGGCTATTTTGTGAACTAAGTCATAAATTTGGGAAGTTTTAAATTTCTTTTCTGCACTTCTTTCTTATCAGTGTTGTTTTCATCATAATTCACTGGACTGAGGAAAACTGAGTATATTCTGATCAGTCTTGAATACAATATAATTGTATTCATGTTGGGGAACAGGTCAGGACATATATTTGCCAGCTCTGTTCACTTCATGTAGCCCAAGCAGATAAAGTTTACTTTTTGATGATAGCATTTCATTATTTAACAAAAAGATGGCTGTACTCTAGATGTCAAAATAAAGTTTAGTTGTTCTGTTTTTTTTCTGCTGTCATTTTATGTGGTTCCTCATCTACAGGTTCAACCTAATTTCCTTCCAGTGAAAGAGTGGGTTTCCATGGTGCTTAATACCCTCCTGGTCATTGTGGATAGCCATTACCGCCCCAGCGGACAGCTCTTTTCCTGCTTTTATCATGTAAGTGCAAGAAATCAAAATGACCAGAGTCACCAAGGGTTAACTCTCCTGACAGCCATTGTTCACAAGGAAACTATGAAATAGTGTAGTAATTTCCAGCTCTACCTTTAGGCTAGAGGGTGTGTGTGTGTGTGTGTGTGTGTGTGTGTGTGTGTGTGTGTGAAGAAAGACTGGTGTGTAGACCCCATGGTTTGATCATAATGATTTAGGTGTGCCCCAGGTACCAGCAGTATGAAAGCTCTTGAGTTTTTTCTGATGTATAGTCAGGGTCA
Organism: Peromyscus leucopus; assembly: GCF_004664715.2. Lineage (NCBI taxonomy): Eukaryota > Metazoa > Chordata > Mammalia > Rodentia > Cricetidae > Peromyscus > Peromyscus leucopus. The sequence goes on from NC_051064.1 coordinate 91,678,728, forward strand.
AGGGCTATAGTTGTGGGGATAAGTGGTTCTTTGACTATATTTGGTCTTTTCTGTCCTTGTTAATAAAATGGTAAGAATAACAGTGTCCTCTGTAATGACTGAAGCCTTTGTGGCACCCCTTAGCTTTGTGACTATGAACATGGCATTACCATTACCGTTACCATTCTTGTTTTCCTTGTGAAGTAAAAGTAAAATTCTGTTGCAGAGCTTTTCCGCCTTACCCAAGATGGGGAAGGTGAAATTATTTAAGTAAAAGTGTTGTATTTTGAAAACAGCGAAATTCTTTGTAAATACCAAGTAATCCTATTGGTCATTTGAAAAATGTCTGCTACCCTCCTCTCCTGTCTTCACGATGGTATTCTAATGATTGAAGCGATGTGAAATGCACCCTTGGGCTTGCGGAATCACTTTACTTCTGCAATGGTGTAGAATTAGTTCAGTTTGGTTCTATCGGTGTCCATTGCTTAGGGAATTACAGAGATCACGAGATAGTCACTGAGTGGCTGAGGGTTGCAGTTGTTTGAAGGAAAATGTAGCACAGATCTTGAACCGTGGCTAAGATTATGGATTTAGCTCACAGTCCATTGCCTATGGTCATCTCTGTAATACTCTGTTCCCTCATCCACTGCCCTTGGGAGGACTGGTATGTATTGATCTGGGCCTTTGGGTCCAATGCTAGATTTAAAAATAACTTGCTAGGTAATGTAGAATTAAGTTGGAAGTCAGGTTTTGTTCCGAGACATCATTTCTTAGTGCTGCTTTGCTTGACTTGTTTTGAAGCCTATACAACAGCTGTGCCAGGCATTCACCAGTCAGAGTGCTAGTCATTCTGCTTAGTTCTTATAAACATATTAGACAGCCTCTCTATTTAGTGAGTTCAGAGTTACCGCTTTACCTTTTTTAATTCTTCTTACATTATTATTCATTTTTAAGACCCATTTCAAAAGTCACTTCCTTTATTTCCTGTGTCCTAGTAGCTGAGTCCTTTTGAGTAACTAGGTCATTTGAAAACATTATATTAGCTTCCAGTATAACATCCTACATGCTTAATTTTTATCCTTGAAGTACTAGAGCTTGGTGAGCAAATAGACATAGAATTGAACACAGTGTAGCATGCTTTGACTGGCAGGGACAATGCCGCCTTTATGGCACGCCTAAAAGTTTAAAATGGACAATAGTGAGGGGTGATACAGAGGCTTTCCTCTCTACTTGAGACACATTTATAAACATATAGCCTGTGTGGTGGAGTGCTCTAACGTGGGACTCTTGCAGATACTGTTCATGTTCAGCTGCCCTGCCATTTTATTAGGACTGTTACTCATTTTTCTTCCCATAACTGCATGTCAGAAGGCACATGTAGAGCCCTCCCACTTCCCTTTGAATAGCTTGTTATTGCTTTTAACCAGAAGCTTTTAGAATTTCAACTTCCCTCTTAATTAAAAGGAATTAACCCCCTGTAGGAAATAATCCATCTATGGGGTTGTATTCCCACCAAAAATTATGGGGGATGTGCCAATAGGTCCTCGTGCTAAAATTCCACCTGTCCCTCTGTAGTAAACTCACACTCTTGTCTACGTCCCTTTCTTTCTGTTCTGGGCAAGTCCTAGCTTCCTGGACAATTGTAATGTGCCATGTCTACGTTCAGACAGCCTTACTTCTGGCTTTCCTATTGTATGCATGCAGGCTTTTAAAAACGTTTAAACTGTTTGAGTTTATATAGTGAGAGGGTTCACAACCTCTAAATGTAGACACTTAGAATTCTGTCTTTGAAATTTAAAAAGACATTACTGATTTCACTCGGCAGTAGATTGGCTCATTGGCTGAAATCGGAGTCTGTAGCCAACACATTTAGATTCTTTTTTTTTTTTTTTTTTTTTTTTTTGTCTGTAGGGCAGGTGTAGGAGAAGCTTGTATTGCTCTGGTGTTCATGTGATAGGTGTTTTAAACAAGAGGCTAACCCCTGTTTTCTTTCTTTGGCATGTCCTAGAAGTCCTATTCCGGTGAGAACACGGCAAGCGCTATTGCGCGCTCGGCTGCCGCCACGGCTTTGTCTCTCCTTGTGCCGGTTTTCATTATCTCTTGCAAAGAGAAGGTTGAGGAAATCCTGAGCATGCTGACTGCCAGGTTACCTGGGAAACCAAGTGCTGATGAATCTCAAGCCGTGCAAATCCACATGGGCCTTGCTTTGGGGATGTTTCTCTCTCGCTTGTGTGAAGAGAAACTCAGGTATAGTCGACTGAATTATTGTTATGTTTCCTCTTTATGATTTAGGTGATGGGGTGTATGCATGTGGGGTTCTAAACATTGCACCTGAGCAGAATGTGCTTGCTAAACTTTCTGAGATGGCTGAGTTGATTGTTTATCCTCTTACATGGGTGAATTTTGATGCCTAAAATACCATTATATGGATATTAATGTGTTTTAAGGGTTATTATTCAAGTGAATGGTTACTTGAAAACACCTAAGGCTAAGATAGAAGCCATAAGTACATCTTTATAGTTAACAGGCACGAACAAAAAAGCCTTAGAGTGCTGTAGGTAAAGGAAACCTTCTCCCCTACCCCTTTCATTGAAGAAACAACTGGGGAGCCCCATGTAGCAGAGGGGTGTTGGGAATCACTCAATCACCTGAGAACTGCATGTACTTAGCTTGAAAATGCTGCCTTTGTCCTGTGCCCTGGCTACATTTAATAATCTTTAAAGAGTCCTAATCTGTGCATATTATACTGGGTGCTTTATTCAGTCTGATTGCTCATTTTTAGGCTGCTAGCATTATCAATGAATGGAGCAAATGGGATATGAAAGACCCAGGTGGAAAATTCCACTAAACGGGCAAGTTTTCCTACACATCAATTAATCTATTTTAGTTTTGTTTTTACTTGTTTTTTTCCCCCTGTATTTTACATTAAACCTTAGAATTTTTATGCATCCAGGTTGATTGTAGTGTAGTTTAACATGAATATTTGGTTACCATGAATGTTTAATGGTAGTGACTTAGACTTCAGCCCCATCTTCCTGTACTGGAAGTAGGATATAGGGAGAAACATCTAGCTATGATGTTAGATGTCCTTATACTTCCTGGTTGGTAACAATTAGTGGCCCAAAAGCAAACACTGGTGTTGGTGTGGATGACTAGACAGCATTACACAGTGTCTATAGTGTTTGAAACTAGAGGTTAAGTTTGTGTTTGTCATTTACATATCTTGAACAAATGCTATTGTGATTTTTTTTGGGGGGGGGAATTACTATTGCTCTTGGGAATGGATATTTCAAGGGGGCATCTTTCGCTTCTGGAAACATCTGACAGATGAATGGAGTGACTGTCATAATATCTGCAAATGAAAATTAAACATGCCTAGAATATTCATAGAGGCCCAGCTCTAGATATGAAGAAAGAACCTGCCCTTTGCGTGGGAATCAACTTTCCATTCTTTGTGTGTCTGATGAGACAGGAAGTGTTTTGTAAGGCTTAAGACTTCAAAGTGCCTTTCCCCTTTGCTGCACTACAAACTGCTCTCCTCACTGTCGGTGTTCGGGACCTTTCTCAGTATGTTTTCAAGCAGCATGGTTTTACATCTAAAGCTGAGTCCCGGCCATTCAGTTCTAGGTAACCCACTTCACCCCATTCTGGCTGTGGCTCGTTTCTTCATTAACTTGGGATGAGGTGCTGCACTGGCTTTCCTACCGTCAGGTTTGCATGGGGGTGAATTTACTCACGCTGCCTGGAAAACCCCACGGTGACCCACACATGCACTCGTTCCCAGGTTGCCCTCCTCTGTCTCTCTTGAATTTCTACCTGCAGAGAATCCTGGGAAAGGACACCAGGAAGCTCATCCATGGCTGAGTCACTCGGAATGCTAGTAGATTGTTTGATTGTTTTGTTTTTTAAGATAGGGTCTCTCTATATAGCCTTGCCTGTCCTGGAACTTGGTATGTAGACCAGGCTGGCCTCATAATCAGAGATCTGCCTGCCCCTACCTCCTGAGTGGTGGGACTAAAGATGTATGCCACCATGCCTGGCACTGAGTACCTGAAGATTCTAACTTTGTCAAATAGCATCCTTTTCCTGGGACCTGTGTCTTGATAGTGTAGTCACCAACATGTAATTATCCCTGTTTCCTACTTGCTCATTTCTTTTAGAGCAGGAAATCAGCAATAGTTACCTTTTTCTACCTAGGTATTTTACTCAGTAATTACAATGTTACCTTTTCTGATTACCACCACCCCCCCCCCAAAAAAAAAAAAAAAAAAAAAAAAAAAACCAAGGTTAGGGGCGGGAGAGATGGCTCAGTGGTTATGAGTGCTTACTGCTTTTCTAAAGGATCTAAGTTTGGTATCCAGTACCTTGTTGGTGACTCACAACTACTGAAACTCTAGTTCCAGGGGCTCTCGTTTGTAAGGGATCCTGTACTCTTGTGCACGTGGTGCCCTGTACAGGCACCATACACAGACACAAATTAAAAATAAGATGCATCTCAGAAATATAATTTAAGATAGGGACTGGAGAGATAACTCAGTGCTCAAGAGCACTGGCTACTTTCCCAGAGGACTGGAGTTTGATTGCCAACACCGACATGGCAGCTCACAAACATTTCTAAGTCCATTCCCAGGGTATCTGATGCCCTTTTCTGGCTTCCTTGGGCACCAGGCATACACGTGGTACACAGACAAATATGTAGGCAAAATACTCACAAATAAAATAAAATTAAAATAATTTAAAATAAAGCTAAGTATCATGAGAGCTACTGGCTTGAAATGGGTAGTAATATCAAGTACCCATAGAACAGACATCAGCACTCCATTGTTCTCAGAGTAGATTCTCCCTCCTGGAAGAGAAAGACTCATCACAGTCAATCTGGCTTATGATTCTCCTGACTTTGAATGCCAAACTAGGATTTATTCAGGAAGGTACATTACACCAAGCTTCTTGCCTCTGTCATAACCTCTAAAGCAGTGGTTCTCAACCTTCCTAATCCTGTGACTCTTTAGTTCCTCATGGTGTGGTGACTCCTTACTATGAAATTATTTTGTGCTACTTTATAACTGTAAGTTTGCTACTGTTATGAATCATAATATAAATATCTGACGTGCAGGATATCGGGTGTGTGACCCCAAAGGGGTTGTGACCCACAGATTGAGAACTGCTGCTGTAGAGGCTATACGTATAATCTCAGTAGTATATATTGAAAATATTTAATTATACTTTATTCCTAAGAATAACTCTGAAGGAATTTATTCATTTAATGCCTCCCACCCTGTGTGTGTCTGTGTGTCTGTGTGTCTGTGTCTGTCTGTTTGTGTCTGTCTGTCTGCCTGCATGCCCATGCTTCTCTCATGCCACAGTATAATCCATGTTTGCAAGCATCGCTGTAGTCTTGGTTTGAAAGCTGTTATTTAAAGTGCTCTCTGGCTGCTTGGTATTCCTGGGTTGTGTTCCATCCAGCATGATCTGAAGACTAAGAGAAGGAACTGAGCTCTAGGGACCCTGAGTAATAAAATGGGAGTGAGGAAGCCCACAGCTTTGCCTGAGGAAAGAACCAGAGAGTGGCTGTCTAAGTTTTCTTTTACTATCCAGTCTTAGTTCTCACTAAGACAAAACCAATTGTTATACAGAAGCAGAAAAATGTCGGGCTAGGGAATTTCCCTCTTAAAAACTGTGTAATTAAAGGAATAAGGCTAACTGGCAATCCATACAACTGAGACATGAAATCACAAGCTGTGTCCCTCCTAAGAGAGATTCGGGATGATTGATAACTGTATTCATAGTTTTATTAAATTTTCTACAAAAGCATCACTTTTACAGTCTTAGAAATATTTGAAATTTTGCTCCTCAGTGATTTAAAATTTAAATACAAAGAGAAAAATTAAAATAAGTTTATTGTTTGAAATTGGTTACACTCTTCAAAAACCTAATTACTGAATAATTTTTCTTAGTTCCCCTGTCTACAAAAGGAGCATATGTGAGTCACCAATATTATTACTACCTTATTATATATAAAGAGATGCTGATGTTTCCAGTAGATATTGACAGAATAAGATTTCCTTTGTAACATTTTGGCTTTTTTATTAACGTGTATTTATTTGTGTATGTGTGGGGGACTTGCATGCTTTGTGCACATCAGAGGACAACTTGTGGGGATCATTTGGCTCCTTCCATACTGTTGGTGCCGGGGACCATCAGATCAGCACACTCTGTGAATGTGTAAGACACAAGCTTTCTTGCCTGCTAAGCCATCTCTCTGGACTAAAATGCATTCTGTTTGTTTTGTGGTACTGGGGATCAAATCCAGAGTCTTGTGTATACTAGGCAAGCACTCTACCACTGAGCCTTATACTCCCAGATATGACATGTCCCTTGAACAGTTGTGTGATTAGTTATAATCCATTATCCCTGTCTCCTTATCCAGTGACATGTCTGGTCAGCAGATGAACCTTCTTCTGATGAAATCCCTGGATGCCCTGGAGAACTGCTGTTTTGACCCCAGTCTTGAATACAAGTACGTCGATTCCTTTCATAACCAATGCTTAGAGATGCTTTGCTTCTTACAGCAAGCCTTGAATGCCATGGTGAAGCATTTGTAGGATCTGATCTTGAACTCCTTTGCAGAGAGTATAGAGTAACAGTTGGAAAGAATCTTGTACTGAAAACTTCTTTGTTCTAAAACCATGTCGTCGGTGGATGTTTTACTTACATACAGAGCAGTGAGTGCCATTTTGCAGCTTAATCCTCCTGTTACCAAACTTCAGTTTTGTTTTGTACTTGTACACGAGGCATGGATCTGGTGACCAGGATACTTCACTTAACCTTTTTTTCAAGATTAGCTGAGATTATTTGAATATGAGTGGGCAAAGAGAACTTCTGATGGTTTGAATTTCCCTGTAAAACTGTGGGCTGAGGAATCAAACGCAAAGGACCACTTATTATATTAGGGTCCACAGAATGTCTAACAGGAATGGATTTTCCTCCAGCCCCCATTTGGACCTCATGTATTTTTGAAAGTATTATTCTTGAAAACTAAATATCTTAAATTTTATGGTTTCATTCTAATATTGAAAGATAACAAACATGAAAATAATCACAAGAGAATCAGAATGTAAAAACTGTTGAATTTACTGTTATACATCTAATCTGTAATCTAATTTCCATGACTTGTATGGGTGAATAATATGATTTGATTAGGCTTTGTGGAATGTTGTCAACAACAGCTTGTACCTTTTTCAATTTCTGTTTTAGAATCTTGGATTTGAATCCTCTGGGGTTCACTGTTTTTAGAAAACACAATAGATTAGCACTAATGGTTTATCCTTTTCTGTTGTGCATCTATACTGTCTAGCTTGTTAGGCTCAGAGTAACAAAGAATAGTGAAGTAGCCAAATAAAGGGAAGCTCCTGGAGGATTTTTATAACAAGTAAAGGTAGTTGCTGTAGTAGGTGGCGGCAATGAGATTTTGTCTATAGGTAGGGTAAAACTAAATAGAAACCTGACAGTTCATCAAGAGATCCTTCAGGAGCTTGTGACATCGTTAGTGTGTGGTGTGACTACAGGAAGGGGGTTTGATGGCACCTTTGGAGTCTTCTGAGTATAGAAAATGATTTCTGAGAAGGATGCGAATGTGGTTATTATTTGGATCAAATGACAGATTGAGATTTTGAGTCTAATATATGCATTGCTATTTTTGTCTTAATAACCAACCCCCGACCTTTCCTTTCTTCCTTTACCCATTCTCCCAAGGTACTTACCGTAGCCATGGATCAGGATATTAGAATGTTGTGGAAAAGCTTGCAGTTCAACACTGCAAGGTCTTAACCAGCTGCAGCAGTGGAGAACAGCTCACATACTGCTCCAGGCAGACTGGGCCTGACCAAATCTCTGGGACAGGTGTTGATGTGCTTAAAGGGTCATGTCTAAGTATATTTAACCTCCAGTTTTATTTTTATGACTGATAAGATTCTCATTTCCTTTTTCTTATCTTCGTCGTGAAGAGCAGTATTGAGAGTGGGTCTAGACAGGAGACCTGTCCATCAGAGGAGTGTAGAACAGGACCATGTGGAACACCTTCTCATAGGGTAGAAAGGTGCTTGCCCATCAGAGCCCAATCAAAGGTCCAGGCATCCCCACAGCCCGCCCCTCTCCTCCCCAAGCTTCTGTATTTCTACCGTTCGTGGAGCTCAGTGTTTACTCATTCTGGGGCTTCCTGGGTGTCAGTCCAGGACGAAGTTCTTTTTTTGTCTCAGATTTCTCTGGAACTTGTTGAGCAGCTGCATTTTCATGTCTGTACCCCGGGTACTAATCCTGATCACAACCGAGAGAGATCCAGGCAGGACTCCTCATCAGTTTGCTGTATAAAGAAACCAAGTCTCTGAGCTGATGCTTTTTCAAAGTCACATGCTTTATAGGTGGAAGAATTAAGAAATGGGCCTAGGACCTCTGAATTAAAAACTATTTTTCTTTGTCTTGTGTAATACAGTGCAGAGAACACAGTTCCGTAGGAAGAAAACAGTTTGATACCTGGCACTATGGAATAATAATAATAATAATAATAATAATTATTATTATTATTAATTATTATTATTATTATTATTATCGTCATCGTCATCATCATCATCGACATGCAGATGTTGCCCACTATTACTTGGCCCAGGCCTTAATGCCTGGCGTATAGCATAAAGTATTCCTCTGTCTAAAGAAATTGCCAGGGTTTAGGGCAAACCCCCCTCCACAGTGAGACAGTGAAAGCATTACTGAGGTGGTTAGTAGATGATCCAGGGTGTGCTCCCTCAAGTGACAGAATTCGGCCAGAACAAATTCACCATGCTTCCTTGAGTCAATGAATGAGCTGCTGAGTGGAACACCTGGGCTGGGATGGCTAGTCTTATCGCTAACATTTTGCTGCCATCTAGTGGTCATCTTTTTGCCATTGCAGTCCTGACAGCCCTAATTGTGGTCATGCTATCCATCAATGACCTGCCCTTTGATTAATTACTATTGAGCTGTTACAAATACAATAACATTTAAATTGTGCTTTGTAAAGGGCAAAGCGCTATACAAATGTTAACTGTTATTAGAACTAATTATTATATGGCTTGTACCTAATCTGTGTATTGCTAACAATAAGCTAGGCAATTCAAGATTCATTTTTGGTTAGCTTAGAAAAGTATTATTGTTCTATCTCAGTTGATATGACAATACGAGTATCAGAACTGGGTATTCTTTTATGGTGATTTTTTTTATTGGTTTTGGTTTTTTGAGACAGGGTTTTCTATGTAGCTCTGGCTGTCCTGGAACTCACTCTGTAGACCAGGGTGGCATTGAACTCACAGAGATCCACCTGCCTCTGCCTCCCTGAGTGGTGGGATTAAAGGTGTGCACTACCACTACCCAGCGATGGTGATCTTTTAATATACTGTGATATGATATTCAAATAACTGTGCAGTGTGTGTGTGTATGTGTGCGCACGCTCTCGTGTGCATATGCACGCATATGAACATGCATGCACCTCGTCCATGAATGCGTAGGAGAGCAACACTAGGTGTCTTCATTATCGATCTTCATCGTGTGTTTTAGGATAGGGTCTCTCACTGCAATTAAAGCCTATTGTTTTGGCTGAAATGGCTTGTCAACAAGTTCCTAGGATCTGATTGTCTTTGTCTCCTCCTGCTGAAGTTACAAGCTCACGTGATCATGCCCAGCTCTTACATGAGTGCTGGGATTGGAGCCTCTGGCTTCCACAGCAATCGCTCTTAGCCACTGGACCATCTCTCCAGCCCAGAGAGCCTTGGAGTTAAAATTCTCTTTAAAGTTTTTAGAATTCCTGTAGAATATTTATGCTAGTGGTTCCAAAAGCACAACTGAATGTCTAATGATACTATTTGTTTTTATTTTAGCTGTTGGAGGCATCAACCCTTAACTCCTTTTTGTTTTCAGTGTGCAGAATACATAAAAGCTGCCTCTGCCCAAGTCATTTGTGGTTTACAGCTGGCAGACATATCCAGAAGATTCTAGCATGAGTTAAGTAGGTGGAAATAGTGAACTAATCATTTTGAGTCGTTTTTAAGACTTAGGATGTTAAGGTGTAGAAGATTTGAAATGAAAGGAATAAAGCTTTGGGAATATTTTCTAGGTACATACTAAAAATTGGGGGGTAAACATGGAAACCTTTTAAAAGGTCAATGGGGCCGGGCGTTGGTGGCGCACGCCTTTAATCCCAGCACTCGGGAGGCAGAGCCAGGCGGATCTCTGTGAGTTTGAGGCCAGCCTGGGCTACCAAGTGAGCTCCAGGAAAGGCGCAAAGCTACACAGAGAAACCCTGTCTCGAAAAACAAAAACAAAAACAAAAACAAAAAACCAAAAGGTCAATGGGTTATTTAAATCATAAGAGAAAGGCTAAAACTCAAGATATAGGCTGAGGGTATCTAACTTATTAAGATACCCTTATTAAGAATATTCAGCATATGTGTATCGACATGCACACACAGAGTTAGATTATATATTCATATGATATGACAGACAGTTAACATTGCAGTCCCGAGTAGAGCTGTAACAGTGCCTTAGAACTCTGGCCTGGGAATTCACATGTCCCTTGAGGTGCTGTAGGAGAACTTCAGCCCAGAACACCTTGATAAGCAGACTCTACAAAATTGCTTGTTCATTGAAAACAATAAACCCCAATTTTTATTTGAGCTTTGAGAGAAATAATCTGTCCATACAAATACAATATCCGTCTTTCTTCACCTAGTTTGGCAAGAAACAGAAATTGAGTTTTCCTGATTGAATCTTATATAACATGTTCCGTTGGCTTCCAGCTGAACAGAGGCGTCAGGAGCTGTGCACGTGTGTATGTGTTCCCTTTTTTCTGTAGGTATTCTGTACACCCAACACTCACAACACTCGGCTGGCCGGTTCTTTAGCATCCAGCAAGTTCTGGATTCGTGCTGCCATGCGTCTGTGAAGACCGTGGGCTGAAGATACTGTATTGAGGAAAAATAAAGAAGATATCCACTGTCATAAAACTTTGAAATTAGAGAATAAATAATCCCCCAAATAGTCTCTCTTCATAATTTTTAACTAAAATTATTGGATATAACCTAATATAGGGGCTAGGGGAGAGTTTTAAAGAGATTCCCTGCTGGTCTTGGGATGGGGTCCCAAGGAAGAACCATTTGAAATCAGAAGGATAAGTAGCAATTACTACTACTAATTAATAATAATAATAATAATAATAAGTTGTCAAAGGGAGAGCCATAGTCAAGTTTGTCAAAATATAAATCAAATTGTGTCTAGTTATACCTTTGTCTAAATCTTTCTCAGTTTTACGTGTGTCAGTATGGAAAGATAGCTAAAAGCCTTCCCCTTAGATTCCTAGTTAAAACAAAGTCTTGAAATCCATCCTAATCAAGAGTAGCCTTCCTCAGGAAGTCCTGGGGTGCCGGGGTGCCGGGTGCTGGTCTGGGCTGCTGGGAAGCGCATTAGCTGTTGCACTTGTTAGGCCGCCGTGCTCTGGACAGCAATACTGTCTGAAGGATGTGGGCTGAGTTCGCTTCTCCACCCAGGACCCCCTGTGCTGCTCCTTAGCAACAGAAACCAGAAAAGCACTTAGTTGTCTCCTGGCCATCCTGACATCATGCAGGGCCTGAGAGGGGCCTTGGGCACAGCGGATGGAATCCAGGGCTGGGGACTGAAGTCCCCTCTTTCTGGTTGCGCTCTTCTGAAAGCCTCCCTCCTGTGTGATCTTGAGCACATCTCTAAGCCCATCTCTTCCTCCGGGTATCTACTCTCAGGTGTGGACACTGTTCACACACAGAGTTATGTGGGGGTGTGTTACTTGAGTGTTCATAGGAAGGTTCTTGATGCCAGCCAAAGACATAGACGTCATGTAAGAGAAAAATTGCTTTCCATATGGATATTGGAGAAAAGCCCTGGAATGCCTGCTTCAGCTGTGTATATCATGACGAGAGGGGTGTCCAACCAGCACCAGCATGTTTTCTGAAATGCTCAGCATTACCTCCAGTTAAAAAGCAACAGAAATGAGAAACACTTTACAAAGGAAAATATGGCTACAGATGCACTGTGGTATGCTAACTTGAGTTTCTTGATAACAATTCTTTAAATGGTGTGTGACCTTTCAGCAGATTGGGACACAAAGCCCCAGATTCCAATTGAATTGTCACAAGGGGTAACTTTTGACAAGCCTGTCATTTGTCCATTTTCCCTTCTGACCCAGTGGTACTCTGGGAGACCAGAGGGGAAAGAAGGATTAAAGTCATTGTGCACTGATGAATACACAGTTTCTTTAAGAAAGAGATTCCAGTTGTTGGAGTTGACTGGGAAACACAAGCCCTCAGCACCACTGCGCCTTGCCCTTCTTCCATCCAGAACCACAGCGCCTCAGTGCCCACTTTGGAATTTAGCTCATCTCTGCTTGTGCAGATAAACCATAGTGTAAGGGCAGAAGCCACAGGGAAGGATCGTGGCATTTCTGTGAGGGCCGAAATAGAGCTGTTTGTCACCAGTTCAAGTCAAGCTCGGTGTTTTCTGTTTCTGTCCAGTGGGATAGCTGATGTTTGGTTGGTGGTGCTGATGGTGCTAGGGTGTGTGTAGAGGGAGGATCTCTCTGTCTCTGTCTCGGTCTCTGTTTCTCTCTGTCTGTCTGTGTGTGTGTCTTCTTTTTAAGCCTCTGCTAGGGATTGAAACTAGAGCCATAGGCCTGTAAGTCAGGTGCATTACTGATGAGATACAGCCCCAACCCTGCTGCACATTTGCTTTGATATAAACTCTTCATTTTGAGAAAAGAGGTCAGGGGTGCATGTCAGAAGTCACAGTGTACTTTGAAGCAGGCAGAAGTCGAACCTCACTTCAGCTTCAGAGCACCAGGAGCTCCTGTGTGAGTGGGGAGCAGCCATGTTGTGTGTGATTCTGACACTGTCTCTTTTGGCATCCAAGCACCGGCTGTGTGTTGGGAGTTGGACTTGCCCTGTCCCTCATGAGCCACAGCAGCCACACGGAGTCACGAGTTCATGTGGCAGCGTCTCTGCGGAAGCTGTCTGCCTACCTAGATGACAGTGGGAGCCAGAGCAGGACATTCCAGGAGGTAGGACGTGGGTCCATTTGGCCTTGCTCTGCTGTCTTCTGCTCTCTTCGCCTCAAGGTTTTGTAGCCCTCTAACTGAAACTTTCGGTTACAGCTGCAAATAAGGAGAAAACCTGAGTGGCGAGCCACCTAAGTTATGTCACGAGGCCTCCACATTGCACTTAAGACTTAAATGTGGAGTAGGAGATAAGAACTGTTAGAGAATACAGAAGCCCCAGGCAGCATCACTATCAGCACTTCCCGAGAACTGCAGCTTCTGGAGGTTAAATCGAGGGTTTGCAGAATTGTCCTCAAGTGAAATGTGACTTTTCAAAACAAGCCAGAAACAAGCTTAAGAAACCACAAATAAGTGCCCACTAGTATGAAAAATTATTGAGGAAATTCCCTTTACCATATTTGGTAAGAACTTTTTTCCCATTCTGATATGACAGAAGAGTATGCAAAGAGTTGGTATGACACCATGGACATGTGTGACCCGTGTTTAGCTGGGGTGCTTTAGGCATGGGCCATGTCTTCTCTGTTGTACCCAGGTACAACTGAACTGCCTACTCCCGCCTTTGGGAGGGGCAGGGGTGACCTCCTGGCCGGGCCACATTCTCCCCTCATTAGAGCAGATTCTGTTTTCTCCCAGCCTGCCCACAGCTATTGATGGGTACAGAATGGCTGTTGTGTTTCCCTGCTCAGGTCCTGTGCTTTTAGCGATGGGCCTCGTTGTTGGGGAATTTCTTTGTGGCACAGAGGACTGAAGTTTTGTTCTAGGTATGCACTGCATTTCTATTTTTAAAGTGGCGTGGAGCACGAATTACGAATATGTGTGTATGTGCATTATGACAAATAGTGTGTGTGTGTGTGTGTGTGTGTGTGTGTGTGTGTGTGTGTGTGTGAAAGAAGAAAGAACCATTTGATTAACCAAGAAGACAAGGTTATTATAACAGATGCTTTTGTCTGCTGTGATGTTTGGATTCATAAGTCCTTCAGAAAGTATTTTTGCCCCTCCTCAGATGTTTTCTAACTGGCTTCTTCCTTGGAAGCCGTATTTATTTATTTGTTTATTTGTTTGTTTATTTATTTATTTATTTATTTATTTATTTATTTATTTATTTATTTGTTTTTTCGAGACAGGGTTTCTCTGTGTAGCTTTGCGCCTTTCCTGGAACTCGCTTTGGAGACCAGCTGCCTCGACTCACAGAGATCCACCTGCTCTGCTCCGAGTGCTGGGATTAAAGCGTGCGCCACACGCCGCCTTATTTATTCATTTTTTGAGACAGGGTTTTTCTGTGTAGCTTTGGAGCTTGTTCTGGAACTCACTCTGTAGACCAGGCTGGCCTCGAACTCACAGAGATCCGCCTGCCTCTGCCTCCCAAGTGCTAGGATTAAAGGCGCTGCTGCTTGTAAATTTATACATCAGCCAGCACTGGGAGTTGAACTTTCTTCCTAATCTGAATAGCGTTAGAAGAAAGGGTTTTATGGTCAACATGGGAGGTAGCAGGAAGAGGTTTGCAGAAACTGACTTTCTTGAACTTACTGACCCTGCAGATGTAAGTTTAGAAGACTCTCAAGTATTATCTCTGCTCCCATTATCAGTTTTTATTTACTTATTTGTTCCTGTACTCATTCATTTCCTGACCAAGTTTTCACACCTATGCAATGACAACTGTAAAAAACAAAACCCTCAGTGCCACACACGAGGGAACGGAAACAGCTGTGTTCACATCTTTACCATCCTCTCCTGTGAGTCTGGCACTTTTTAGCTGGTAAAGATCTACTTCCTGATGTTGTTGACCGTGCTGTGTGGGGGCATCGGGCTGTGAGGCAACTGTGGTTTAGAGGCTGGAGACCCACATTTGAATCCGGGTTTTGTCTCGTAACTATTTGCATTTGAGCCTCCAAATCCTGTCTAAGATGATCCCCATCTTGACCCTGTTATGAAACAGACAGCGAACTGGTACCCAATCTGGGGTATCTGTATCTAAATTCAGTCCTTCTGGGGAATTGGACAGATGAGCTATAGCACCTAAGCCAAGGTCTTTGATTTTGCCTGTGAGCAAACATTTTTTCAGCTGTGTTTTCTTCTTAGGTCCTGGCCTACACACTTAGCTGTGTGTGTACATCAGCGTTCAGTGCTGGCATTATCGAGGCTGTGGAGGCTGAAGACATTATGAACAAGCTTCAGCTGTTGGTAGAGAACAACCAGCAGGTTGGAACATGTGCTCTGATCATTTTTCTCCTTGAGTTTCATGTTGCTGTTGTATGCTGTCTTCTAATTACTCAGACTGGGGTGGATTCTATTGTATCTAGAACTGAGGGAAGTCTGGAAACTCTTTGCTGTCACCATCGTAGCCAGCAGCCACCAGCCACCAGATGCCTTTCTCATATTTTATCTCTCAGCTTCTGTGGACATTTGTCTGAGAATGTAAAGATTGGGTTTAGATGTTGAGACATGGTCTAGTTCTGGCTGAACTAGAACTCAATATGTAGATCAGGCTGGCCTCAAACTCATAGAGATCTACTTGCCTTTGCCTTCCCAGTGCTGGAATTGAAGATATGCACCACTGTGCCCAGCTTCATAATGTTTTAATTTCTCTTTCTCAAATCATTACTCTATATTCATAAAATCTTAAAACATGGCTAGAATGAAATGCAGGAAAAGCAAGGGACTGTGTTGAGGGGAAAGGAATTTAAATGTGTAGCAGATAGAGAAGATAACGACAAAAACTCATCAAGTTATGAATGCTTATAGGACTCTGATTAAGTCAAACTTCCAGACAGATAATCTTCATTCATAACTGAGTACATACAGGGAAGCTCAAATACTTAAAAATTATGCTTAAAATGCTTGCTCTTAAATACTATCCAGTCTTTAAAAAGGAAGTTCTGACATGTGCTGTGACCTGGATGAATCTTAATTATATAATGCTAAGAGAGATGAGCTAATCACAAGAAACTGCTACCCAGTTCTGCTTGTGTGAGATAGAGTGTCTCCTTAGAGTAAGATCACAGAGACAGAAAGTAGATTGACAGAGATTTTATTTTTCAAGATGAAAATAGTTTTGAAGATTATCATACAACTGTGGATGTACTTGATGCCAGTAAACTGCTATCCATGTTTAAGACAATGAGAAAGAATTGTAATTTCACATGCATAGACTACCCCCCGGCCTGACTTTTTGGGAAAAATTTCTCCATGTTTTAGTCCTGGTCTTTGTAACATCGTTACTGTTTTGTGATTCAGTGATTACGTGTTCAGAATATGCTTTGCAATAACAAAATCAGAAGTGTTCATACACTGCATTTGTCATGGAATGTTTTCTTGCTTAGGAGGTGGATTTTGACCATGGGTGGTGAACCTCAGGCGTTTCACCCATACTTTGTTCTGAGAATTTAGATTGATTGAGCTATCAATTGATGGTACAAAATTATTCTCCTTAGATAAACTACCCACAGCAGCAGAATTCCTTACAGTAAGACTCTGTTGTAAAAGTCCACATCAAACGTAGGGATAGTAATGCTTGTTTTGCTTTGTGTATGATAAATGTTCTATATGAGTCCTTATTTATAGCTTTCCCCCCTCACCTCTATTTTTATTTGTACCAGACTTCAGGCTTTGCACTGGCATTAGGAAATCTGGTTCATGGTTTGTCTGTGTGTGGACATGGAAAAGCTGAAGACCTGGGTAACAGACTCCTCCCCAACTGGATTAGAGTTGTTCTGACAGAGGTAAAAAGTCATCACCTGTATGCTATTATATATTTATATAAAGGAAAAAGAACTGATTTATTGGATTCTTTATAGGAACTGCTAAGATATAGCTTAACAATAAATGAACAAGTAATTTCAAGCGAAAGAGACATGTATGCCTTTAATCTCTTGTAAATAGTGCAATCTGTCAACCATTACAGGTTGTCTTATTTTTTAAAAGCTGACCACCTGATAGTGCTTTAACTTTTAAAACAATGTTATGGTTTAACCTGGGCAAATAGAAACAATAAGAAGCCACCCGTGATTTAACAGCCTTAATGTGTTCCTTTATTTTAGTCTGTTGTTATTTTGGGGTCAAGTGTCAGTTTTGTGTTGATCCTATGGATGTGCTATAATTTTAGCCATTGGCCTCGCTGTGCAACAGTAACAAGTGTAGGTTTCAAAGCCGAGGAGTGTTTTGCTGTTGACTGTTGTGATTCTTGGTTTGCAGGGTGCCTCCACCATGCTCTGTCTGGCAGCCCTTCACGGTCTGGTGGCATTAGTAGGATCGGATGTGGATGCTATGCAGGTAAAGCCAGGAACTCTGAGGGAAGGAACTGAATGAGTACACAGCCATAGCAATATTAGAGTGGCATTAGCTTCCTAGCCTAGGGCAAGAGGAACATGCTGTCATGGTAATAGTTTCTCTGGGCTTTCAGTGCCCTGCTCTGAAAGAGGACTCTTGGCTGAGAATTCTTTCTGTAGAGATTTGTTCCTTGTTTGGTTTAATTTATAGGAATCAAACCTCTTTAGGTGGGGACTGTCCATAGACTTTCCTGCCTGAGAAAGTGACTGAACCATAAGAAATTCAAAATTCATTCATCAGGAATTACAGTTCACATCTCTAATGTTCAAGTTTAAATCTTTGCAAGTGTTTTGTTCTAAAACATCATTTCAGTGGACATAAGTGTGTGTGAGTTTATCACAGTTCTGAATTGTATACCTTTGTTCATATAGTAAAACTTTTGAGGGACCGCTATGTGCCACCGTGAAAACATGCTAAGAAATCAAGGGTAAATAAATCCTGGGCCCTGCCTTTGAGGAGCTTACCACTTATGTGCTTGAAATATACTGAGAGCTGATAAATGATTCCATTCTGAGATGACTGCTCATGCCCTGGGTCATTTCTGCTCACTCTTTCAGCTAAAGTCAGAAGCCATCCAGAACGCCCATTTTCAAGCGAGACTTAATGAAGTCATTAGAACCTTAACTGAGGTAAGCAGAGGAATTTTCAGTCCCTGCATGGGATGCACATCTCCCCCTTTGTTATCTTTCGTACTGCTTGTCATGGTGTGTCTTACCTGGCAAATGTGAAAATCTAACATTCATGTTGAGTTCATGGGGTGTTTCGAAGTAGTGTATGGGCCTGTGTTCATTGATAAATATGCCCTGCTCCTGGAAAAAAAAAAGAATACTGGCTTTTTTGAGTTAACTTGTTATTGATTCACCTTAAAAATGAAACCTGACCTTGCAAGGGTTATCTGGCTTTTGGGGCAAGGACAAATAGTAGGTGGCCAAAGGGCAGGGCAGACACCAGGGAAGAATGGTCAAAATGGCATTGGTTCAGATGAGAGTTTGTGAGTAAATAATTGTCATCATTACTCTTACTGAGGCATAATCATGTTCATCTGCTTTAAAGGCTTTGTCTGTTAGGATTTTTATTTTTAAAACATTATGTTTGCTGAATAAACTGTGAAAGTACAGGTTGAAAAAAGGTGAAGCAGTGTTACAGCAGTCCTGAGTGCACGGTCCTGCCTCTTCCTAAGCATCACGTCCAAGCTGGGTTTTTGTGATTGGTATTCTTACTATACCTGGTGCTTTCTAGCTTATTTTTTTCCCCACTTAGCATACTTGTTTTCATTCTTATAAAACATGACTAATTATAATACTTAGCACATAAAGATGTTTTAGTAATTCATGGTGGAAAAGCATGAATTTCTGAGCAGAGAAAAAGTATTTTACATACATGAATAAGAATGTGCTCAGAAAAAGAATTCTACTGAATTCTATTGAATTAAGTTGTTAAAACTTGGGAGAATTGGAAACAATTATTTTAAAATGTTCATGAATTATAATAATCATGGTAGAAATTATCTAAAGAATAGAATGAGTTAAAATTTCTATCTTTAGAGATACTTTATAATGAAGTAACTTTCCCTTTCTTTCTACTTTTTGAATTCTTTTCTTTTAAGACAGGATCTCATGTGTTCTAGGCAGGCCTCAAACTGTGTAGCTAAGGGTGACCTTACTTAACTCCTGATGCTCCCAAGTGCTGGGATTACAGGCATGAGCAACAAGCCACAGCATCATTCTTGGCATAACGGAAGTTACTGAAGCTGAACACCGCGTGGCCTTTTTTTGGCACACTAAGGTCAAAATATGCTCTACCAACTATGCTCTAGCCCCAGACCCTTTTTGAGCTTTCTTTTACCAGTTTTTGGGAACAGTCTTGTTCAATGAAGCCTGAGAATATTGCTTGTACTTTCTGCCATAATTGGTTGGTTGATTCATTCATTCATTCATTCATTCATTGATTCATTCATTCAGCAAATACTCATCAGCTAAAATGAGAGTCAGGTCTAGTGTAGGAGACTCATGTTAGCATTCTGTTATAGAACTTCTTGTTCTCAACTAAGCCTCTAGCTCCTACAAGGTTAGTGATATTCTATGGTGGCCTTTTATTGAATAGAGCTTGGATTTTGCCCCATCACCAAACTGCTGTTTTCACCAACAGGTCATCAATGTCTCGGGGGTGATTGGTCTTCAATCAAATGCAATATGGCTTCTAGGTCATCTTCATCTATCTACCTTGTCTTCAAATCAAAGCAGAACTTCTGGTAAGATTAGAGTCCTAATATCCTGGAGTTGGAAGAAGGAATGGCTGACTCAGGCCCTGCACTTTGCTAAAGGGTTTGGACATCACAACAATTCTACACGAGGGGATGGATGTTATGATCTTTATTTTATATGTGAGCAATGGAGTATAGAGAGCTTCCAGATGTACTCTGGATCACATGACAGAAAGCGGTGCTTTGGATTTAGATTTATTGGCCTCCAAACCCCATATTCATTCACACTTCCTCTCTCGCCTCCCTTAGAGGATAGTGTAGACGTTCAGTCAAGTACCTATATTTTACAAATGAAAAATAATAGGCTTAGAAATATTATATGAGTTACATTAAGAGTTTGTTTAGTGACAAGTCCATAAACAAAGAATCAGGTCCTTGAAGCTTGGAACAGACATCTTATTTTTACTAAAACTAATGGTGTTATGTTTCATTAAAAATCTCTTTATAGAGAGCTACACAGTGAAACTTTTTCTCAAAAACAAAAAACAAAAACAAAAAAACAAAAAATACAAAAAACCAAACCCTGTCTCTTTATTTATGCCTGGGATTTTTCTGCCCAATGACTTTATAAAGGTAATGAGCAAAACACATTAAAAAATGTGTACCTCCATAGGGTTTGGAATCCTACCTCTTCAAATAACAACACCCTTTCTATTTGTATCTTTTGATAAAAGCAATAAATATATTACAATTCCCATGTGCTTAATTTATGTTTGTACTTGGAGATTTCCTGGAGAAAGAACCACCGAAATATATCTGTCCCTTGCTCCTTATGAACGGTATTTTGACTCACTGGCCATCTTGTGCCTGGTCCACAGAGATTTAGAGACTGAAGATCTCTCACTAAAACAGTTTACGTATTCCTGGCGGGTCATCTGCTGATGGCATAACGAAGAATGTGGGCTTCTATACTTTTTGTTTCCCTCACTGCAGTCACTCTGCAGCTTCCGACAGAGGACTTTGGTCCACATCCTTCCCAACGTGATGAACCGTAGACATCTGGAAGTTGTCGTATTAACATAGGAAGGGAATTTAAAAGCACTTTAGTGATGTAAGAAACCTTTGCTAGTGCTAGGCTTGAAGGTCCAGGCTCTTCCAGTATCCTGGTAAATAACACATTACGCCAGGCTTTGTGTGTGTGTGTGTGTGTGTGTGTGTGTGTGTGTATGTTCAGACTTACAGTTGTATTACAGAACACTTAGTCGATGTCCTTCAATCAGGTAATAGTGAGTCAGCTTACACCCACGTTCTTAGGAACAGAATAATTGTGTGTCTGGAAAACACAGCTACTCATTCCTAGGGGAGTTTTCCAGTTGAACCATTGATGGCAGCAAAACTGTCTCATGAAACAATTATGGAGATCTGGGAGGAAAAGGATTTAGGGGACTCTCAGGACTCAGCTAGCAGACATGTCACTGGCTCACTGGTTCAGGTCAGCAGCCACATCTGGTTCTTTGTACATGTTGATCACTTAAAGGTCTCTACCTTGAGTAAGAGATGGTGCTGTTAATCCTGGTTTTTTAATTTCCTTGGTTCATACAGTTGACGCAGCATCCTAACAAGGCCTCTAGGACAGTGCCTAAGTTTAGAAGCCCAACTTGCCTACCCTGAGGAGGCCATTGCATTGGAGCTCATCGATACGATAGTGTGCAAGGGAGGGAGCTTTTCTTTTTAAGTCTCTCCTAGGTTTGTCACCATTTTAGATTTTCCTGTAGAGCCTAAGCGATTCCCTCCAAGCCATCATTTAATCTAATAGAATTAGCTGCAGCTACAGAGTACTGTGCTGAGAATAATGGCATAAACATCTCTGCCTTGTCTCTGGGTTGATACGGCAGCATGAGATCATTACCTCTCCTTCATTAGCCTTGCCATGTTCGCTAGCTAATTTGATCATTTTCTGCTTCCACAGTTCCTACTGACTACAGCTATTTGCCTGAAGGCAGTTTTCTTAGAGCAGCCATTGGCTTCTTCGTTACAGGAGGGAAAAAAGGCAAGTGAGCACAAATCTTGGATTTTTATCATTCTCTCTTCATGTTCTGTAAGTATGTGCCTGAAGCACGCCTCTGTAAAATCAAACAAATCAAGTCTGAAGGGGTGAATGTTGTCTTCTGCTAAACCACCTTCCTAGATGACTAGAGAACTAAAGAGCTTCTCTGTAAATATGCAAACTGTGCGCTCTCATTGTGGGTGGCTCTGTGAAAACTGTGTCTGCCATGTAGACATGTAGAGGTGCACCAGGTACACATTTCTTTTTCTGTCCGTTTCAGTGACTGTGGTATGGGTAGAGAAAACACATCCAGGTGACCTCTGCATCCCAGGCCCGCTGGGAAGTAGCCCTTGTCCCTGGCCTTGTCTGATCATTCTGTGTTGCTACAGTCACAGGCTCTCGCTCCCGATCCTGGCTTGTGTTTGTTCTTGGAACACATTCATCTTGCTGTGCTCCTGGGTCGTGGCCCTCCATGTTAGAAGATAGTGGTTCAGTGCCTTTGTGTGACCAGAACCAGAGCAGAGCCACGAGGGTTGCTGAAGGAGGAGCTCTTTAATGATGTCCACTGCTCAGAGGTGTGAGTAAGAAGTGTATGCTGCCAGCACTGTGTGTGACCTGGCTCATTCCAGTTCCGTTAGCATAATCATCTTCCAGTGAGGTCCACTACTTTCACGCTTTCCTGACTGGGCAAATCAGTGACTATATGATAGCAAGGCCATTCCAATTGTAAAAAGAAAAAAATGTTTTTAAGTGAATTAAAATGGAAAACTGTGAGAAATCTGGAAGGAGCAATTTGATAAATAAAGTTCATGGCAAGATAAAATGTGTCCATTGGAAGAGGAAGTATTGTTGCTTGATGTCCCACTGGGAACAGCAATCTCGGGAGCTATTTTTATAGCCTGGCCCCTTTAGTCTTTAGAATTTAGGATGCATGCTCTTATTTTAGGATTGTGAGTTAGCACTGTTTGCTCCTAATTTTTTTCCATATAAAAGTTGATATATGATTATATCATTGTTCTATATACACTGTTGCATATAATATGCAAATTAGTTTAATGATTATATTGCTATGGATTATGTCTTCTTAAACTAGATATAATAGAGATGTCGTCATTAGGAAGAAGTTGAATTCTTACTAAATGCTCATCAGAATTTTCCAAACCCAGAATAATATTAGCACCATATATTTTTATTATAGTTTTATTAAATTGTTCATCATTAGCTTATAAAATTTAAAAACGATTATAATGTGAGAGGTTGTCATGAGAAATGAAGTAAAAACTCTGAAGTCAAAGTCTTCAGAATTTTTTTTTCTCTTCTAGCAAATAACATATTATTTTGGCCTCCCAGATCCATATTTCTTGGCAGAATGAATTTTCTCCGAATCTTCTGGGGCTTCTTGGTTCACTGTGGCAGGTCTGTGGTTCTGCAGTCCTGGCTCACAGGCAGGACTCTGTTCAGAGGCTAGCAGCTCAGGTGGAACTGAGCTGCCGTGGTGTGCAGCCTCACTGGAAGCCGCTGTAGAGCAGACTGCTGGCGTGTTTCAGACCGCCGTCTTACCAGTCAGATTTTTGGCATTTTCAGGTTGTGGGAGAGGGCTGTCTTCCTGTCAGGTTTGCTGACTGGATTCAGAGGAAAATCTATTCAGCCCACACATTACTAATGATGACCCCAGAGGAGTGGGGGCCGTGGGAGGCTGACCTCCGCCTCCAAAGCCCATTTACAAAAACAAAACGAGACCCTGCTCTGTGGGACTGAATAGGATGGCCAAACGCAGAGGTGTGCATGCAAAGGAGCGCTTTCTTCTTCAATATGCCCAGCTCATTTGAATTTTAATAACTCCCTTCTGAAGGAGCTTTTGAGTTTAAATGTCTGGATGTCACTCACCAGAGCCCAGTGGGGCTGCTGGTAGGAAGGATGACAACGTCAGTGAACTCTTTTGAGGAAGAGATGGGTTTTTTATAGTAAAAATCATGCTTGGTACAGGCAGAAGATAGGCCACTTCAGGGATGGCATGGCTTCATCGCCTCTGTGGACTATTTTTAACTTTAATACCTCACAGGAAAAAAAATGTGAAGGGTTATATTTGATTCACACATACACTAGAATGAGTGCGACATGGAGAGTTCCAGCACAGCCCATGGAATCCGAGAAGAACGTGTCAGACTGCTTTCTGAGGCTCAGGACTTGCCACGCTTTATATTCACACCTTAATGGATGTGTGATGTTAGAGCATCCGTTCCTTCATGGAGACCTGCGCTCCACTGCCATACCAAGCCAGTGGAACTCCTCTGGTTTTTAAGGAATTCAGCTCCTGGCTCTGAAAGGAACTGTCTTTGTCTACCATGTGATACTGTCTGTCTTCTCTGACCTGGCCCTGGTGGCCTTCGATCAGGTGTGTGATTCCTTAACTCTTGTAGTCATCATTCTCGATTACTATGGGAATTTCTCAAGTACTCCAGCCTTAAAGTCTTTGCTCAGAATTAAAATCCTCCCATTGTGGGATCTTTTCCCTCTCTCTCTTTCTTTCTCTCTCTCTCTCTCTCTCTCTCTCTCTCTCTCTCTCTCTTTCTCTTCCTTTCTTTCTTTCTGTCTTTTTTTTTTTAACAAGGTCACTATGTATCAGAGACTGGTCTTGAACTCACTATACTGGTATTGAACTCAATATGTGCTAAAGCTAGTCTTAAACCCCTGATCCGTCTCACTTTGTCCCCCAAGTGCTGAGATCACAGGCATGTGCCACCCCACCCAGTTCTAATTTTGAGATTTTTCCTCCTTTTCTACTCATCCTTCTGATTTTTGATCTTTATCATTTCTCAATCAATTCCATACCATTTCAGACTTCATTGATATTTTATCCATTTCTATAATAGAAAATTTAAAAATACTTACTAAGAGTAATGATTCTTTCCGATGCCCACATTAGGTATTTTTGTATAACAAGACTGTTTTGCTGTCATTGGAGAATGTGACTAAGGCTTTCTAAGCTCATACTTTACATTAGGCTTTGAAGTGTTACCTGAGGAAAATATATAAATTTATGTAGTATAATGAATGGCATTTCCTCTAATTAACATTGGTCAGTGAACTATGTAGGTAAGTTTTAGGTTTATACACAAATGATCTGAATTCATATTCCCAATCATTTTTGGAATTTCAGTTATTTTGGACTAGTGTTGAGCTTTACTTGTTGAGACAGTGTCTAGCAGAATTAGTGAACTGAATATACACTGATGATACCAAAAGGTTGCCAGTTTTTAGGGAATTGGCTGCCAAAACCATGTGCCATTTTAAAATATCTTGAAGTATTAATATTGTACCTCTACAGCTCGAAAACATCACTAGAAATGAACACATGTGTATGGCACTGAGTTTAGAAGTGGCATAAGGAAAAGGCTAGCTGCTGAGCAGAATGGCTTACACCTGTAATCCCAGTGCTTGGGAGGCTGAGCCAGAAGGATCAGTGGATTTGAGGCTGTCCTGGGATATCTAGTGACTTGCAGGCTGGCACAGACCATAGAGTGAGGCCCTGTTTCAAAAAACAAAGAAGGCTAGAGACAACTCAATGGTTAAGAGTGCTTCCTGCTATTACAGAGGATCTGAGCTCACATCCTAACACCCATATCAGGCAGCCCACAACTCCAGCTCTAGGGGATCCAACACTACCTTTTGTTTTTGTTTTTGTTTTGTTTTGTTTTGTTTTGAGACAAGGTTTCTCTCTGTAGCTTTGGTGCCTGTCCTAGATCTCACTCTGTAGCCCAGGCTGGCCTTGAACTTACAGAGATCCGCCTGGCTCTGCCTCCCAAGTGCTGGGATTAAAGGCGTGCACCACCACCCCTGGCTCCAACACTACCTTTTGGCTTCCTGGGCAACTGCACTCATAGGGTATATACTCACACACATACATATAAATAAAACAATGCCAAACAAACAGAAAACCAAAAGAAGATTTTCTGGAATATTAACCGAGAGATGGCTACTGAGATAGTCCAGTATATGTCCTTGTCAATGACATATGCACTTTATCCATTCATAAAATGTATAATACCTAATTATCTGATTTCTAAATTCAATACCTGTTCCTATAAATGAGCACAGTTGTCTCTAATCTTCCATGACAGGAGATATGGAAGACCTAAGAAATGGAAAAGCTGATATCAGTCCTTTCTTCCCCAAGTTGCTTTTGGTCATGGTGTCTTTCACAACAACAGAAAGTCACTAAAATGATATGCTTTGTACTTTTAAGTAATACTTCTCAATTTCACATTTGTCACTGTAACTATCACTTATAAATGACTGTAGAGTATTTGATCAGGAGCAGGCAGGACAGCTTGGTGGGTAGGCTGACTGGACTCAAAGGTTGCCAACCCAAGTTTGATGCCCAGAATCCACATGGTAGGAGAGAACTGACTCCTGTAATTTGTCCTTCGATTTTTTACAATAAATAAGTAAATGCAATTAATACTTCATCAAGTTGATATATCACAGTTAGAATTTCACTGAGTTTCTTTATATATATATATTGAGTTTCTTTATTCAGGTAGGTTTCTCTCTTCTACTATAGCTTTCCTTAAGATAAAGTCTCAGCAGTTTATTGGTGGGCAATTATCTTTGGTAATGAGAAGGATGGCATTGCCTCTTTAAAGACTTATTTTTATGTTTGTGTGGGGGTGCACTGTAGAAGTAACCATCTTATTAAATAAGAAACACAGAACTAATGCAAAGAAGAAAGCCAAGAGATCAGAGCTAAGACCTAAAAACCTTACCCTTCCTCTCGAGGTGGTCCTGCCTCTCCGAAAGAGAGCTACTTCCTGTGTTAAAGTCTTTATAAAGACTTTCTGTTCTGCCTTCTCATTGGTTGTAAACCCAACCACATGACCACCTCGTCACTACCTGTCTGTACAGACCTCCAGGTCTTCTATGGTTGGTATTGAGATTAAAGGCGTGTGTCTCCAATGTTGGATGTATCCTTGAACACACAGAGATCTACCTAGCTCTGCCTACCAAGTGCTGGGATTAAAGGTATGCACCACCACCGCCCAGCTTTCCTATGGCTTGCTAATAGCTCTGACCCCCGGGCAACTTTATTTATCAACATATAAATAACATTTTAGTACAAATAAAATATCACCATAGTGCACACATACGCATGTGTGTGTCTATGTGTCTGCTTGGATGTCTGTGTTGGTATCAGTGTCTGCTCTGTGTATGGAGTGCCCTGAAGCTGGAGTTACAGGCAGCTCTGAGCTGCTCAGTGTGTGTGCTGGGAACAGAACTTGGGTCCTCTGGAAGAGCAAGCTCTTTTACTCCCTAAGGCATCTCTCCGGACCCTGGCGTGGCTTCTCAATGCTGCAAAAGGATTATGAACCCTTTGTGAAAACAGAAAGCAGTATACCATAAAGGTTGGAATACAGGAGTCAGACTTCCTCGGTTCCTATCCCATTTCCACTACTTGCAGCATATGCAAATTCAGGCAAGCCACCTAAGCTTATAGGTGTAGTTGTTTCTGGAAAATTGAGAAAATGATTGACTCTTCATTATGTAGTTTTTGACAAGTTATTAGTGAGGTTATATAATAGTAACTAAACAAAGAATGAACTCCTTTAGTTAGAATATCCTATTATAAAACATTGCAACATACATTAAAGACCAATGATAACAATAAAAGCCATTCAGGTATAATATGATGCCATTTCAGTGTCAGAAGGAATGAACATTTTTGTATGCATTCACTATTTAAGAGTTTTTAAAATTAAAGTTTAAAGGGGCTAGAGAGATGGCTTAGCAGTTAAGAGTACTGGCTTTTCTTCCAGGGATCCTGAGATCAATTCCCAGTGGCCACATGGTGGCTCACAACCATCTATAATGGGATCTGATGCCTTGTTCTGTCTGATGCCCTCTTCTGTCTTGCATGCATACATGCAAGTAGAACACTTATATACATAAATAAATAAATCTTAAAAAAAAAAAAAAAACTGGAAGTGCAGGAAATGAGCTGATGCAAATCAAAGGGTCTTAATGGTCATTTTTAAGACACAAAGTCCTGGAAGCAAGTGAATATCTATTATATTAACAATTGTAATACACAAAAGCATGCTGTTATGTTGAAAATGTTAAATAAAAAATATGAAAAAAAAAAGAATGTAGAAAGGTAAAGCAAGTTTCCTATGTGGCTTCTTCCTTTACCATGCCTGCTTAGGCTTCCCATGGTATGAAAGGTACTTGGAGGGAAAGGTGGTCCTTAAGTTTTGTACTTCAGTGACCACATGAAGTTTATCAAAATATGAAGTGAAATTTGTTTGGTGTTGTAAAAACATTCTCCACTCAGTGTTTGTGTAGCATGCATAAGGTCCAATATCACCTCACCCCTCCAATTCTAAAATTGTTAATGATAGTAATTATGGTTATAAGCTATAAACATGACAACAGTGAAATGGATCAATAAGTGTTTTGCCTATTACAATGAATGTTTGTCTCTGAATGTGACTGCTTTCAAATATAAGCCAAAAAGTTTTTTTAAAAAAAAAAAAACTTTAAAAAATGCTTGGCAGTGGTGGTGTTCGCCTTTAATCCCAGCACTTGGGAGGCAGAAGCAGGTGGATCTCTATGAGTTCGAGCCAAGCCTGGTCTACAGAGCAAGTTCTAGGATAGCCAGGGCTACACAGAGAAATCCTGTCTTCAAAACAAAACAAATTAAAGTTTTGAGGGGTTTGTTTTGTTTTGTTTTTTTTCAAAGTAACTGTTATGTGTGGTGGTTTGAAAGAAAATGGAGTGGCACTATTTGGAGGTGTGGCTCTGTTGGACGAAGTGTGTCACTGTGGAAATGGGCTATGAGGTCTCATATATGCTCAAGCCATGCCCAGTGTCTCAGTTCATTTTCTGTTACCTTCAAGTCAAGATGTAGAACACTCAATTACTTCTCCAGCATCCTATCTGCCTGCATGCTGAATCACGATAGTGGACTAAACCTCTGAAAAATGCAACCAATGTTTCCCTTTATAACAGTTGCTGTGGTCATGATGTCTCTTCACAGCAACAGAAACACTAAGACATTATGGTATGTGTATATATGTGTGAGTGCAGGCACATGTGTGTGCAGGTCAGAGGACAACATTGTGAGTCTGTTCTCTCCTTCTGCCGTGTGGATCCTGGGATCAAATTCAGGTTGTCGGGTTTGAGTGCTAAGTGCTTTTCCACTGAGCCATCTCTTTGTTTCAGAATTTTTTATTTAATGTTTGTACTTGTTTACATTTCATTTTCCAAAAAGTAAATACAGGAAAATTACAAACTGTCCCTCTCTTCTCTCTAACTGGAAGAGAAATCTTTACTATTTCTTTCATCCAGAAACCACAAGCCAAACTTCACTGTAATCTCCGTGATGGCCGTCGCAGGAAAGTCTAATGTGGAGTGCTTGCTGGTTGTCATTTCTCTCAAGTATTCTCATCCAGAGTAGTTCCTCAGCCTTGTCTCTCTCTCTTTTTTAACCTGGTCATGTTTTAAGACTAGAAACAGTTATTTCATAGAACATTCTCCACTTTGGGTTTCATGATGTTTCCAATGGTAGAGTCGGGTCAGCCATCTTTGTCAGGAGATTCACAGAAAGGACTTCTGTGCTCACTGTATCCATCATATGCCATGCAGTATCCTGCTTCCTTCTCTTTGGGGTTAAACATATCACTTGGGTTCCTCCAAATGAGGTCACTCATTTCCCTTTATCATCAGTAAATATCTGTATGGTGACACTTTGAGGCTTTATGTGTGTATATATATACACACACAAGTATATTCTGTTGTTTAATCTATTTTTCAATCATTAGTTTTTTTTGTGTCCATTAGTGTACCTTTCCTAAATTATTGCTATGAGGCTTGGAGATAGGTCCAGGTAGCCCAGTTTTTTGTTTTGTTTTGTTTTTCAGAGAATGGTATTTAGAAGCCAAGGTCTGGGTATGGAGCATTTCTCTTGGGGTAATTGTCAATGCTTGCAGGAATGTTCTCTTGCTTTCTTTTATATCTTGCTTATTTCTACATCACAATGTGTCTTTATCTTTATTTGTGTCTAAGCTGTCTCTGTGTCCACAAATTCATGCCCACATTCGTAGCTCTAATTCAATGCCATTCTGTTTCTCTCTCTTCCTATTTACAGCTCTGTGTTTTGGACTATAGGTTACCTGGCTCATTATTCTCAGCCTGTTTGCTCAACTAATCAGTCCACCTGAATGTAACTAATCCCCCTTCCCCTCTGGGCCACAGCCCTACTAGGTTACCTTCTCTAGGTTCTGATCTCTGCTGGCTGCCACTCTGCTTGGTGGCTTTCCTGGTGCAAGGACTCAAGATGTGTTTTAGTTTTGGTAACTCTGAATGTTGTTGAGGTTTTTGCTCCTAAGATAGAGTACTCTACCAGCTTTTAGTATCTGATATTTCAGAATCAATTCTTTTCAACAACTGTATTGATTGTAGTTTCTGGTCAGGGGCAAAGCATTTGGTACTTCCCACAAACAGACCATCCTATAATGATGTCTGTCTGAATTCTCTGTGGACTTCATCCTTTCCATATTGATCTGACATCTTTTATTCTTGTAAGAGAAGATTGGGCTTTCAATGATGTTTTCTGATTAGATCTGACTTCCCAGCTCTAACCTTCCTGTATCTTTTTATTTTTTCATGTTTTACAACACATGTGGCTTTATTTACATGATGATGTATACTTCTTTGTTTCAAGTCTGCCTTTCTCATTAGACTATAATTTCTTCAATGTGTAGAAAGAATGCCTTAGAACAGACTACCTGGCCTGTAATATAATTTAAATATCTGGCCTCTGTCATTGTAGATGTTTGTACTAAATGCGGGATTATTCTAAGCTGAGTTGATTTGTCTCCAGCAACAGTGAAGATGGAGAAAGTGAATGTCTGTATCACACAAGTGGGGCACTGAAGATGGAGATTACTTACCCTAGCTGTTAGCCCACTTGTGGCCAGACTTTTCCTGTAGTAATTAGGCTGCTGCACAGTCCTCTGTGTAGCCAGAGTACGTGGGATAATAGGTCCCATTGTAATGCATTATGCTCGGATATGCCATTTATAACTTTGAGGCTGTCAGCTGGATGAGAGATGTAAAGCAGCTTTTCATTCAGATTTTAAAACATCTGGATCTTTTCGACAAGTACCCATAGGCATTCACAGTTTCAAATCCATTGTTCGTGACATTCCTGTGGTCATCTTACCTAAGACACTTGTTGGAAGGACAAAGAATTGAAATAAAGGACCTGATGATTCCTATTGTTTGTATTCTTTTGTCCCATACAGAAGATCTCTGTGGAAGGAACCAGGATTCTGTGTTCCAGATATGCTTTGGGCTTCTTCCTTCTTACCCTCCTCCCCAGATGCATACAACTGCCAAATATTTTTTCCATTCCCAACTGTAACTCTGGTTCCCATCATTCCATTGGCTGTCAGAATGGGTGCCTTCCAAACACAGAGGAAGATTTTGTGCAATTCTAATCATGCTTCTTAATATTGATGGCCCACTTTTTTAACTGTGAAAGATTTAATGCACTGTAGCAGAGGCCTGAGTTTCAGCCCCGTACTCCATTTCACATGTTGTTTCTGACACTTACCTGTATATCAGGTCAATTTTAGTGAAGACTGCAGTAACATGCACATACAGTGCAGTCAGTGCAGGAGCAACATGCACATACAGTGCAGTCAGTGCAGGAGCAACATGCACATACAGTGCAGTCAGTGCAGGAGAAACATGCGCATACAGTGCAGTCAGTGCAGGAGCAACATGCACATACAGTGCAGTCAGTGCAGGAGCAACATGCGCGTACAATGCAGTCAGTGCAGGAGTAACATGCACATACAGTGCAGTCAGTGCAGGAGCAACATGCACATACAGTGCAGTCAGTGCAGGAGCAACATGCACATACAGTGCAGTCAGTGCAGGAGAAACATGCACATACAGTGCAGTCAGTGCAGGAGCAACATGCACATACAGTGCAGTCAGTGCAGGAGCAACATGCACATACAGTACAGTCAGTGCCGGAGCAAACATGCGCATACAGTGCAGTCAATGGTGAAGTTCATCTCATCAGAAGAGAGCTCATTGTCTAAGCAATAAAACATAAACAGTGTTCATATTTCACATGGGGTCCTTGTATGATGAAAAGTTGGATCCATTTTCCAGGTTCCCTGGGTCTTTTGGAAACTACACATTTTCTGTAATGCACCCTGCTGGAAATCTTGGAATACAAGTCATATAATTTTGAAATCACTTGACATAAAATACTTAAGCCCTAAAACAGACATCTACTTATGAATTAAAGAATCTAATACATATTTGCAATGTCTGCCTCTTCACTGGGACATTTCTATGAATGTATACCAAAAGGACCCTTAAAAAGCAAATTAGGGGATGAAGAGATGGCTCAGTGGTTAAGAGCACTAGGTATTCTTCCAGATGACCCAGTTTTAATTCACAGCACCCACATCAGGTGGCTCTACCACCTGTAACTCAAGCTCCAGGGGGTGTAGCACGAATCTTAAAAGGTCTTACTAATAAAAACAAACCCGCAGCCACATATTGGGGTGAATGCTGAAGGATCAAAGAAACAGAACCAGCCACAGCTACCTCACTTTGCCAATTCCTCAGTTGATCATGCTTCCTCAGACTGGTAGCCTCTGCATCCTCATCTGAATGGATCTCAACTGAACTGCTAACAGCCTAAAAGCTTAACAGGCTCTAGTTCCTGCTCCTCACACCTTATATACCTTTCTGCTTCCTGCCGTCACTTTCTGGGATTAAAGGTGTGTGTCACCATGCCTGGCTGTTTCCAATGTGGCTTTGAACTCACAGAGATCCAGATGGATCTCTGCCTCTGGAATGCTAGGATTAAAGGTGTGTGTGTGCTACCATTGCCTAACCTCTATGTTTAATATTGTGGCTGTTCTGTTCTCTGACCCTCAGATAAGTTTATTAGGGTGCACAATATATTGGAGAACACAATATCACCATAAGGAGGATCCATCACCCTGGTCTTCAAGATCATCTGCATTCATGTATATGCACATACCCATGCATAGATACACATAATTAAAAATACAATGAAGCAAATTAATTTTTGTTGCATGAAATCAGACTTTAGTCTGTAGCCAGAATTGTTAAAGATTCTTACCACAAACGTGTTACCAGTATAGAGTTATGTGCAAAGCTATCTCACCCTATTATCATCAGAGGTGTTATACCTGGTTTCACCTTTTTTCCCCCCTTCTTTTTGGTCCTCTCATTAGAAAATGAACTCCATGAGCATAATCCCTGGTTCTGTGTCTGTTGCCAGGACAGTGTTCAGTCTCTAATACTCAGTAAACACTTGGGTGCACATGCGTATAAAATGTCTCTATTATCTTTGCCAGAACGTCTTCTGGAAACAGCCATGGTTAAGTTTCTCATAGTACTCGCTGGAGTCCCATCTAGCCAGAAAAGGGGTTATTACAGTGCAACATTGCAAGGTCCGCTACTAGTTTTATCCAGTAGAAGAGAGCAGCCAAGTTAGGTAAGGAAATCGTCCAGAGGGTATCTAGGCTTAGAGAACATACTGACTGATTTGTTAGCTGTTCTGGTGGGAATCAGAGTTGGAAACATGGGATTCAATTCTGAATTGGAAGTAAGTAGGGGTTTATAGTAGTACTTGAAACTGTGAGCATGGATGAGTTTATGTAGACTCAGCCAAGGATGATCATGGGATTTTATTTCTATAAGCAGTTATCTTAAGAATGGGAACATGGTACATATACAGTATTTATTTATGTCTGTCTATGCGTACATATGATGTCTTTGTTTGTGTGAGGACCTGCACATGCCATAGCACCTGTGTGGAGGTCAGAGGATAACCTCAGGGGTTGGTCCTCACCTTTCACCTTGGTTTTGAGGCAGGGTCTCTTTGGTACAGTGCTGGGTTGTGCACTCCAGGAGAGTTGGCCTGTGAGCTTCAGGGGGATGCTCCTGTTTCCACCCCCTATCTTGCAGTAGGTGTGCTGGGATTATAGACACGTGCCACTCCATCTAGCTTTTACATGGGTTGCAGGAATCTGAACTCCGGTCATCAAGCTTGGCAACAAATTCTTTTACCCACTAAGCCATCTTCCTGGCCCCATGATGTACTTGTAATTGGAAGAATAGAGAAAAGAAAGTCAGAAAAGAGTGTCCTTGAACCTGGCTAAGATCTAAGGCCATTAAAATTCTTGATAACAACAGTCCTGATGCCGTTGTGGGCCAGTAGCTAGAGAGTAGTTGTTTAGGAGTGTTTTTCATTGCAGGTACCAGAAAGAGAAAGATGCCAGGGCGCCAAGGTTTTGTCTATTTTTCAGGGCCCCTCTTAATATCAGTATCTTTTAAGATTTCTGCCTGTCTCTCTGAAGATGAATACAGTTGGTAAAGTACATGGATGAAGCCAATCCCCAACATGTAAACTAGTACAGTTCTTCTCTATTAGGGGTGGAGGGAGGAGAACCAGAATTTTTTTTCTTTTTTTTATATATTTTATTTTACAATACCATTCAGTTCTACATATCAGCCATGGGTTCCCCTATTCTCCCCACTCCCACCTCCTCCCCTTACCCCCAGCCTACCCTCCATTCCCACCTCCTCCAGAACAAGTCCTCCCCCGTGGACTGCGATCAACCTGGTAGGTCCAGTCCCTTCCTCCCAGACTGAGCCAAGTGTCCCTGCATAAGCTCCAGGTTTCAAACAGCCAACTCATGCAATGAGCACAGGACTTGGTCCCACTGCCTAGTTGCCTCCCAAACTGATCAAGCCAATCAACTGTCTCACCTATTCAGAGGGCCTGATCCAGCTGGGGGCCCCTCAGCCTTTGGTTCATAGTTCATGTGTTTCCATTCATTTGGCTATTTTTTTTTTCAATAATTGAGTAAAACTGAAATTTATTATAAGCCACAGTCATCCTAGGGACCTCCATGCTATATATATAGCCTCTATGGTTCTATGGGTTGTGGTCTGATTGTTCTTTATTTTATATCTAGAATCCACCTATGAGTGAATACATACCATAACTGTCTTTCTGGGTTTGGGTTACCTCACTCAGGATGATTTTTTCTAGTTCCATCCATTTGCCTGCAAATTTCATGCTTTCATTGTTTTTCTCTGCTGAGTAGTACTCCATTGTGTATATGTACCACATTTTTTTTCATCCATTCTTCCGTTGATGGGCATCTAGGTTGTTTCCAGGTTTGGCTATTACAAATAGTGCTGCTATGAACATAGCTGAGCATGTATCTTTATGGTATGAATCAGCATTCCTTGGGTATATGCCCAAGAGTGGGATGGCTGGGTCTTGAGGTAGTTCGATTCCTAATTTTCTGAGAAACCGCCATACTGATTTCCACAGTGGTAGTACAAGTTTACATTCCCACCAACAGTGGAGGAGTGTTCCCTTTGCTCCACATCCTCTCCAACATTGGTTGTCATTGGTGTTTTTGATCGTAGCCATTCTAACAGGTGTAAGGTGGTATCTCAGAGTCGTTTTGATTTGCATTTCTCTGATGATTAAGGATGTTGAGCATTTCTTTAAATGTCTTTCAGCCATTTGTAGTTCTTGTTTTGTGAATTCTCTGTTTAGCTCTTTAGCCCATTTTTTTATTGGACTGGAGAACCAGAAATTTAAGGTCATCCTCAGCTACATAGCTTGTTTAAGTCAGCCTGGCATATGTGTGCTCTTGTATTTAGGGAAAGAAAAGACTCTAAACTGCTCACAATTTAGGGGTACTCGGAGCATTCACAGTTCCTGTTCTGCTACCACTACTATCTACTTCCAGAGCTTTCTTATCACCCCAAAAGGAAACCTTGATCTCATTGAACAAATTATTTCCACTTCTCCATGTTTTCCAGTTCTTAGCAACAATACTCTGCTTTGTGTCTCTAATTTGTCTTTTCTGTATATCTCATTTAAACAGAATCATTCAATCTGTGGTTTTCCATGATAGACTGTTTGGGTGATGTCTTATTTTGACTTCTAGGTTTTAGGAGTTTTGTTGTTGTACTGGGTTTTTGGTTTGTTTTTTGAGAAAGAAATTGAAGTTGTGTGGATAGGGAGGAAGAGAGGACCTGATATACTTGGAGGTCAGAAAGAATATCATCAAAATATATTTAAATTTTAAAATTGTTTTAAATAATTTTTTAAAAAAATCAAGTCCTTTTTGGCCATTTGTATACTTTCTTATAATTGTCTTCAAGTCCTTTACCCATTAGACAAAATTTGGTTATCTTTGGATTGCTGAGTTTCAGGAAGGATCCCTCATGCATTCTGGATAGTGGGCTGTGGCTATGATTTGCAAATTCTCCCATTCCTAGGTTTTTCTTTTGACTTCATAGGTGATATTCTGTGAGCACAAGTTTTGAACTGTAGCCTAATCCAATTAAAGTACACATTTTCTCATGTTGGAAGGCTACTTTAGCACACCCTTACAGCTTCTCTTTGGCATGTTCAAATGTGCTGGCTTGGGTATGCCTTCCAGGGTTAATATTTTGCAAACTAAATACCCAAAATCATTTGTTTAATACTATTTTGATGTGGTACTTTTGGGGCATGATTGACAGTCATCACTAAGATACTGAGATAGTGACTTTGTTATACACCCAAGATGCCTTGACAAGCTTACTGTCTAGTCATGTGGTGCCCTCCATCGTGTTATAATACAGATAATAGTCTTCACCAGGTGCTGGCACCACACTCCTGGACTTCCAAGCCTCCACAACGGCACTGCTCTCAGCCTTTGGGTTTCCTTTTTGACCCCTTCCTACACTTCTTCTTTTTCTCCTGGCCCTCTGCTTCTCCTTCTCCCCAGATTCTCCATCCTGTACTATATAATTTAGCTCTGCCTACCCTTGCTAAACCCTTTCACAAGGTCGGTTTTCCCCTCCTGGGTCTCTGCTTCTCCTTCCCCTCAGCTTCTCCTTTTTGTTCTGTGATCTAGCTCTGTCACCCTTGCTACTCATCATAAGGTCAGTTTTTCCCTCCTGGGTCCCTGCTTCTCCTTCCCCTCAGCTTCTCCTTTTTGTTCTGTGATCTAGCTCTGTCACCCTTGCTACTCATCATAAGGTCAGTGTTTCCCTCCTGGGTTGTCCTTCTCCTTCCCCTCAGCTTCTCCTTTCTGTACCCTTGCTAAACCTTTTCATAAAATCGGTTTTTCCCTCCTGATTCCCTGCTTCTCCTTTCCCTCCAGCTTCTCCTTTCTGTGTTGTGACATAGCTCTCCATTCACCCTTGCTATCCCTTTCATAAGGTTGGATTTCCCTCCTGGGTTCCCACACCGCCCCTCCTTCTCCTTTTCCCCCAGCTTCTCCTTTCTGCTCTGTGATCTAGCTCTGTCACCCTTACTACTTGTCACAAGGTCGGTTTTCCCCTACTAGTTCCCTGCTTCTCCTTCCCCTCAGCTTCTCCTTTCTGTACTGTAATGTAACTGTCACCCTTACTACTTGTCACAAGGTTGGTTTTTCCCCTCCTGGTTCCCTGCTTCTCCTTCCCCTCAGCTTCTCCTTTCTTTACTGTAATGTAACTGTCACCCTTACTACTTGTCACAAGGTTGGTTTTTCCCCTCCTGGTTCCCTGCTTCTCCTGCCCCTCAGCTTCTCCTTTCTTTACTGTAATGTAACTGTCACCCTTACTACTTGTCACAAGGTCGGTTTTCCCCTCCTGGTTCCCTGCTTCTCCTGCCCGTCAGCTTCTCCTTTCTTTACTGTAATGTAACTGTCACCCTTACTACTTGTCACAAGGTCGGTTTTTCCCCTCCTGGTTCCCTGCTTCTCCTTTTTCCTCAGCTTCTCCTTTCTGTTCTGTAATGTAACTGTCACCCTTACTACTTGTCACAAGGTCGGTTTTTCCCCTCCTGGTTCCCTGCTTCTCCTGCCCCTCAGCTTCTCCTTTCTTTACTGTAATGTAACTGTCACCCTTACTACTTGTCACAAGGTCGGTTTTTCCCCTCCTGGTTCCCTGCTTCTCCTGCCCCTCAGCTTCTCCTTTCTTTACTGTAATGTAACTGTCACCCTTACTACTTGTCACAAGGTCGGTTTTTCCCCTCCTGGTTCTCCTTTTTCTCAGCTTCTCCTTTCTGTTCTGTAATGTAACTGTCACCCTTACTACTTGTCACAAGGTCGGTTTTTCCCTCCTGGGTCCCTGCTTCTCCTTTTTCCTCAGCTTCTCCTTTCTGTTCTGTAATGTAACTGTCACCCTTACTTCTTGTCACAAGGTCGGTTTTTCCCTCCTGTCCTGCTTCTCCTTTTTCCTCAGCTTCTCCTTTCTGTTCTGTAATGTAACTGTCCCCTTATACTTGTCACAAGGTCGGTTTTTCCCTCCTGGTTCCCTGCTTCTCCTTTTTCCTCAGCTTCTCCTTTCTGTTCTGTAATGTAGTTCTGCCTCTACCCTTGCTAAACCCTTTCACAAGATGGGTTTTTCCCTCCTGATTCCCTGCTTCTCCTTACTACCAGCTTCTCCTTTCTGTACTGTGACATAGCTCTGCCTTCACCCTTAGCTACCCTGTAGCAAGGTTGGTTTTTCCCTTCTGGGTTTCTACACCACCCCTCTGCTTCTCCTTTTCTCCTAGCTTCTCCTTTCTGTAGCTGATTTGTCTGGATGACTCTCTCTCACTTCTGCTTTCTTTTTCTCTGTTTGTTGATTTCATTTCTTTTTGCTGTTCTCTCCCTGCTTCTTCCCCACTCTGAGCTTCTCCTTTCTGGGATTGTGTGACCATCACTGACTCTGCCTGCATTTGTGGTCTAGTGAATTTGCCTTTGCTTTTCCCTTTTGTTATGCTTCTCTATTTTCAGCTTTTCCCACATTTCAGCTCTCTCTCTCACCTCTTCACCCCCTCCCATCTCTGCTGATCCTGTTGCTTTTTTGCCGATGTAGTTTCTGGTTTTCCCCTTGCTTCTCTTTCTGCTGATGGTGATTTTCCTTTTGCTGCTGATTCTGCCATAGTGTTTCTCCTTGTTTACATTTTTCTATATATTTTCTTTCTTTCTCTCTTTCTTTCTTTCTTTCTTTCTTTCTTTCTTTCTTTCTTTCTTTTCTTTCTTTTTTTTTTTTTTTTTGTTTTTCAAGACAGGGTTTTTCTGTGTAGTTTTGGTGCCTGTCCTGGAACTCACTCTGTAGCCCAGACTGGCCTCGAACTCACAGAGATCCGCCTGCCTCTGCCTCCCGAGTGCTGGGATTAACGGCATGTGCCACCACCACCCGCCTTTTTTTTAATGTATATATTTTCTGTATTTCTTCATTTTTCTATGGCTCTTTGTAGCATCACTTTTACCTGCCCATTTTAATGGCTGTTCCTGCTTTTTACACCTACCTGTAAATTAAAACCTGAAAGAACATAAACAGTTAATCTAGCTTCTCAGGTTATCAACTCTAATACATGCCTTCCAATATTAAAGTTTGAGGTAGCTGATTAACATGTAATAGCTATTTCTTCCTTGGTGCTCACCTCTAGAGCAAGTACTATGGCTTAGGAACTGAAGGGTTTTGTTTTGTTTTTTAAGTGGTAGGTGATAGGTGTGGTGCTTTAGGGCCATAGTGGGTGGAGATATTCCATAGCTCCTCTAAGGTGCTGAGTGGGCAAGCCTTGTCTTTCCCACTTTAAGTGTATTGAATACCATACCAAGAGCAATGAGACAATAATGACGAGTAGGTCACTCTTTTAAAAAACTGGATAAAGAGACATGGAAGTGTAAAAGATAGTAAAGATATGAGCATGTCTAACCAAACAAAAGAAGATTGGAGACAATGAGCGAGAACGGGGGAACAAGGTTTATACCAAAAGGAGCTGGATTCAGAGTGTAGCAGTGAAGGATTGATTGTAACTAAATATGTGGTATTAGAGCCTTTGGCTCTGAAGGAAAATAAACAGTTAATGATTTCCATTCTAGTGCAGCTACACAGGTGTTTTGCTATTTCTTTCCTTTTCTGTTGTAGGTCCTGAAGCTGTGCCTCCCTCTCTTCTCAAAGTAGTGATGAAACCCATAGCAACTGTTGGCGAGAGCTACCAGTATCCTCCTGCAAACCTGGCTGCACTCCTCTCTCCACTTATGAGGCTAAACTTTGGTAACTATCGAGTGCTTTTATCAGGCTTTGCTCTTAGGATTTTGCCTGACTAAAAAAAGCAGATTTTGTGTCACCGTTGACAGTGACTGGTAGATTTATTTTATGTTGCAGCTTGTTATCTTACATACAATAACTGAGTTACTTTCACTGAGCCATTATAGGTGACGGCGGGAAGGAAGAGATCTAAAGACATAGACCTATACAGTCCTCAGACACAACTCTCAAGGAACTGGAGAGATGGCCTAGTCAGTACAGTGTTTACTGTGCAAACATGATAACCCAAGCTAGACCCCTCACACCTACGCAAAAAACCAACCAACCAACCAACCAACCAGCCAACAAAGAAAGAAAGAAAGACAGAGAGAGAGAGAGAGAGAGAGAGAGAGAGAGAGAGAGAGAGAGAAAGAAAGAAAGAAAGAAAGAAAGAAGAAAGAAATAGGTAGGTAGGTAGGTAGGTAGGTAGGTAGGTAGGTAGGTGGATAGATAGATAAATAAAGCAAGCAAGCAAGCTGAGTATAGTAATGAATGCCTATAATTTCACTGCTTGGAAGGCAGAGACAGGACGATTACTGAGGACTTGCTGACCAGCTAGCCTAACCAAATCAGGGAACTGTGGATTTAGGGAGAGGCCCTGTCTTAAAAAAAAATAATAAAAAAATAAGGTGGAGAAGGATTGAGGAAAATACATGATGCTAATCTCTGGCCTCCATATGCACACCCATATACACATGTGTACACACACACACACACACACACACACACACACACACACACACACCAAACAAAAAAACAAGAGTAAACAAACAAGCCAAATAGCTCTTTTATGAGTTGTATGTATTTCTGGTATGTGAGGCAGACTTAGTTTAACAGTTATCAAACTGCACTTACAGAGCCCTAGGTTTCAAGGAAGCACCATGTCAGATGCTTTATTAAGGTTTCTATTGTTGGTGAAGCAAACTTATCAAAATTTATTATCTTACAGTTAGTTCTGTAGGCCAGAAATTGAACACGAAAGCCAAGGCAGGTACCTGAAGGCAGGAACTGAAACAGAAAGCCATAGAAAATGCTGCTTATGGGCTTACTTTCTTATACAACCCAAGACCACTTGCCCAGGAGTGGCACTGTGCACGGTAGGATGAGTCTTCCTATACCAGTCATCAGTCAAGAAAATGTCCCACTGACATGACCACAGAACATGCTCACATTCCTCACCTGATGTTCTTTCTTGTTGGGTGACTGTAGTTTGTATTGATTGAGCAGACAAAAACAATACAAAACAAACAAACAAAAAAACCAACCAAAACTATTGATCTGTTGCCCACTTGACACAAATATGTACCACTATCATCTTTCCTTTCTTGTTTATCTCTAAGATTTCGTGTTACTATCATAATATAAAACATAATGTTGTTTGCATCTTAGATGGTCTTTTAATTAAAAAAAAAAAAAAAACAAAACCCAGAGCCAGATATCAGGGTGAAAGCTGAAAAATCAGAGAAGCAGAGCAGCCAGCCTCTAGTTCTTACCTCTATGAAATCCTCAGCCTAAAGAGAGTGAGTTCCTGTTTCCTCATTCCTTATATGCCTTTCTCTGCCCTGCCATATTGCTTCCTGGAATTAAAAGTGTGTGTCGCCACTGCCTGACCTCTATGTCTAATCTAGTGGCTGGCTCTGTCCTCTGATCCTCATGCATGTTTATTAGGGTACACAATATATCACCACAACATAGTATAAGTCTTTATAACCTGTATAAGTCTTATAGTCTTTAAAAAGATTCAAACACTTTAAAAGTTCAAAGTCTTTAAAAAATATTCAAAGTCTCTTAACTGTGCATTCCTGTTATACTAAAAACAAAGTAAATATTTTCTTACTCCTAAAGTGATGAACCAGGGTGTAAAAGCAATCACACTTAAACAGAGCCAGAGTCCATCCGTGTACCTACAAATCTGTTAGCTCAGTGTGTGACATCTGGAATTCACTCATATCTTATGTACTCCAGAAAGTTTGGGCAGTCTTATTTATTTATCTGTATCTATATACATATACATATAATATACACATATACATACATAGATATACATATACATACATATATATAAATCATACATACATACACACACACACACACACACACACACACACACACACACACACACACACACACACATATATATATAAAATCACTGAGGAAACTCAAGGCAGAAACCTGGAGTCAGGAAGAACAAAAATCGAGACCTGGAGGAATACTGCTTCCTGGCCTTTTTCCCCATGGCTCACTCGGTCTGCAATCTTCCCAAGGATGACACTGTCCAGTTAGCTGGGCCCACCCACATAAATCATCAATTAAGAAAATGCCCCCACAGACTTGCCTACAGGCCAACTTGTAAGAGACAGTTTCTCAGCTGAGGGTTCCTCTTGTCATGTAACCCTGGTTTGTGTCAGGTTGGCAAAGAATTAAC
Source organism: Peromyscus leucopus (assembly GCF_004664715.2). Taxonomy (NCBI): domain Eukaryota; kingdom Metazoa; phylum Chordata; class Mammalia; order Rodentia; family Cricetidae; genus Peromyscus; species Peromyscus leucopus. The sequence goes on from NC_051064.1 coordinate 91,720,948, forward strand.
TGGCACACCAGACAGCAATTCCCTGTGTGCTGAACACATGCTGGAGAAGAGGTGGGGAGAGGCACTGGGAGATTTGTGGCTAGCATTTTCTCCCATTTTTAAATAGTATTTGAGTGTCCAGATTTCTCTAGATGTTATCAGAGAAATTTCCTCAGGTAGTTTAAAGCCCGTGGCAGTCCCAAGAGTTAGAACTGATTCCACTGGACACATTCTTTGCATCTTTGAGCAAAAACTCTCGAACCACTTGGTTGAACGAATTCTGTTATGTGCGAAAGTGACCCAAGTAGATGGCTTGATTCGGGCATTGAATCCTGACTTTGAGTCAGGGGGCTGAGCACTGTATTCCAGAAAGTATTTTTTCTTTCTTGTCTTCCAGGTGAGGAGATCCAACAGCTGTGCCTTGAGATTGCTGTGACTCAGGCGTCGTCCTCGCAGAGCGCGGCCGCACTGCTGGGCTTGTGGGTGATGCCGCCACTGCTCCATGGTCTGAGTGTAGGTTGTCCTTCCAGATGTTAAGTGTAGTCGGGGTGGCTCTTCTCGGGGATGGCCGAACTCACCTGGAGTGTGGTCACTGAATCAGGAGTAGAAAAACAAAAGCTTACCAATACTTGATCTGGCCAGCAGCCTAGAAGATGATATGGCTCTAATCCTACCCTTACTTTTTTTTCATTATTTTAAATTTGTTTTAACTGCCACTATTACTAAAGTGGAGAAATGATGGTCATAGATACTAACATTACTTTTGGAACAGTTTGCTTGATAATATAGTATGGATATTAAGAGAAAGACAAATTCATTTGTGCTGAACACCTCTTGTATGTATCCCTTCCTCCCTTTCTTGCAGTAGGGTACAATTAAGGTGAATCTTGAAAGCCTGGTAGGATCTGGGTCAGCATTCAAAGAGAGACACTGGGGAGGGAGTTAGAGGAATGTACATCTCTGCTTGAGTATTCAGCATGAGCAAAACTAATGAAGTAGAAGGGACCCTTTCATTTTGTGTTTGTAAGCATGTTCCAGACATTGGCCAAAGGTGCATAAAAATAGAGTGTTTAGAGACATATAGTAAGGAAGAGTTTTGAGTCTATCTGCTGCAGAATAAAGGAGCTATTCCATAATTTCCTAAAGCTCTAACTTGATCGTCAGTACATGATCAGCATGTTGAGTTCTATCTGTGATCTGGCTTTAGTTTTCTCAAGTAGTACAAGGTTCTATTACAGCCTCAATGTCTTGGCTTTAGTTCTGAGTGCATTGTTTTTGTGTTTAGTCTTTCTTACTCCCCGTGAGGGTCTTCAGTTGAAGATGTGTGTTATTGAAGTTTGCACTTTTTTCTCTATCACCGTTACTCCCATTGTACTCCAGTGGTTTCCATCTAGCTGTCACTTGCTGTGTACCTGGTTCTTGCTAGCACTCAATCCATGTTATAGACATCAACTTTAATGTCTCTGGCGGCTCATTTTAAAAGTTAGCATTATTGAGGTGTAATTTATATATCCTAAAAGTAGCTAGTTTAGTGGTAAACTTTGGTGAGTGTTAGTACATCTCCATGAATATTCACATCACTCAACACAACTAAAAATTGGGCCCATTTTTAGTCAGTCTCTACTCTCAGCTGAGACTTAAGCTACCAATAATGTAATATACTGTGTATAATTTTGCCTGTGTGTAATAGTGTGTATATACATACATACATACATACATACATATTTATGTGCGTACAGGTGCACAGGATATGTAGAGTATATGGGGGTGGAGGTCAAAAGTCAATGTTGCCCATCTTCTTTAATTGTATTCCTCTTTTTTTGAGACCAGGTCTGTCACTGAACTTGGAGCTCTCTAATTTGGCTAAACTGGCTGGCCAGCAAGCCCCAGGATCCTATTCTCTATGTTTCCCCAGCACTGGGATTACAGGAATACTACCATGCTTTTTCACATGGGTGCTAGAGATTGAAAGTGCGTACACAACAAGCACTTTACCAACTGAGGCCTCTCCTCAGACCCTACTTTTGTCCTTTGTAGGAGACCAGCTCTGACCTTTCAAAGGGTTCTTGAGGGCAGGAGTGAGGAATGAAGAAGTATTAGATAGAAATATAGTTTTAGATGGAGAGAAAGACAGAGACACGAGACAGCTTTGGGAGGGCCCTGGGTCAATACTCAGTTGCCTCGACTTTATTCATGATGGCATTTTTTTTTTTTTTTTTTTTTGGTTTTTTTTTTTTTTTTTCGAGACAGGGTTTCTCTGGGTAGCTTTGCGCCTTTTCCTGGAACTCACTTGGTAGCCCAGGCTGGCCTCGAACTCACAGAGATCCGCCTGCCTCTGCCTCCCGAGTGCTGGGATTAAAGGCGTGCGCCACCACCGCCCGGCTCATGATGGCATTTTTATACACCAGCAAGGGGAGGGGCAAAAGACCTCCCCCTTTCAAGGTTGAGGTGTAAAGTACCAACAAGTGTAGACCCTTCAAAACACCTGGTAACCACACCCTTGGCCAAATCATCCTGTTATGTAGCCCTGCTGGGTAAAGCAAGCTCAGACTTTCTGACCTTGAGTAGCCTTACTAGGGAGCCTCTGTGGGCCCCCACAGTCCTTCTTTTCCTCTTCCATTATTTCATTAGTTCTTTGAGAATTTTGTATGATGTGCTGTGATCATATTAAACCCCTCCCCAACTCTTCCATATCTACCTCCTTTGCTACTGACCTAGCTTTATGGCCCTTTTCATTTTTCTTTTTAGTCCATCAAGAGAAATTTATGCTGCCCAGATACTCTTGGGTGTATGACTCTCCACTGGAGTAGAGTATCCCTACCAGGAGTCACATTCATAAAGAAAGCTGACTCTTTCCAGAAGCTGTCAGTTACCAATGGCTCCTAAGCTAGGGATGGAGCTTTCTTCCCATCCCTCCTCTCCTCTCCATGCTGGGATTTGGTCTGACTTGAACTTATGCAGGTCTTGTGAATGCTGTCACAATTGCTGTGAGTTGATATATGCAGCTACCCTGTACATTTAAACTTCACATAAATTTTAGGAATTCTTTAGCACAGAATCCTATTATGAAGCTTTGGTCCCAGGAAGTTTGTTTTGTTATTTCTACTTTATAGATTGATAAACTGATACATGTGTTTTGAGCAAAGTTTGCATAAGGTGATACATGGGAAGCTAGTATATGACTGACTCCAAAGCTCTGTGCCATGAACTCTTTCTTCCCATTTAATCGAGTGTCTAACAGCCTATTCTGTTGACCTTAGAATTTTCTTTACATTCCTGTAGGTCTGCCGTTTCTGATTTAGACCTATTCAGCTCTTGGCATCTGTTTTGGTTGTGGATGTATGTTGTTAATCATTGTTAAAATGATCTGAGCTGGAATAGTCTTGAAGATGTGCTCTTTAGAAAACCCATGCCACCTTAATGGACCTATTGGAAAGATTTTCCTTTTTTTTCCCTAGCCGACTTCTTCTAGACTTGTCCATTAGTATCAAACTTGTGTATCTAAGAATGTTTAAGTGCATGTGACAGCTAATAGTACTGCCTCATCTTGCCTTTCATGTACGCTGAGATGCCCTGGTCAGGCCCGCATGCTCAGTGGGTGGCTCTTCGATCGGAAGTGGCCCAGCACGCCAGTTCCGCTTATTGCTTCCCTGCTTTTCCTCAGAAGAATATAATAATATCAGATGCTTTGTTCCATTGATTTTTCAGAAGATGAGCTTCCCACCTTTGGCCTCCACACGTACATCCACACACTTGCATGTGTACCCGCACACATGCATACATACAGTGCACGCAAACCACAGACACAACCAAAGAACCTGAAGCGCAGCTATGACATACTTTCAGAAGTAGCATTTTATTTCTGTCTCTGAAAAGATCTAAGGTTTAAGTAAAGCAGAATAGTTGAGTGGATTGACAGCTTCTCTTGCTGGAGAATTCAGTTTTAAAACTGAATCGGAGGAGCTGGGGAAATGGATCAGTCGGTAAAATGTTTGCAGTGTAAGCATAAGGACCTAAGTTTGGATCTCCAGCTCTCCAGCATCCGTGTAGAGGTTGGGTGTGTTGTGTACGTGAAACAGTAGTGCTGGGGAAATGGAGACAGGGATCCATGAAGCTCACTGGCTGGCCAGGCTATTCAACTCTGTGTTTGGTGAGAAACCCTGTCTCAGAAAATAAGATGGAGGTGATTGAAGAAGACACCTTCAGTTGACTACTAGCTTCCTCGAACTCTGCAGCACACACCTGCACACATGGACACCAGCACCCACATATGTGTGCAGACACATATACAAACACCACATACAGAAACGCCAAAACAATTAGAAAAGATTAGAATAGCAACTGTCACGTACGTTCAGAAGCAGCATTTTGTTCCCATCTCAGAAAGGGTTTAAGCTATTTGACGATTCAGTTGAGTGGACTGACAGATCCTACATGTACACGTGAGTCACCCTGGATCAAGAAGTAACTGAAACAGCTACAAACGTAAAAGTAGGTGACCCTTTGGACTGGGAAGCCATGGGAAAATAAGGGAGAAAGAAGTAACCCACAGTTTTCAATCTGTCTTCTCTCCAACTCAGTGATGACCTAGAGCCTCGGAGCACCACAAACTCAGACTGACTTGTTTATGTCTGGCCTCTTCTGTTTCCCTTGCAGCTGAGTATCAAGAAATACCTCCTGGTGTCTATGCCTCTGTGGGTAAAGCACGTCTCCGATGAACAGATCCAAGGTTTTGTTGAAAACCTAATGGTGGCAGTTTTTAAAGCAGCTTCCCCACCTAGCCATCCCGAGTTGTGCCCAAGTGCCTTACAGGGTCTGAGCCAGGCCATGAAACTGCCCAGCCCTTCCCACCACCTCTGGAGTCTGCTCTGTGATGCTACGGGGAGAATTTTTGACCTTCTGCCAAATAGGATTCGGGTAAAGCACAAAAATATTTACATTCCTGACAGTTTATGCTGGGGCTTCCTTAAAGTCATTTTGGCAAAGCAGGCTGGGAATGTTTGAGGAATATGGGTGGGAAGACGAGCAAGAAACAACCACGTTCTTCACTAGGAGTGTTTGTTTCCAGGATCTAAAAGGAGGTTGAGTAGTCGGACCAAAGTTTTGAGCAAGCTTAGAGATGAGTTAACCAGTGCTGTACCAGCTGCCTGCCAGAGACGAGTGAGCCCAGAAATCCCTGCCCAGTGCACCTTGACGACACTGTCTTATTTATCATATCTGTCCTAAGTTATCACTTTATTATCACTTACTCATCACTATCTTACTTATCACTTTCTACCCTATGGCCTCATGCCGGCCCTTCCCCTCGCACTACGAACCTCTACACTGAAGTTTCACAAGGTTCAGATCTGCGTAGAATAATGGACTTCTGATAGGGAGAAAAAGTACAGCCAAGCAAACACACAGAACAATGGAGAAGACATTTTTCAACTGTGAAAAGACTGACCGTGTGTTTTGGTTTGGTAGCATTAGAATCTCATTAGCAACTGTTATTGGGGATAAACAAGTCTAATAAATTCATCAGAATATTAATAGACTTGATACTATTGTCTCACATTGTATTTTGACATGTTTGAGATTTGTCTTTGTCAGAGAAGTGATCTCGAGCTGTACATCAGTGTAGCCAAGTGCCTCTCGGAGATGACAGATGAAGGTGCCAACCAGCTTTCCCAGATTACCCAGGTAACAATGTGTCCATCTATGCATATTTTCACTATTGAGGCAGAGATTCCACTTGAAGAGTTGTTTACAATATCTTTTTGGCTGAATGTGGTTTTACATCAAACTTGTTACTGGATAACTTTAGGGAGCTGACTTTTTCCTTCACTTGACAGTTCTGGTAGCCAGCCTGGTGTTGTGATCGGTGTTTAATGCATACTGTCTAGATGGATAGATGGATAAATAACTTAACACAATTTCTTACACTTTGTCAAGTATATTTTGGTTATCCATTGGCAAAAATAAGAATAGGAAAATGTCTTCAAGGTAATACCCACAAAATGGGAATATTCTAATATTTTGACCAAAGAACTTGCTAGTATGTTGAAAGCATAAACAAATAGTCCTTTTCTCACCACTTCTGCTTTATTTTATTTTATTTATTTTTTTGGTACCTGCTACTGGCCTTTTGTAATGCAGAAGGTGATCATTTGAAAAACAAGTACTGTTAGTCCTGACAAAATTGACAAGTAGCCTCCAGACCCAGTCACATAATGAAGTAAATACAAAATGCTTTGTGAAGTTGGAGTTCCAAGTAATCATCAAATACTTTGGCATAAATACATTCCAATTGGTGTACTCATTTGAACAGAACCTTTCATACCATGTAGTACCATGAGCCCCTCATCCCCAGTTGCTGGCAATTATCTTGTCCTTGTCAGGTTTGCTTATTCAGTTGGATCCTTGAATATTTGCGTCACATAGAAATGGTTTTCAACCTGGGGTCTCTGGGCCTGGTGCTGATTAGAAATGGGAATTCTCAAGTCCCACTTGAGACCATGGAACCTAGCAGTCTATATTTGCATAGTCTCTCCAACCAGGCAATTTTGGCACATTCTAGGGTTGAGAACCACTATTACAGAGTGTTTGGCTCTCAGCACTTTGGAGATTAGCTTATTTTAAACAGAGAGAAGCAGTTCAGGGAAGTGGTAAGAGTGAGTCTAGATTTTTACTGCTGTTGAGTGAGATCCAGATTTGCAGCTTGTGAACAGTGTGATCTTGGTCAAGTTTTATAACCTCTTGGTTTCCCTGTCTGTAAAATGTGTATAATAGCACCTACCTCTTAGGGTTGTCTGCAGAGTTAGATGACCTAGTCCATAATAAGTACCATAATAAGTACTTGGAACAGTACCAGCTCAAAGCAAGAACTCAGTAATTACTTAGCACCACATTCTTCCTTGATTTTGCACCAAAAGTCAACAACTGGTAGTATCTTCAAAATAATTTGCAGTTCTCCAGAACCATACCAAGGAAGTTTGCCTACTCTGACATGAAAATCCATTGGTTTGTTTTGAATGTCAGCTCTTTGATAGATATATGATTTCCTAATACCATACACTGGTCATTTGGAAAATGCTGGCTTGTCAAGTTTTGAAGGCCTTCCAAATGTTGGCATATTTATATATTTATTATATATTTATATATATAATTTAATATATATTATATATTATATATTTATATATTTATTATATAATATTAAAACATCGTATTTGTTGTGATCCTCAGAAGTCTTATTCGAAAAGCAGTCTACACACTGGGGGGTTGTCAAGCTCAAAAAAGTAGACAAATTTTTTTCTGAAAATCTAATTTTTATTAGATGATATAAATTTAATTATTGGCAACAAATATTATGAAGTGTTTGTCTTGGTGTGATGGGTTCATTTCTTTAAGTTTTTGATAAAAAGTCTGTATAACTAACAGGTAGTTAAAATAGCCATAGTTGTCGTCATTCTTTCAAGGAAGTAGTGTTCCATATGTAGAACAATCTTAGTTCTCAACTCCACCTTATCAGTGGTTTTCCTTGACACAACTATGAAGCTCGGATACACAGCAGAATCCCTTATACATATTTCCCTGGCTTGTTTTTTATTGTTTACATTAAATATAACTGCATCTCAATTTATTTATTTGTTTTATGTGTAGAGGTGTTTTATCTGCATGTATATCTGTATATTATGTGCATGCCTGGTGCCCATGGAGGTCAGAAGACAGTGTCAGATCCCCTAGGGCTGGAGTTATAGATGGTTATAAACCACCATATGGGTGTTGGGAATTGCACTGTTGTCCTGGAAGAGTAGCAAATGCTTTTAACCACTGAGCCATCTCTCTTGTCCCTTATAAATGGATTTTAAAAAAATTAAGTGGCATTAAAAATGCAATGGATACTAAAATAGTTTGGTAGACTTAGAAAATAGTCTTGACCTCACAGAACCTTTCAAAGGGTATTGGGATCCCCAGGATTCTGGGTCAGATTTTGAAAACTCCTGCACTAAATATATATTAAGTGTTTAGACTGGTATTTGGAACAAGGTGAGCATAGCATGTGTTATGTTATTACTATGTATGCTTACTTGCCAACCTCCGAACATATTCATAGTTTTCATGAAAAAACAAATGTGGCGTTGCGGCCTTCTGTTGCATGTCCAGGCGGCTAGGCTCTGCTACAGGAAGTGGATAGCATTAGTGCTTGGGGAAATCGCATCAAACTTCCTGTTCCTGATCGCCTTTGCCTTGCAGTTCTGTTGATCACTAATGACTGGACAATCCCCCCACACACAGGACAACCTAGAAAAGGCTGCCTTTGTCCGACTGTACTTAGTCTCTCAAGGACGACTCCCCTTGATGAGCCTCACTGATCTGATCACTGCCGCTCTGCAGCATCAGGAGAAAGAGGCTCTGGCCTGGATGATTCTGCACAACTTATACCAGGCACGCATTGTGAGCCATGCCAACACAGGTGAGGACACAAACAGTGGTCTGCTATCTCTCTCCAGTTGCACATGTCTCCTCAACTTAAAAGCTAAATTGTGTGCCCCGGGGCTCATGATGTGAAATTCCCAGATAATCAATAATAATATTATGGATCAAAAAAAAAAAAACTAGTTTGTTTGCTGATGTGGGTCTGGTCTTACCCCAGATGAATGAATAGTACCTTCAATGGATGGTAAGCTGTAGCTCACACCATCTATTTCTTGGATATAGGAATGAGTTCTTTGGAGGATTTTTATATTATTTTTGTTCCTCTAGACTAAGTCCTCAACCTGTGGATTGCAACCCCTTTAAGGGGGTCGAATGCCCCTTTCACAGGGGTCCCATATCAGATATCCTGCATATCAGATGTTTATATTACAATTCATAACCGTATCAAAATGACAGTCATGAAGTAACAGTGAAAATAATTTTATACCTGGGGGTCACCACAACATGAGGAACTGTATTCCAGGGTTACAGCATTAGGAAGGTGGAGAATCACTGCTCTAGATGCTCATGGATACACACACTAAGTTAGAACCACTGCTCTAGACCCTCATGGATACAAACACTAAGTTAGAACCACTGCTCTAGACCCTCATGGATACAGACACTGAATTAGAACCACTGCTCTAGACCCTCATGGATACAAGAACCACTGCTCTAGACCCTCATGGATACAAACACTGAGTTAGAACCACTGCTCTAGACCCTCATGGAGACAGACACTGAGTTAGAACCACTGCTCTAGACACTCATGGATACAAACACTGAGTTAGAACCACTGCTCTAGACCCTCATGGAGACAGACACTTTAAGTTAGAACCACTGCTCTAGACCCTCATGGAGACAGACACTAAGTTAGAACCACTGCTCTAGACCCTCATGGATACAAACACTGAGTTAGAACCACTGCTCTAGACCCTCATGGATACAAACACTGAGTTAGAACCACTGCTCTAGACCCTCATGGAGACAGACACTAAGTTAGAACCACTGCTCTAGACCCTCATGGATACAAACACTGAGTTAGAACCACTGCTCTAGACCCTCATGGATACAAACACTGAGTTAGAACCACTGCTCTAGACCCTCATGGAGACAGACACTATGTTAGAACCACTGCTCTAGACCCTCATGGATACAAACACTGAGTTAGAACCACTGTTCTAGACCCTCATGGATACAAACACTGAGTTAGAACCACTGCTCTAGACCCTCATGGATACAAACACTGAGTTAGAACCACTGCTCTAGACCCTCATGGATACAAACACTGAGTTAGAACCACTGCTCTAGACCCTCATGGATACAAACACTGAGTTAGAACCACTGCTCTAGACCCTCATGGATACAAACACTGAGTTAGAACCACTGCTCTAGACCCTCATGGATACAAACACTAAGTTGCTTCTGTCAGTTTTACTTTAGTTTTCCAAACACAGAGATGGAAATTGATTCTGCCACCCCAAAACCATTTTCTATCATCAGGCAGATGACAGACTTCTGATTACTCTGCTGTATTGAGCACAGAAAAGCACAGGAGGACTGTATAACAGCTAACTACCAAGATCCAGCATGACTGCCTAGTGTCTGTCCAGATCTCTCCTGATGTGTTCAGTTTTCAGAGAAAACTGTGTGTTCTATCACATAAGTGTGTTCTATCACTACCGAGCAAGGGGGGCTTAAAGAAGGATTCACTTAAACATAAAGGCTAAAATAGTGTAAAAACTGTATCATGGGCAGCGACATCTCAAGGACTGCATCTTAAAGCTGTCTAAGGGATTCTGAGCCCTCGTCCTGCTTCAGTTGTGACGGCTATTGCTGATCTGTTTCAGGTGTGTTGAAGAGACTGGAGTGGCTCTTGGAGCTGATGGGTTATATGAGAACCCTTGCCTACCAGCCAGCATCTGTTCAGAGTGTGGCTCTTGATGAGGTACATCGAGAAGCGGTGGGCTTACCTGAAAATGTAAAATGTACCATTTCTTTCCCAGAAGAAGACTCCATGGCCGTCTTTACTGCTGTAACAAATGCCCGAGGTCATCGGCTCACAAAGTGAAAACATTCGTTTGGTTCGCACTTTGGGAGTTCTAGCCCAGGATCCACTGATCCCACAGCTTTGGACCTGTGCTGAAGTGACAGGTCATGGAAGGAGTGTGTTGCTGAGCCAGATCTAAGACCCATAGTTCTTTTTGGATCAACCTCTCCTGTCCATACCCGCCCCCCCCCAAAAAAAAATCTCCCCCTAGCTACTACCTCCTGTAAGGTCTACGGCTTTCCAGTAGTGTCACTCTGGGGACTGCGCCTGGAAGCCATGGCCCTTGGGGTGATCCGAGATCCAAAATCAAACACGCTCTCACAGTGTTTCTTCTTTTTATTGTGAGAAACACTGGCAATGACTCTTGCTGTGGTTCCGGAGATTCGCAGGACTGTCTTTTGAGGATTTTCCCCCTCAAGACAGGGGGTTTCACTGTGTAGCCCTGGATGTCCTGGAACTCACTCTGTAGACCAGCCTGGCCCTCAACTCAGAGATCCACCAGCCTCTGTCTCTGAAGTGATGAGACTAAAGGCATGCACCACCACCACACCCTGGCAAGAAATAATTTTAACAAAACATGTTCTTTGATGCACAGGACTCCAAGAACATTAGGTAGAGAGCGAACCTTGGGTCCTCATACAGAATGTGTGGAAATGTCAGGCTCAGGCCTCTTCTCTGGCTCACATGTAACTAAAAATGCCTAGAATGAAGAGATTCCTGAAGTGTGTGCAGATCACATGTGTGCCAACACCTGCATGTAACACGTGGAGAGGGTTCTCGTCATATCTGCACTGTGACTTATAATATCCCCAAGGAAAAGGCCTCTTGTAATGGGTAGTTGTAAAAACACCCAATAATACAAACACAGTTCTTTCCTACTTTTTTTTTTCTTAATTTTCTTCATAGGCATTCTTCCTGGTTGAGTATAATTTTCATAACCTGATACATTCTTTGAAATCCTGTACCATTTGTCTGAAGAGTTGTGTGTCTTTTTGCAGTTATTAATTTTTTTGTTTGATTTGCTTGAGACAGGGTTTCTCTGTGTAGCCCTAGCTCTCCTGGAACTCTGTAGACCAGGCTGACCTCGAAACTCATAGAAATCTGTCTGACTCTGCCTCCCAAGTGCTGAGATTAAAGGCATGTGCCACCTGAAGTTGTTAAATTTTTAATTCATCAGTTAGGATCTTAAGAGACTGAAAAATACTTTTTTAAAAACCTTTTTCAACTAATGCAATCTCTTTTTTTTTTCTGACTTCCTGAGCTTTTATTAACTTTGTTTTCTTACAAAAATCCCAAGTCACTTAGCATGCAAATTAGCTGGAAAAAGTATAATTGAAATCACAGTAATTCAGCATCTTGGAAGTGTCTCCATTACCATGTCTAAAATCTTTTACAAGTATCTAATGGAGTCTGAAGGATGGCTGGATTCCAGATAGAATTTTTTTTTTAATGCCTGAAGATAAACTTTTTATTGTTCAAAAATAAAATCAGATGTTTCATATTTTTAAAAATCAGTTTTGTCCATATAACAAATACCTTTCTTAGTTTATTTATCTCTTTAAAATGCCAGCAAAAGAAGAGTATTTAGATCTTGATATGATTAAGAATAAATTTTATTTCTCTTGAAATGTTGGAGGAATAATCCAGCCTCACAGAAGGGAGAATCAGGAACCTTCTCAAGCGCAGTGGAAGGGGGGCTCCTCAGTCAGCCTGGAACTGAGTTTGCCGTTCATGTAGTTCCTCTTCTGGGGCAGCAGGAGTGGGAAGAGTCGAGAAGACGGCCTTGCATCACGGTGGAGGCTGTGCTTGTGAACTTGTGCCACTTTGAATAGAACCTATGATCTCATGCTACTTCTTTCTTAACAGGCTTTGGACTTCTTGCTGCTGATATTTGCAGCTGCAGTGGTGGCGTGGGCAGACCATGAGGCCCCACTTCTCCTTGGCCTCAGTGCCAGTTGGTTGCCATGGCATCGGGAGAACGGGTCTGGTGGGCCAGCAGCAGCCTTGCTTGGCAAGAGTCCTATGCATAGAGTCACCGTGCAAGAGGTTCTCACTCTCCTTCCCAGTAGCATGCTATTGCTGCTACAGAAAGAGCCATGGAAAGAACAGACCCAGAAGGTGAGGGGTGGCAGCCACCCGTTTAGCAGGGCAGGCAGCCTTTTGTCTCCAGCAGTTGTTGCTATGGGATGGAAGTGGGAATTCAACGAAGATTGGATCACACCAAAGGCTTTCATACTCAGCCCCGAGCATCGCTCTTATGCCATGTCCTAGAGGTTGAGGCCCGCCCAGGTGCATGGTATCTGTTGTCTAGAAACAGCACTGACAGCAGCAGCAACTCATTTATGGTGAGGGTGCAGCAGAGATAAAGCTCGTATCTTTGTTCACTTATCGAGGGCACATGTGCTCTTGATCCTGGGTGGAAGGGATACATTTTACCAAGTCAGGACACATAGGCAGACAAACTCAAGATTCGGGATGGTATGCTGTGTGGGATATGAGGTGAGAAGTAAGAGAGGGACATGGGCTCATGTCCAGGGGTGGCTCAGAGAGTGTTCTAGAAGAAGTGTAGGTCTAGAGTCTTACTGTAACACAGTAAAGGGTCCACCTGGCTTACTCTATCCCACAGAGCCACTATGTGTACCTGGAGTGGCTGGCCTGTTCTAGTGCTTGAGCAGGGTTCTGTTACAGCCTGAAACCATCACCCCTGACCTCAGGAAAGCCCATGTCATAGGAGGCTCTTTGGGGTTAGTCCTCAAGCGTGCAAACTTACCAAAACACATGGAAATATTGTCTCCTCTACTTGGCTTTATCCGGCTCCATCCTGTCTTTAATATAGCCGATTGGAAGATTCTTCTTTGAATCCCATGTCATCAAAACTGGATTTGTATGATGTTGAAAGCTTTAAACTAATAATGTGTTGCTTTTTCTTGAGGTATGAAGATTAATCCTTAAAAACATTCTGAACCGTGAACCCGGCTTAGCTACACCTAACCCCGCTGACCATCTCAGCTGAAGGGCCTTTCACAATTAAGTCAGATAAGGATTAGGAGGCCGTCGCAAGCTTTGCATTTTCTGTTCAGCTTTTAACCCAAATAAATGTAGCCTCTTCTGTTATTTCCAGACTGAGACACTGTTCACTTTGGATATGGGATCGACATCTTAAATTGATTATATATTTGTAGTGACTGTTAATCTACTAGTAAGTTATTAAACACTCAGGGAGGAAAATTTACGAGCCTATTATCCTTGACCAGAATGCATATGGAACCAGTGAGAGGTAGCGTGATACAGAGAAAATAGCCTTGCAGCCAGGTATAGCTAGGCTCAAATCTTGACCCTGCTGTTCAGAGCGATGTGACTTGGGCAAGGCCACTGACCTCTCTGAGCCTCTCAGGGTGACTAGAGACAATGATAAACTAAATTCTTCCGGGCCCATGTCCAGCTTACTCTGTCTGCACTAGGTCTTCGTGTATTCACTAGGGGAAGTGGGTTAGACTTCGTAAGGCCTTTTGATTTGGGAGTCATGTCACCTCTGCACCCCTCCACCCTTTAATGCTCTTCTTACACCCATCTCACTTCTGCTTCTCCAGCCTCAGCAGGAATTGCTGAAAGGCTGTTGCCCTTCTCCTGTATGCAGGCCCAAGAGACTGGCTGAGCTCATGCTGATGATGGGATTTACTTCACTGACAATGTTCTTTTTCACCCTAGTTCATTGACTGGCTATTTAGTGTCATGGAAATTCCTAACGAAGCCTTTGCAGCAAAGTCCAAGGATCTTTTGAAAGGTATTACTTCATGCTTTATGCCTAACATGGGGTAAAACCACCCATTGGTGGCTGTGATGCGGAAGAGCAGAATTGGACACATGGTTTCAAAAAGTGTCCCTAATGTGGCATTGCAAATCCGAAAAATGGATTAAAAAGGAGGACCAGTGCCTTTAAACTTAACTTTTAGAGAAATGGTATTAGGTATTTTATTATAATAGTAAAATAATTAAAATTTGCAAAATTCTGAAAAGTAAAAATACAGCAAACAGAAATTCAAACAGTTCTGGAGACAGTTTTGATGGTTTCCCTAAGTTTTTCTCCATCCTGTGTATGAGGACTCTTTTAGCATATTTGTAATGTGAAACTACTGGAAAAGTACACATAGACAGCTCTGATTTCACCTTTCATGTTTTAACATTATTTTAAATCCTAGAACACATTCTCATACTAGCTTCCAGTAATAGTTGATGCTGCTTAGTATTTTGCCATGGGAACTAGTCATTGCCCATGCTATCAAGCACTTCCAGAGTTTTCGTGGTTTCATACTTCTCCATGGACTGGCACATTATGACTGTAGGAAACCCCAAATGTGGAAGATCTTCCTGAAAGTTTTGTAGAGTCTTAAACTCAGATATGAGGTGTGATTTGGCCCTTGGCCTCATGACTTGAAATAGCTTGTACTTGTCATGCATGTCCTGGGACTCAGGGTTCTGAAGCCAGTGGCTACTGCAGTGTCCTTTGCATGTCATAAGACATTGATTGTACTGAGAACTGCCATTCCACTGGCCAACCCTGTGATGATTTATCTACCTTGGAGTCATAGTATGATGCATGTTTTACTTTAAAGAAGGTGTAATATTTTTGTTACTAAACAGCCAAGAATTCTGGTGAATGAGACGCATATAGATGCCTGAATGTGATTCTAATACAGCACAGAGCTTCACTGGGAATCAGGGCTGTGATTAAGATATTTTCACTTTATCCATTTCTAGGGACTTGCTGATAAGACTCTATTTGTGTGCTGCAGGGAGTTTGGGCTGGTGATTGTTTCAAACATGTGCTATCATCAGTTCCAAAGCTAACAACTGATATCAATAAAGAAAACAATCACTTGGCTTAAGGAATCACACCTTTACTAAATTAGTGTCATTGACTTCCTAGAATGACCTGGGTTCCCTACATTCCTTCATGTTCTTTTATTTGACATAATATCTGAATATATTCATATTCTAGACTAAGACAAGAAATATGTAATAGTTACTAAAAGATAGTATTTAGAATTTCTAAAAGATATTATTCAGAATTTCTCTACTTTAAATTTCTCCTTGGGTCATATAACACAGTAGGAAATACATGCATTACAGACACATGTCCAAATAAAATTTAGTGTGGTACACTTGCATCCTTGAGCACAGGAACTCAGCCTTATTATAGGTGTGGAGTTTTCTCTTTAATTAAGCATTTAATGGAGTTAATAGTGTTCATGTATAAAAGAACACAAATTTAAAGTAAATTATTACAGAGGGAATATACTCATGTAAATAGTAATGGCATTAAGAAAAACAATATCACTAGCATGTCAAACATCATAGCTCTGCTAATTTTCCTATTTACAGATTTATAGGATAACTTTCAAAAAAGAAAAAAAACACCAACTACTTTTGCAACCTGTAAAACCTGTGGGGGTTTTCTTTGGGGGGGTGCTGTTGAAATTCGAAATTCTGCTAAGATGTGGGAATCATTAGTTTTGAAGACGAGTCAAGTAGGGAAGTGCCAAGCTCTGTTTTGACTCCTTTTTGATCAAAATGACCTTTTCAGCACAGCTCTGTCAAGTGCATCTGTATGCTCTGTGTTCTTGTCCTCTTAGCCACCCTGCTGTCCTTGAGAGTTCTCCCAGAGTTTAAGAAGAAAGCTGTATGGACGAGAGCGTATGGCTGGTGACATTCTTAGGAACCAGCAGCATGCCCCGCTGAATGAGGCAGACCAGAAAAACAGAAGTTTTCCATGACTGGTGTCTGAGATTGGTGAGAATTGATCCTCCCAGTTAAAGGTCATGGAAGGTGGCTCCACATACTGACATCTCAACTTGTGTGTGGCCAGGAAAGGGGTGCATTACTTGGGTACCTGGGTATTTGAAACTGAAATAAGAACATGCCTTCTTTATGTCCTGAATTCATTGTAAAAATTTTTCTTTTCTTTGTGAAAACTGAATTATATTTTCTCTCCCTTAAGTTCTAGTAAAATAATCTTATGAAATTTGTGCAATGTGACTTTTACTTTTAAGTGTGTGGGGAGATATTGCCAGTGAAAGCAAACCGTAGAGGTGACAAGGGTATGATGAAGCCACAGAAGAAGTCAGTGAGTTAGACAAATTTTATTCCTGTTGATAAAACACAAGAGCACTGCTAGGCACATTCACATTGCGAGACATGACACCGACTGGTACCCAGGTTAGGTTCATCAGCGATAGTTATAATTCCTTTGCTTGGATGTCATGAGTGCAAGAAAAAGTTATCCAATTCACAACAGCAGTCGTTGCAAAGGAGACTTAATTCACATCAATGTTGGTCTGATGGATCCCGTGATGCTGTGATCTGTTCCTCTGGAGACTGTGCCTCCTACTTGGCAAGGTGTCTGCCAGCAACCTCAAAGGTAAAGAAAGGTTCTTTTTTCCACAGGCATGGGAGAAGCAGCACTGGGAGGACCCCAGAAGCCATGTGGGTCTCTGAACAGTATCTGGTCCTTGGCATGTGGGATACACTCGGTGACCAGGCCTAAGTCACAGAGGAGGCAGCCCCAAGCAAAACCTCTGAACTGAGTTTCCCCAGGAGAAAGATGATAGGATGCTAGACAAGCAAAAAAGGATCAATATCTCCTCCATAGATCATTTTTTTTTTATAAGTACAGCTCATTTTACCAGAATGGTTCGTGGCCTAACGGTTTGTGATAGTATCACAATTTCAGCTACTGCCATGACGAGAGACTCGGGCAGCATTTTAACTTTGATGCTCACTAATTATCGTGACTTCAACTGGGGCTCAGTCATATAAATGTACAAACAGGGAATCATTAGGAAGCAAAGTCATGACACTGATGTCAGGTGCTTTTTGTATCTGCCACACAGACAGTGCCTGGGGCTTCACAAACACTATAGAACTTCTACTACTAACAGGGGGCACTTATCTTCTTGTCCCAAAGTGCACCTGGCAAGTTCATAGCAGCACTACTAATTTTATTTTCCAGATATATAATTTCTTTACAAGTTGGACTACAAGGAAATAAGTTTCAGCCAAGCGAGAAAGAGGTGGTAGCAATTTACAGCAGCTTTTTTTTCATCCTGTGTGTGCTATTGTATACTCCCTACCATCTAGAAACTGAAAGTCATCTAGCATTTGCTGTTGGGTGCCAGACCATGAGTACACTAGACTTTTCATTTGGCTTAGCTTGTTTGAAGTCTTGAACAATACTGTAGGGGGCATTGTTTTCTATTTTAAAATGGAACAAAAATATTTAATAAGTGGGAGAGTTTTACCTGAAACCAAGGTCCGAGAGCCTAAGATCCAAAGCCTTTTCTACTGCATCAGACACCTTGGCTCCCACTCTAACGTGCAGATCTGCTAAGAGAAGCCTTTGACACTGGGAAGCTTGGGACTAGTGTAGCAAACCAAGTTTGCATGCATTAAAGAGCTCTAGATTCCAGAGTACCTTGGAAATACAGGAGACAATGAGCCCTGAAGAGGAAGTGGGCACTGGAGACATCATGAATCAGCAACTAAACATTTGCTGATGCCCAAGGAAAGGGAGAATCTGCCTAGACTTCA
The DNA here is from genome assembly GCF_004664715.2 of Peromyscus leucopus. Lineage (NCBI taxonomy): Eukaryota > Metazoa > Chordata > Mammalia > Rodentia > Cricetidae > Peromyscus > Peromyscus leucopus. The sequence goes on from NC_051064.1 coordinate 91,739,021, forward strand.
GATTTCAGATTTCCCATGGCTTTTCAACCTAATTTCTTCTCAAACCTGGTATTTCCTCCTGTCCTTCACGAGAAAACAGAAGCTTACAAAAAGAAGGAAATAAAGTAATCCTCAGCCCTCTTAACTAGTTCTTTCTGCTTTGAGCATTCATGGATGGAAGTCATGTGGTTTTCTGCTGATTGGACCTCTAAGGATTCCAAATTAGTGACTCTAAAGAGTAAACTCAAAGGTATACAAGTGAAATAATAACCTGCCCCTGGTTAGCTCTATGACCCCCATATAAGAGTTACATTGTTCCACCAAGATGCTCCCCTCTCCCCGCTTTTACACAAGCAAGCTGCTGCTGCTTTTTTAGATCATGTTCTGAACTGCATAAGGAAGTCTTTGTTTTAAGTCCTCTCTTGTCAGATCTTGAAAACACAAGTTGCCAAGACAAATAGTATTTGAGGATGCACCCGGGTAGGGTTAAAGCTACATTGTGCCTTAAGGAAGTATCCAAACACAGATTGGATTTGAAAAGTATGCATTTGGCAAAGATGTGGGCATCTGTGCAGTTATCTAAAATCATGTTACAGTAATAATGTAATAACTCCATGGTAACCAAGGGGCTGCAGAAAACATCTTATGATGAATTAGTAGATGTTAACTTCTTTTGGAGTGGAAGTATTTGGAGGTGGGCTTTGGGAAGTAAGTAGGGGTGCAGAGGGAGCTTTTCTGAAGATTAGTGAGTTCACAAGAAGGGACTTGGGAGAGGTGCTTTCTTTCTCTACCACGTGGGCACACAGCAAGGAGGTATCCCTCTGTATCTCACACTCAAGAATCAACTGTCACTTGCTATCTTGGTATTGAGCTTTTTGATTTACAGAATCACTCAATTTAATAGTACTTTGTTGCAGCAATCCAAACTAAGAGAGCAGTGGATAACAAGAGGTGAGGCACCACTGTACTCAGAACGTAAATGTGGAGAAGCAGCTTTGAAGTAGAAGATGGAAGAGTTTTAAGATGCTGATATCATCTTTTAGGGTTTGATAAAAGTGACTGTGGTCAGAGCTGAGGAAGAAAGGACATCTGGAGTGGAAGCCTTGTTTTCTTAGAGAACTCATCATCATACAAATTAGGGCTGATAAGTTTCCCTTATGTGACTTAGGAGGCAGCTCTGATCATCTTTGATTCACCCTTCCCTGGTCTTAGAAAATAATATATATGTGTGTGTATATATATATGTGTGTGTGTGTGTGTGTGTGTGTGTGTATCTCCAAAGAGCTCAAGGGGCCATTCTGTCAAGTTCTAAGAAGTCCAACTGTCTTCCTATCTCTGTTAACTACAGCTCAGACTAGCAGTGTTCCTACTAGAGTAGCTGATCAGATCTACAGTTCACATCTACCCTAACTAACCTTACTGAATTGGCTAGCATCTTGCTTTTGGACATCCAAGCCTCCAGAACTGTAAAACATAGATTTCTATAGTTTTGCAACCAAGTCCTATGGGAGGGGATTGCACTTTGTGATATAGCAGTGGCCTGAGCTAAGTCACAGAAGATGTTTGATAGGCATCTAAATATATGTAATGTTCAAGGTGATTGGCTCTAAGGGCAGGGGCATTTGTCTGCAGAGTATCTAAGTAGATGTAATGTTCAAGGTGATTGGTTCTAAGGGTGGGGGCATTTGTCTGCAGTGTATCTAAGTAGATGTAATGTTCAAGGTGATTGGTTCTAAGGGTGGGGGCATTTGTCTATAGAGTATGTTATCCTAGAATTAAAGAGGATACTTTACAGCATTCCTGTCCTATAAATCTGCTAGTTGTTATTACAGAAGTTCATCAATTGGTTTCTCGAGTCAATTGAACTTACTCCACTGAATCTATTTCTCATTTACTTTACACGAAAACATTCAGACTTCAGGCAGTATAAATGTAACCTGTGTGAAGTCCACAGCCTTGGTGTAGCAAAGGTGTGCTGTGCCTGTTGAAGATTTGTTCATACAGCACAGTAGATGTGGAACAGAATGTGCAGTGCCTGCAATAATCCATGTAATAGATTGTTGTTAAGTTCTCTGTTCTTTTACTCTAGCATACGCCAGTGTTGTGTTGGCTGCAGGCTGACCCACCAGCCCATCTTCTCTTTTGTGCGATGGGCAGGGATGCTGCCTCACTTTTTCTTCGGTTTGGCAGAAATGACTCCGAGGACATCTTTTCTTTCTGTGTAAAGATGGCTGTAGGTGAAATACATACCTACGGTGCAAAGGAAAGTGAGGTTGGTTAACCATGTCTTTGAAAAGATCTGTGGTTTGAGGACACAGGGAGAGGGCCACTTGAGTTGGAGGAGCAGCAGCTGTAAGGGATGCTCAAGCAAAGCACACGAGGAACTGTGCAGCTTTTACACGGAAAGGGAATGCAAGCACACGCTTCTGTCCGACTCACTCTACCCCTCCCCTCCCCCACTTCCATAGCTTTCTTTACAACCCCTAAATGGTCGTCTTCTTTATTCGGATGTGCTATTCTTACACTTGGGAACTGTTCTCTCTCAGACACGGTTATGATCCTGATAATTTGTGAAGGGTAGAGTAAATAATAGAAGTCTTTTTCCCAGTTCCCTGGAAAACAATGTTACTTGATTAAGTTTGTTCAAATATAACTTTCTACTAGCCCACACTACATTTGATTAAATTACTTTTAAATAGCTTTGCTCTTTGGTTGCGGATTTCCTATATGCGTTACTGTACATATTAACGGGTTCAGTGTGGTTCTTTCCACACGTGCATATGGCATGCACGGATCAAATCTCACCTCCCTTCTGCCACTCTTCCAGCCCCCCAGGACCACAATTCATTTTTCATGTCAGTTTTTACATTTTCACATGTAAGAGAGAACATTCTGGCTTGCTTCACATGCCCCCCATTTCCATTCACGGCCCTGGGATAACAGGAATTACTCTTAATGGCGAAATGCCCCATGGTGTGATCGTGCACCGTATTTCCTCTGCCCATCCATGTTGACAAACTCCTGGGCTGGTTCCTGATCTTTCTGTTGTAAACAGTGCCACAGTCATCACGGGTATGCCTTCCCTTCCATGGCCTGCTAACTTCACTTCCTTTTGTCCTCTCTGGGGCAGCTGGATCAGATGGTAGTTCTATTTTTACCTTTTTTGCGGAACTTGCACACTGCTGCAGTAGTGGCCGCTCTACTGTGTGTTCCCAACAACAATAGTTTCTTTTTCTCCACGTCCTCACTACCATTTGTTTGTGTTGTTGTTTGATTGATAACAGCCAGTCTGACTGGCCTGAAATGGTAGCTCATTGACTGTGTGTCCCTGATGGTTAGTAAAATGAAACATGTTTTTCAGAGTAATTAACAGTTTAAACGTATCCAAGTCTGTTCAGATCACAAACCCATTTTCTAATTGTCTGACTTATTTCATATAAATGTTTGGAGGTCTCTGTGTCTCCTGAGTACTTGGCAACTGTTCTCTGCCCCTCTGCAGGTTGTCCCTTTGCTCTATCATTTGCCTTGCTGGGGAGAAGCTTACTAATTTAATGTCATCTCATCAATCTCATTAATTCTTCCTTGTATTTCCTGAGCTATTGATATCTTATTCAAGAAATTATCATTTGCACCGTATCTTGAAGTCTTTCAGTGGTACTTTCAGAGTGTTGGGTCTTACATTTAAGCATTTGATAGTTTGAGTTGATTTCTGTGCAGGGTAAGGGTCCGGGTCGTGTGTCATTCTTCTGCATGTGGATATCTTGTTCTCCCAGCACCCTGTGTTTCTTTCATGTATATTGTTATTCTTGGCATGTTTATTTCTTTTTCTTTTTTTATTGGCCTTTTATGCCATTGCCATACTGCTTACTACTGATCCTTGTGTCTTGACATTGGCTGATGTGATGCCTCCAGCTTTGTTCATTCTGCTTTAGGGTCTTTGGGGCTTACATACTAATTGTATGGGTTTGGTTGTTCTGGGAAGCGTGTTATGTATCGTTTTACTCTTTTTTAAAATTATTTTCTTAAGAGCTTATGTGTGAGTAGGTGCTTATGGTACTTGCACATGTGTGTGCTGGTGTGTATACCATGTGTGCACATGTGTGACCAGAGACGCTCTCGGCTATATCCCTCCCTGCCTTGTTCCACTGAGACAGGGTCTCTCACCGAACCTGGAGCTGGGCCAGCAGCCAGCAAGCCCCAGCGGTTCTCCTGCTCCTACTTCCAACAACCCCAGAGGTGCAGGGGTAGGGCCACACCCAGCTTTTTGGTGGATGCCGGGAATTCAAATTCAGGTCCACATGCTCATAGAGCACAGCTCTTACCCACTGAGTGATGCTTTCAGTCCTCAAAATGTCAACAGTTTAGTTGGAGATTGTACTGAATCCCCACATCACTTTGAGCAATATGGACATTTAATGACTTCCGCCATGAAAATAGGCAGTCTTCCCATCTTTTAGTAGCTTCAGTTTCTCTCCCAGTGTTTTGTAGCTGTTTTTGTAGAGGAATTGTACTCCCTAGGTTGTTCATAGGTATGTTTTGTGGCTATTGTGATTTAGATTTCGTTCTTAAATTCTTCCTTAGCAAATCATTATGTGCGAAAGGGCTTATTTAAAAACAAAAACTAGAAGCATAAAGTCCTAAGTAGACAGAGTTGTTCTGAATGGACTTTGAGTCAGGGAAGGCTATGGAGTGTGTATGTCCAGCTTAGGTGCTGCCCACATGAAAAACATTTTTCTGTCCTACTACTCAATCTGTCTCTCTCCTAGTAGTTCTGGTGAAGTCTTTAGTTGTTCCCCCCAACACGCCCTGTTATTTTTTGTTTGCTTTGCTTTATTTTTAAGACAGGGTCCCACTCTTGTTCAGGCTGGCCTCAAACTGACAACTTCCTGAGATTTCAGGTGTGAGCCACCATCCCCAGTGGCAAGATTTTTCTATGCATCTGCAACAACACAGATAATTGGACTCCCTTCCTATGAATCTGCCTTTCCTTCTTCTTGTCTGATTGCTCTGACTAAAATGAATAGGACACTGAGAAAGAGCAAGGAGAGTGGACATCTTGTCCTATTCCTGATAATAGAGGAAATACTTTGTTTTTTAGCATTCAGTATATTAGTTATGGGTTTGTCATGCATACCTTGTTCTTGTATTTTATCATGAATGGATGTTGAACTTTATCAAATGATTTTTCTACTCTACTCACATAACTTTTGATATCTATGGTAGTTTATTAATTTATAGAGGCTGCACCATTTTTGCATCTAGGAATGAAGCCTATCTATAGTGTATGATCTTTCTACATTCTTACTAGTATTTTGTTGAGTTCTGCATCTATGTTGATTGGGACTGTTGGTCTATAGCTCCTTTTCATTTACTATTAAATTTTGGTAATGCTGGCCCAAATGATTGCCCATTCATTTGAGAAGAATTGGTACTAGTTACTCTTGGTGAAATCTTGGTAAAATTTAATTGTGAAGCCATCTTATGCTGGCTTTTCTGCATTGGGAGATTTATTACTAGTTTATTACTCATTACTAGCATATCCAGGTTTTTCTATATCTTGTTAAATTTCTCTATCCTTTTGGTTGAATTTTGGTAGGTCTTTTGTATCCAGAAATGTTTCCATTTTCCAATTTGTTAATGGGTAGTTGTTTTTTTTTTTTTTAATAACCCTAACTGATATTCTGCATTTCTGTACTGTGGGTTGTAATGTCTCCTTTAACATTTCTAACTTCATTTCTTTGGCTCTTCTATTTTGGGTGGTTATTATAACTGAAAAGTTTATCCACTTTTTTTTGTCCTTTCAAGGAAATAACTAGTTTTATTTTATTGACCCTTGGTACTTCTTATTTTCTGTTGACTTCTGGTCAGATTTTTATTTCTCTTCATACAGTTATTTGGGATTTGGTTTATAATTGCTTTTCTTAGTCCTTGATATGCATGGTTAAGTTGTTTATCTGAAATTCTTCCGTTTTTTATGTTTTTACACATTGTTCTTGGCATTGTTTTTGATATATCCCACAGGTTTGGGATCCTGTATTTCTATTGGTTTCAATAAATTTTTCTTTGGACTTCCTCAGTGGCCTTCTGTTTGTGGGAGAAAGGGAAAGCAGGTTGTGGCCAGCACCTAAGTTTCTTTGTGGTCCTCCTTGGGCCATGTGCCCTGTCAACCAGAGCACTAACTGAAGCCTTAGCATTGCTCACGGCTGCTGCAGTTTACCCCTGGGGTCAGAGAAGCATTAGGACCACAGAAGTCTTGTCTTACCCTGTAAGTGGCAGGCGCCCATGCTTGTATGTGTGGGGAGGGACTGTCGGTCCCAGCACTGCTAAGATTCTACACTCTACTGACCATACCCTGGTCTCAGAGGGCAAGCTGTCTAATCCCCTGTATTCAACACGGCTTGCTGGGACTCTCTTCATTCCCCCTCACTCAGAAGAGGATTCCTCTCCGCCTAGTAGTGTAGATAGCATGGCAAGCTCTCAGGTTTTTGTGTCTACTGCTATGCTAGGTTTGTTTGTTGTTTTTCAATATTACAGTGTTCTAGTTTCTCCCCATAATTTCTTGCACTCTCCCAGAATGCAGCTCCATACCTATTGCTTGTGTTTTCTTTGTGGAGCAAAGTACTGATGCCTATACTCAGCCATCTTGAAATCCCACACAAGTATAACTTTGTGCATGTGTTTGTTTTGTTTTTGAGACAGCATCTCTCTCTGTGGCCCTGCCTGGCCTGGAACTCACTCTGTAGACCAGGCTGACCTCCAACTAACAGAGATCTACTTGCCTCTGCCTCCCAAGTGCTGAGATTAAAGGCATGTGTCGCTAAGCCTGGCTCAAGTGTATGTTTTATGTGTGTGTAAGTGTTTTATCTGCATGTATATATGTACACCACATACATGCCTGCTGCCAGAAGAGAGGGTGTGGGTTTCCTGGAACTGAAATTATGGATGGTTCTGAGCTGCCGCGTGGAAGCTAGAAACTGAACCCAGGTCGTCTGTAAGAGCAGCAAGTGCTCTTAAGCACAGAGCCATCCCTCCACTCCCTCCCAACTGTAAGTTTTTGTTCTCAGTTTTCTTTGAGCCTTTATCACCGACTTTCTGTTTGCCTCCTAGGGAGCACTAGCATGTAAAGCCAAACAGAAAACAAAATGGGCATACGTGAAAAAAAATAAAAATGGATAACCCTTCTGTTGGGCATTGGGTTTTACAGATTATGTCTTTGTGATCAAAAAATGTCTGTGTCTCATGCATCTTGCAAGCAAATTCTCTGCTAGTAGCATTGTTCTTGCTGTAACAGTGAAATTTTGTTAATACTTGATTTCATGATGCCCCCCCCCCAAAAAAAAGCATCAAGGGTCTTAATCCGACTATCTAGTTCATTGTGTGTGGGGGCTTCCTTTTTAGTTCTCTCCACACTTACCAATCTGTTTAGGACAATGGCAGCATAAACCACCAGAAAAATGCGAAAACAAAATATCTACTTACCTATGAAGAGCACCAGGAGATACAGCTTGAGCACGTAAGGGAAACAGGTAGATATGTCCAATGGCAGCATGGTGCAGTTGGCGCCAAATGATTCGAAATAAGGCAGTGACTGATAGATGGTAAATGCTGTTTAAAGATAGAAGGATGGCAAAGGTTCTTTCTGAGTTACAGAGGTGAGTGTGCACAGATATCTTTAATGAAGGAGATTTGTGAATCGGCATCATAGATGGTAAATGCTGTTTAAAGATAGAAGGATGGCAAAGATTCCCTTTCTGAGTTACAGAGGTGAGTGTGCACATTTATCTTTAATGGAGGAGATTTTTAAATTGGCAACAACAGCTTTGTGATGATTGCTGAATCTTTTAGTGAAAGCTGCAACTTGATATAGAAATCTATGAAATGATTATGTTGCTTAAATTGTTCCAGTATTCTGACTCAGTAAATTACTGCCCACTGTGTACCCACTGTTGAACCCACACATTTCATGCTTACATACAAAGACTGTATAGCGCTTCTTAAAATAATGGCTTTAAAAGTACATCTGTCTTCTCGCTCACAAACGGGGAGGCAATCGGGTATGGAAAGTGCTACATCTATTTTCCTCTTGGAGTTACATGACGTGTTTAACAGTGAAGACTCGGAGAGGTTCTGCAATAATGAAACCTCCCAGCATTTTGGTGCCATGACTGGCCTTAGAATGTCTTCTTTCTCCTCTGCCCTGGGAGTACTTAGTACAAATCTGGAGCAACTCTGTGAGAAATGCTGACCTAAATTATTCTGTGGGAAGAGGCTAGTTTAGTGTTAGATGCATATAGAGGATCCATGGAACTAGATCACATGTGTACATTTTTAAAATAACATTCCTGCAGTAAAATGGCTTTTATAGTTATCTAAGCTGCTGCCATCTGGGGGAAGGGAAGTAAATGTACTTAGATTTTTTACTTTATGTGTATCAGAGTTTTCCCTGCATGTATGCAAGTACACTACATGCATGCAGTACCTGTGGAAGCCAAAAGAGGGTGGTGGATCCTCTGGGACTAGAGTTACAGACAGTTGTGAGCTACCATGTGGGTGCCAAGAACTGAACCCACATCCTCTAGAAGATCAGCCACTGTTCTTAACTGCTGAGCTTAACTCCAGCACTGTGATGCACTACTTTTACAGTTTCCTTTTAGTCTGAAGTTGTTTCAAAGTAAAAAGGGGTTGCAATGTGATCAAGTCAGGAGCTGAAGCTGATGGATAAGAGATGAGTGCCCTTGGTGCGGGACTGCCAATGGACACCAAACATGCCATTAAGATTAACCAGGGTTGCCTCCAAGTCTCAAGCATTCTGACAGATGAGTGATAGCTTGGGTATTTATATGAGCTTTATTTACACATTGAATTTATCAGACATGAAAATTACAGCTTTAAAATTAAATAAGAGTTATTAACTTTATTAAAAGTTAAGTAGGTTTCCTTCCCTGTCTAGTTTTATACTCTGGAACATTTGACACATGCAAAGGAAAGATCACAGGCACCTTCTCCACTGTCTGGAGTTAGTTACCATTAACACTGTGTCATGTATGTGCCTTGACTGTCTTCTGCTGATACTTTGGGGAGAGTAAGGTTACAGTCTAGGGAAAGAGAGGGCGTTGTGTGGCATTCATATCAAAACAGGCTTCCCTCAAAAGGCTTGAAATTCTGAACACCAAGAATAGAAACGTTTCTTGTATACTTTCATCCTTATTTTTAGGGAAAGAGTCCATTATATAGTTTTTAGAAAAAAGCTTACTTTGCAAGTATAGTTTTAATTAACAAGTCATAATGTATGTATTTATGGATCATGGTGTGATATTTTGATATATGTGTACAATGTGGAATGATGAAAGCTAGTATTCAACATCTCATTTTTGTAGTGAGATAACTAAATTTACTCTTTTGAAATGTATGCTGTTATTGGCTATACTCACGTTGCTGTACATATCTTACAATTATATTTCTCCTGATATAAACCTCTTACCCTTTCCAACATCCAGTCCTTTTATGTTCTTTATAGTATTTCTATATTCCAAGACAAATAAATGCACTTAGCAAATATTCCATGAACGAGGAATTTCATTCTTAAAGAATGGATGACTGGGTTTTTTGCTGTTGTTTTTCAATGGTTTGTAAATTACTATTCTCTAGATTCTCTGAGTATTCCAAATTTTAACAATAATTTTAAAAATAAAAGAAAAATTAAAATTCTTATTTATTAGCTCTAGTCATTGGTAAATAGAAAACAGGTGGTTTTCTTTTATATGCTAGTCTTTATATACTATGATTATTATTGACAACAGCTCTCTCTTTATAATGTCTTTGTTTTCCTGTAGTTACTTTAACATGCATTTTGCATTATTTAAAATCTTTAATCTTGACTTTCAGAAGAAACTCCCTGAAGCCTGTCAAATCCACTACTGGGGGAACGTTTGTTCTTTGCTTAGCCTCAAGTTCTTTGAAAACTGCTTATTTCAGTTATTTAATTTTGTTTTATTAATACAGCCAGTAGTTGATCTCCTGTTGGGCACATATACCAGTGCATATGAGAAGGGAAAGAAACAAAAGGCCAGGCTGAGTCCTGTGTGTGCACATGGAACTAGGCCAGTGAGGGACATGGACATGCAACCAAGAATCATACAAATGTCTAGTTGCAGCTGAGATGTACCCTATAAAATAATAATCCGTGGTGCTGTACTGGGGAACTACCTTCATTGAAAAGTCAGAGACCTCACTCTGACAGTGGAGACTCTTGTGAGGATGGTCAAAAGGTCACTGGCAGAAGTAGGGTGTTTAGAAGGTGGTGAGAAGCACTCTAGCCAGAGATGACCAAATTTCTAAGTATTAAAAAAAAAATTAATCTCTAGCTTCTCTACCTGTTAAACTCAGTTTCGGTATGTAAACAAACAGACTTGGGGGTAAAATGAGTTGCCCCAAATTCATAGTTAATGAAGGTAAGGACCTGGATGCTGATGCCTGTTTCTAGTCCAATATGTTGTACCCTGTGCAGGGCCGCTCCACCTTGAACTTTAGTGCTTGTGTTCGTTCGTGTTCTCTCTCTCTCTCTCTCTCTCTCTCTCTCTCTCTCTCTCTCTCTCTCTCTCTATCTCTCTCTCTCTCTCCTTTCCTACCCTCTCTCTCTTTCTCTCTCTCTCCTTTCCTACCCTCTCTCTCTTTCTCTCTATCTCCTTCCTTCCTTGTTTCCTTCCTTCCTTCCCTCCTGTCTCAATCTTTGAGACATGGTCTGCCTATGTATCCTTGCCTGTCCTGGAACTCTCTGTAGACAAGGCTGGCCTTGGTGTCTCTGTCCCCAGAGTTACAGGTGTACACCACCACACCCCAATGAACTTTGCTTCTTAATGATTTGTTTCTTTGAAGCAAGGAAATAGACTGGCGAAGATATCATCAGTAAGCCAAGTACTAGTAAAAAATAGCAGTTTCATCATCAAAAAATTTAGTGACCAATTAGAGATCAAGGGCTTGTAACAGTCAAAAATATAACACAGGACTCTTACCTTCGGCAAGAACACACAGAGGATAAATTGGCATCCACAGTGTTTGACTGAGCCATGTCAAGACAGCATAAGATATTCCTATGACTGACAGCATGCTATATGTGTATCTGGAAGGAAACAGGTGGTTCATAAGCATCTTTTGTTGCTGCTGTCTGGGAAATAAGAGAAGGTATCTTCCTACAAATTAAACACTGGAATAAAATTGGCAATATGGGAATTACATGCTTTATTTCCTATAATTTAAGCAAGGACAGGTAAAAATGATATCATGGGATGGGGAACCTATGTCTCCCTGGCTTATCTCATGGGATGGATCATAGATAATTATACAACTGAACAGAACAGGAATGTAGCTCTTTCCTCCTTCCAAGAAATAACAGTTATAAGCTTCCATGATTAATGACTTCAATTTTATTTAAAAGCCAAGCTCATTTTGTGCAGTAACAGCTTCTTGAAAAGATAGACCTATTTGCACATATTGTAAAGGGTGAATTTATTAAAACACAATTCCTAAATTCATATCTGCCATCCTCTGTGTCTACTGCTTTGCCCCATTATACAATCAGAACTGGTCTTGGGAACAGGTTTGGGGTACAGCAGGTTAACTTTAAACCTGCTAGGGGAAAATATTTGATGTACATTTATGTATATGAATAAGTCAGTGGTGTCTACACCTCAGCACACATCAGATTACCCAGATTACCCAGATGACCTGTTGACTCACAGATTACTTTTCCTTTCTTTCCTCTGTATTCAGTTCAGGATCTTAGCCCATGAGATGATACCACTCCCATTCAGGGCAGCTCTCCCTCAGCTGAACTCCGGAATCTCGTAGAAACACCTGCAGATGTGTCTCCTTAATGCCTTAGGCATCCTATTAAGTTCTCAGTATTAACCACACAGTAACTAATAATCCAGCTCAAGTTATCTATTTATTTTCTTTTATTGCTTGTGGTTTTGGTGTCCTGTCTAAGGGTACATTGCCAAATACAACTTCATCTTTTGCATGCAGTATCCAGTTATCCTGTTACTGTTTGTTAAGATGATTCTTTCCCTCATTGAATCTCATGGGATCTTTGTCAAAACTTAACCTAAATTAGAAGAGGTTATCTCTAAACTGTTGAATCTATCCTCTGATTGGTCCATATAGTAGTACCACACACATGATCAGTGTTGCTCTGTAGTAAGTTCTGAATTGAGAAGAGTGAGACCAAGTGTGTTCTTATAAAGGTTTTGGCTCATCTGAGTTCAGGTTTCTATGTGAATTTTAAGATCAGCCTCTCAGTTTCTGCTACAAACCCAATTTGAGACTCTAACAGGGCTTTCAATGACTGCAGATTTGATTTGGGAGTATTGCCACCTTATTGCCACCAATATGGAATTCTCTTCTATTTATCAAGATCTTTATTGTGTAAGGTCTGCTTATTTTTGTTAAATGTATTCCTGCATTCTCCATTTTGTTGAAAGTTATCATAAACGGGATTGTTTCTGTTATTTTCATTTTGATAGTTCACTGAAAATAGATAGAAATACACTGATTTGTATTGGATCTTGTGTTGTACAACTCAGCTAACCTTGTGAATGCCTTTTACATTTTTTTCCTAATTGCTGTGCCTAGAAATCCCAATACAATGTTGAACAGTATCGATATCCTTATTGCATTCTTAGGAGGGATGCATCCCTTTCACATCATTAGTTCACATGGTAGTTGTGGTCTTTCCACGAGTACCTTTAATGGGCTGAGTAAGATTCTTGTTGATTATTTTCTTTAAACAAATTATTTCACATAAATTGTGATGATATTTCCATCCCCATTTTGCAGAAAGAAAAACACTTATCAAAAGAAGAGCCCAGGGGTTTTACTAGTGGTTATGAGGAAAACAAAAGTTTGTCTATGTGTGCTCATAGCAGTATTTTTCATTTCCAAAACGTAGGAATAATACAAATATACATCAACTATGTGGATAACCCAAAAGTAGTATGATGATACAATGGAATATTATTCAGCCACAAAACACCACGAAATAGCATTCCCTGCTACAACACTGTATAAACCTTTTGAACATTATTCCAAGTAAAAAGTAGCTAGTAACAAAAGACCACATATTTGGTGACTCCATTTGTATGAAACACAAAATAGGAAACAAAATTGCTGGCCATGGCAGGCATAGTGGAAAACCCATAGAGATAGTATGAGAATGGTTGCCAAGGCCTGGGGAAGGAGGGAATCAGGAGTGATGTGCACATATGGGTATGGTATTTCTAATGGGTGAAAAAAAATGTTCTTTGGCTGAATAACTGTGATGGTTGTGCATCTTTGAACATACAGAAACTCACCCATTTTATATTTTAAAAAGTTAAATTTGTGGTAGGTAAGGTATATCCCAATAAAATTGTTATTTACAAAAAGTTAAGTGATGCCCAAGATTATAGAGCAAATAAGTAGTGGAGGTGGGTTCCATCCTGCTGTGTCCTCTCTGTCCCCAAATCATTCCATGATAGTTTGCTACCACTTTCAAGATGAAAGTCATGTTGTTCTGTTGAGTCTATGAGAATTGATGCTGAGTTAGACAGAATCATATTCCAATATATCTGAAAGCTGTAGTACCTAGCAAGGAACCAATGCCTTGTATAAATAGGAAGTCACAGGCTACAAAAGTCCTTGTCTAAAATTCTATTTTTAAAACATTAAATAGCTTACTAAGTACACGTACAATCTTTCCTAAAACTCAACCCACTGTTGGGGCTATATTTTTAACTCAGTCAAGTTATTGACAATATAATAAAAACAGATTTACACAATCTCAGCCCAAAAGCCAAGACTCTTTTGGGACTATTCCCGTCTAGATCTTTGGAGCAGCAGTAGTTTCTGGGGATGCCATAAAAGGACTAAGTTAGCCATTGGATCCCACCAGAGTTATGTACAGAAATGTATATGGGGGTACATTATTCCCAGAGAAATGAAGTCCTAATATAAAATATTCCTGAAGTCACAGAAACCAATTGTTGTAGATTGTTTCTCTTTGCTATGATAAAATATTGGCCCAAACCAGCTTAGTGTAAGAAAGACTCCCAGGTCATAATCCATCACTGAAGGAAGTCAGGGCAGGATCTGAAGCAGTGACCAGGAACACTGCTTGCATATTTACTTCCAGGCCCACAGTGGGATGGTCCCACCTCCATAAATTAACAGTCGAGAAAATGCCTCCACAGGCCAATCACATAGAGGCAATTTCTCAGTTGAGGTTCCTCCCCTTCCTAGGTGTCAGATTGACAACTGAAGCTATGACACCAGCTTTGGGTTCTGACAAGTAATGAAAGTCCTGTTTTGCTTATTAAAATAATGCATGTTAGAGCAATGGTAAGTGCCTTACATTAATACATAGATGTGAGGTCATTCCAGGTCAGTATCCTGACAAAGCCTCATTCTGGAAACCTGAGAGTTCAGATTTGCACTTGGAATACCAAGATTGGTTTTCATTTTCCTTGATATATCCATTACGGGAAGCCCTACCTATACATTTCTATTTCAATATAAAACAATTTGCAAAGAGTTGTTTTTCTGTCTCGTTCATAGTAACTAATGTGAGCAGCTACTACTCATTTTTCTAAAGCAATTTTTCCTTGTTTTAACAGATTGATGGATGATTGAGACAGGGTCTCACTAAATAGTCCTGGCTGGCCTTAAATTAACTGTGTAGGCCAGGCTGGTCTTGAACTCACTGAGATCTACCTATCTTTACCTCTGAGATTAAGGGTGTGCGCCACCATACCTGCCATGGCCAGCAATGTTGTTTACTTACCTTACCATATCCAGTAGATTCCAAAAGATGAATAAAACACACACCACATATTTCTCTTGGATTTCCTCTTGACTGGTGATCACCCCAAAAAGAATGACCACTCTCTCCATGAGCTAATAAAAACACATGGAGAAATAGGATCATCTATTAGGCCATTTAGGTAACATTCCAATTTTAAAAACCAGGGCTTTGTTTAAAAGAAATGCCTTAACTTGGAAGTACATTTTCTAAACTACTAACAATGGCTGTCTCTGAAAGAGCTGGGTTCTGGGTAAATTTAATTTCCTGCTTTTTGTTTGTTTGTTTTTCCGTACTTTTCAAATTATATATAATGAAACAAAGATAACAGTTCACCTGAGTCAACATATTGCCTCTCTTCTTGACATATACACATTTTTTGTTCACTTTGGCAAACTTGTACATGAGTGTCCACTACAAATTAGACGGTACAGTGAAATCGATCCTTCCTCCAGAGTTAGTGGTGGGGAAGGTAATTATAGTGCAGTATGTTGAGGAGGGGAGCACAGTTAAGGAAGGGGAGACTTGCTGCTGCTGGAGAAAAGGATGCAGAGAGGTTCATGAAGACGAGCAACGTTTCAGCTGCCTCTTGATGGATGGATTGGACTTGTCAAGTAGAGTGGATATGAGAAAAGGCATCCTAGACACGAACAGCCCACGCAGAAGCAGCAGTTTGACAATGGGAGGTGCCTCGGGGAAGGAGCAAGAGTCACAGAGAGACTGGAGTGGATGGCATGGAGAAGGAAAAATGGGAAAGGAAATTGAAAATGTGTTTGGGGCTGGGTTGTAAAGGGTTTTGAATGACAGGCCAGGAATTTCCATTTTAACCAATAGAGAAGCCACTGTAATTCTTTTCTTTTTGCAGGGCAGTAATATAACCCTAACCCTCATAAGCTAGTGGAAAATGGAAAGAATTTAACACATTCTTGGAATATATGTTATATATGCCAAGTTACAAGCATCTAAAGATCATTGAGAATTCACACATTTTTGGCTTAGCTCCAATTACCAGCCTAAATAAAATACAGTCCTCATTCCCTACAAAGTATAAAGTGCCCTGTGTTATATTAACATAGCCTGTACAGTCTACATTTTTGTGTTTAATAGGGCATTTCTCTTTGCTCTCAATGGTCAAAAGATAGACTTGAGATTGATGGAGCATATTGGTGCCCAAAGAAAAGAAAATATAAAAGGGTTGATTTGTCATTTCTCATAGCCGTCTTTATTTTTTCAAGCTGATCTCTGGGATAATCCACAACAGAATCACGGGCTGTTTGTGTAAAAAAAAAAAAAAAAAAATCCAAGATTTGCCAAGAGCAGAGCACATGATCAGAAATCCACATGTAAAAGCTATGTCAGCGTGTCTATGAATACAGAGGTGAGTCAATGGGCCCTTGCATGGCTAAGGGGAATTAGACATGATTCAAACTTAGTCAGTCTATGGGAGTTATCCACAAGGCTCTTTTCCCTTGGTCAGTTTTTAAGATATAATGATCTGGTTCCTTGATTTAACTTGATTGTGTGTATATGAATTCTTCTAAACTGAAATTTAAATAACTGAATAACCCAACCTGGCTGGCATGACTGCTGGCAGCTTTGGGATGGAAGACTTGAGCATCTCACAAATATTTAGGCACTATCTCATCTTGTATTTGATTAATGCCTAAGACTCAGAGAACCTATGTTTTTGCTAAAAAAAATCTCATAGAATACATAGAAAAATCTCATACAGCGTAGATTTCTAATCTCATGGTTGAGTATTTTAAAACCTAGATTTATAGAATCCCTCTACATAGAACATTCCAATAGTAGCCCAACACCTCTCTCACTTGGATGAAATCGGGGAACCAGAGAATTGAAATGCTCTGACAACACCAAGGGTGAGTAGGAAGCACAAGTCTCCCGGTCACTGGATGTGTAAGCAATCCATGATGTCAGGTGCCCTTTAAATGATGAGGACCGAGGAAAATCTAGCAGTGAGGTTGGGGCTGTATGATGAAACTTTATTAAAATATCAGTGGAGGCTTCGTGGTGCCTTAGAGATAGAAATCAACAGTGCACATGCCTCCAAGTGCCAACCACAGTATGCATATGGACATAGGAAGATTCCTGCCATATGCATTGTTACACAATGTCAACCTAATTCATATCTGATGGTTATTTAACTATGTTCATTGGCACCCCAATAGAGGCATTTAGTTGGAAATATTAAGTTGATAATAGTTAACTATTTTCTGCAAATTTCCAGTTTTTCATTTAATTGCCATAATAACTTTAAGTAGGCATTATTACTATTTATTTCCCTTACCCAAAAGCTTGTGTTTTATTGGGCTAGAATGATTTCCTTCAGGTCTAGAATCAAAATCTAGACTCTTAAGTCCTGTATTCTGAAATGCTAGGACCTTTTCATTTCTGTCACTTTGGGGGCCACTCCAGGACCTAACATCCAGACAATGGTCTGTTCTTTAAAGGAGTTTCTAGATGGCTCAGCAGGTCAAGGCGCTTGCCAGGTAGGCCTAGTTGACCTGAATAAGCAATCCTGGAACCCCCGTAAATGTGTAAAGAGAACAGAGTCCTCAGCCTTATCCTATGATCTCTACATGTGAAGCCTGCACATAATTTTTTAAATTAAAAAAATGACTAAAGTTATGTTGTTAAATAACAAGGTACTTTATTAAAATGAAGGGTTTCTTGCCTAAACATGGGTGCTCAAACAAGAAACTCTAAATAGACTCAGTGGTCCACACACAGGTAGGCCTAGTTGACCTGAATAAGCAATCCTGGAACCCCCGTAAATGTGTAAAGAGAACAGAGTCCTCAGCCTTATCCTATGATCTCTACATGTGAAGCCTGCACATAATTTTTTAAATTAAAAAAATGACTAAAGTTATGTTGTTAAATAACAAGGTACTTTATTAAAATGAAGGGTTTCTTGCCTAAACATGGGTGCTCAAACAAGAAACTCTAAATAGACTCAGTGGTCCACACACAAAAGAAGGCATGAAGGTGGGGGTGGGGATTGTTGAGAAGCTTCTAGCAGGAGGGGGAGGGATCATGAAAATGGCCAGAATTCATTAAGAAACGTATGAAACTTCAAACAATATTTTTTTAATTTAAGAAATAGGAAAAAGGACGGGGCAAAAGCAGCATCCCAACTGTAGGAAGAATTTCTCAACTCTTAATAAGTTTCAGGTCTCAAATTATTATTTTGCCAAAATTGTAACTATTTCAAATCCTATCAACATTTTTAAAAACCACAAAACACATTTTTATGTGCATGTATACATGTTAGAATGTGAGGAGATATGTAGATATGGTTTTTTTTTGCTTTGTTTTGTTTTTCGAGACAGGGTTTCTCTGAGTAGTTTTGCGCCTTTCCTGGAGCTCACTTGGTAGCCCAGGCTGGCCTCGAACTCACAGAGATCCGCCTGGCTCTGCCTCCCGAGTGCTGGGATTAAAGGCGTGCGCCACCACCGCCCGGCAGATATGTAGATATGTATACACATGTGTGTGGAGGCCAGATGCTGATGTCCAGTGTCGTCTTCTATCACTGTTCACTGTATTTTTTTTTTAAGACAAGTCTTTTCACTGAACCCAGAGCTCACTGATTCATCAATATCAGCTGGTCACAGTAAGATCCAGGGGTCCCCCTTCCTCCACCTGCCCAGCACTGGGGTTAAAGGTGGATGCTACCACACCTGCCTTACTATAAATGTTAACTAACTGTGGGGTAGGAGGGTGATGTGTGATGTGTGTGATGTCAATACCACGGTACGCATGTAGTCAGAGGACAACTTTTGGGAGTTGGTTCTCTCTCTACTTTTAAGTGGGTCCCAGGGGATTGAACCCAGCTTTCCAGATTTGTGGCCCAAGCACTTTACTCGCTGGCAATCTCTCTTGCTAAAGAAGTAAGCTCTTTAAAAATATTTAAAAAAAAAAAACATTTATTTATTTATCCATGGAATGTATGTGGAGTGTTGACTCAGAACATCCAGGAGGTTCTTGTTTTAATGTCTAGTTTTGAAAAAGAAACTCCATTAAGGACCAGATCATTGTCTGGATGTTAGTTTTGGAGTGGCCAGCAAAGTGACAAAAAATGAAAGATCTCAGTGTTTCAGAACATGGTATTTAGAGTCACACTGTCCAGATTTCAATTCTAGAGCTGTGGGGAGTATTGTTTGCAGGACATTTTTCTGCAGAGATAATGAAGACTCAGTGGGCTTTTAAAAGCCATTCTGCGTTTGTAAAAATACGCCATGAAGATAGCTTTTTGCCTATCCAGTGAAGAACTCTATGGATTAAATAACAAGACCTAAAGACCCTAACGTTCCCACAGAGTGAACTGTGTGTATAGTTCACTCCCCAAAAGCTTCCAGCTTTGGACACTTACCACTCGAAACATTAGCAGCTTTATCTCTAGTAACAAAAGTCTATTCTAAAAGCCTACAGGGAGAGAAATCTGTGAGATTTTTAGGCAAAGTTCAGTGATGACTTTGTCTAACAGTGAAACTTAGCTGCTTCATATCCTAAAGAAATCACTGGAAGCCACTGTCTTCTCACACAGGAGCTAGACACTCTCCTTTGAGATGCCTTCATGTATTCTCCCAAGGGGCTGCGACAAGAGCTCTCCTTGCCCTTAATATGAACGGGAGACAGAGCTGATGGCATTGGTTCATACAGAAGTATTTCCAGATAGTATGATTTGTAGATCTTTTTTAAAATTGGATAAATGTGCTTAAGACATGTGTAGCAATGTTCATGGTGATTGATGGGGGGCAGGATATGGTATTGAACCACTTGAAGTCAGCTAAACTCTATTCCTCTGAGAGTTTCCTATAAGGTGTACCTATCAAACGCTGTGGTACAAAGGTTCATCTGGGGTTGTTCCCCCTTTCTCTAAATAAAATGTCAAGTTTTTATCCAGAAAAGCTTTCGAGGTATCTGCAAAGCTGAAGACTGAACAAAACCTTCAAAGTCAACCTTTCAGGAGTGGCCATATTCCATTCTACAAAAGTCAAGTTTTAGTCTTCTTTAAAGAAGTCTATCAAAATCAACTAGTCCCCATTTAACTCCTTTTTAACTAATGCAACGAATATGCAAGTTTGTTTGGAAAGAAAGGGCTAGGAAGGGAAACCACCTAGCTTTCATTTGTACTGTCGTTTTGAACGTGCTTCTTTTGTATCTTCTGAGGTTTCCCACTTGAGACCAAGAATATCAAAGTTTGATATATTTCTGTATATAATTTAAGTGATATATAATTGGTATAAGCAATAAGCCTATAAACAGCTTTTTGTGTTACAGTCTTGGATTTTTTCCTCCTAATAAATAAATAAATAAAGTATAGATGTCTGTTAAATACCTACTGTCTTATAGTGTATGTTTTCTCTGCTGTTTTTGTTTTAGCAATTGCGTATAATTTTAAAAATTATAGTTTATTGCTTGTTGTCAGATATGTGAGTGTAAAACATTTAATAACTCAGAACAATGAACAAGCCCACATCTACCCTCATTTCCCTCTGCACCAGCTCTCACCAGATGTTACATTAGTTGTTCAACTAGCTATTTCTAATCCATTGTTCATGCTAGCTGGAGTTAGTTTTCTTGACATTTTGGAAAATCTGTTCTCAAAAGACCACACTCTATTGTGGCTTTGCAACCCCATGAAGGTAATACCATAACAACATCACAACTCTATAGACATGGCTTTTTTCCCCTTTGAAGCAGCAGAACATGATGCCTGTTTACAACCATAATAACTGTAAGTAACTCAGCTGCTTTAAGCACCATCTCTTCATTTAAAAATGGGGAAATAGGAACACCACAAATGATTACACAACCTAAGGCTTTGTTATGTTATTTTTAAGCAGAATACTCGGGGTTGTCTGATAATGAAGAAATTCTAATTGTCTGCAGAACTTTCATAAGGAAAGATACCAAATGTGAAACCTTACCTATGAGACCTGAATAAAGCTTTTCCAATGCCATTCTCTTTCTGAGAACAAATGCAATAAAAACAACAGAGGAGAGATACAACTTCAAGTAAGAGAGAAAGCGAGACAGGCACATCAAAAGGGCTGTGTTCATGTCTAGGTTGGTCATAGCCCGGGAGGTTCATCCTCATTCCTGGCACCCTCATCCCTGCTTGTCCTCCCCAGGACTGAAGACTTCAAGGTCATTGTGCTCCATTAGCACTGGATTTAGCGAAATCATTTTTTAATAAATTAAATGCATGTGTATATGTTACATGCGTTGGTTCTTTGCTTTCAGTGATGGTTCTATATGCCATTTGAGATTTAATTATTGGTGATTAAAAACCACATTTGAATGTTCTGGAATTTGTACACCTCTAAGAAATCAGATGTCTCAATTCTACAGTAATTTTGATTATTAGGCAAGTCTAAGTAATTTTTGTCAAGCAAACAATCTGTGTACATTTATTTCAAGCTCTCTCTCAAGTCTCCTTCCTGACTAGGTCTAGGACCACAGTGTGCAATAACAACAGCCATACTAACACAACCTTTTGTGTTAGTTAGTTCAAAACTAACACAAGTTTTGAAAATGCTGTGTTACCAAGAAATTAGTAATAGCCAACTTAGCCTAAAAAACTAAAAAGCCCTTTAGGGAAGAGTGAAAGTGATAACATGACTCAGATTTTATATGAGCTTGATACAGCTCCTAGTGAATAATTCCATGTGATGGATACAGATTTCATGTCTTCTGAGTTGTTAGTTCTGCTCTCTAGAATTAGCATTCTGATGTACACATTTTGGCATTTTCAAAGTACAGGAGACCCACTAGGTCAGGAATACCAATAGATCTTGTTTCTAAATTAATCACTGCTTCTGTGATTGATCTGTTCCCCTTTTTAGTTTGTAAAGTGACATGTTTAGGAGATTCTATGTAGCTCTTAGCTGGTTAATTTTAATGTAACTATTGTACATTATTACCCTCCTTTTTAACATTTGATATTTCAACACTTAAAATGTCTTCATTCTAAGCCGGGCGGTGGTGGTGCATGCCTTTAATCCCAGCACTCGGGAGGCAGAGGCAGGCGGATCTCTGTGAGTTCGAGGCCAGCCTGGGCTACCAAGTGAGTTCCAGGAAAAGGCGCAAAGCTACACAGAGAAACCCTGTCCTCGAAAAACCAAAAAAAAAAAAAAAAAAAAAAAAAAAAAAAAAAGTCTTCATTCTAATGAATAGTACTTCTCTATTTTTGTTTACTAAGTAAAATTAAATCTACCACATACTTTTTAAAACATTTTATGTGTGTATGTGCACACATGCCCCCACACTCATGTGCTTCAGTGCATGTGTGGAGGTCAGAGGACAACTTATAGGAGATGATTTTTTCCCTTTATAATGTGAGCTCCAGAGATCAAGCTTAGGTCCTCATGCTTGGCAGCAAAATTACCCAGCTATCTCTCTGACCCATTTTTACTGTCCCCATCCATAAATACTTTTAATATTTGTAATTCATGAGGATTATACCATTATTTGCATCTTTTACATTTTCATGATATTTCAAGCAAATTAACACACGGAGCTATATAATAAGTCTTAAGCTCTATGTTTACATTCTAAGTGCTTTGCTGGGTATTTAAATATATTAAGATTCTGATATTTTAGGAAATAGTTTGTTTTTCAATTTCTGTTGAGGATATCTAAAATTATGCTCATTGAGATGGCTATTCCAAATCCTGTAGTTTTAATGTATATCCATGTAGTCACCTAATCATTATTTTGTCTTTCTCATGGAAAACATCATTTTTAATTAATTTTTTTTTGTCTTAATTAAACAATGATTTCCTATGTGGAGTGTCTACCAGTAGTAAATTCCCAACTTCTGTCAATCTGCCTTTAAAACAAGCACCATCGTTTTGGTTTTTAATCCTCTATTCTTTCCCATCACTGTGGAGGTATAACCCCACAGTGGTCAGTAGAAGAGGCAGACCTCAAACCCACGTCTGAGCCTTTCCACTGTCTTATCTATTTCAGAAGGAGATACCTGGAGAGTGGTCAATGGCTATGGAATCTCCAAGACAGGATCCATGCAGTACACGGACTGGCCAGTGGCATTTCCCAAACACTACCAATGGACCACACTAACTGCTGTGGTTTAGGAAGGGAATCCTATGAAGGAATCCTGCCATAAAGTCACTAGGGACGATAAATAAGATAAACTCAAAAATTAAAGAGACTGTAATAATAGCATGATTAAACTTACCTGCAAAAACCTTGGGAAAAGATGGTTTGACTCAATGCCAATATAAATGTGCAGCAGCTCCAGGAGGGAAATGGATTGGCAAACCCGCATAACCAGCCCGATAGCATAAAATGTGTCAACCATTGAATCTGTGTCAGTGAGTGACAAATAAAGACACGGTGAGTCAAAACTGCATCAGAGCGTACATTTGCGGAGTACTGCAAAATACAGCTGAGATGAATTTCTTTATTGTATGTGCAAAAAAAAAAAAATCACTAAATAAGCTACTAAGTTGTAGCAATGAGATGCATCCCTACCAAGTACTGTGGCACTTATAGGAAGCACATAGAGAAAGTATGTAAAGTTCTTTTTAATTGGTCCTCTTCCAAAAAGAATTGAAACTTACAAAGTCTTCACAGCCAGAGTTGTATTTTTTCCCAGTATATGAGATCCCCATGCTATTCCCACACACATGTAATCAGACAGAATCTAAACCCCTGGTGTGTAGATATTTTGGGGTAAGCTCACTAAAAAAATCTGCTGTGCTCAGCTTTTTCATTGACAAAAAAAAAAAGGAATAGAAAACTGATTCAGAGAAATTCTATGGAAATGACACTGTTGATGCTGTGATGTCAGACACCAGGTCTGCCTGCACTTGAGGCTGACATACCTCGCACTAGTGACTTTGGATTTGTTTTAAGCACTGAACTTTGGAGTTGGCAGTGTGAGAGTATATAACTCAGATGTTCCCGAGAGGGAACTGAAATAGAAGGGAACTGATGGCCCTCTAAAGACAAACTTGTTGCTTTAAGATCTTAAAATCCTGCCACATCTGGAGACTTCTGCTGGTAAGTTTTCTATTTTTACTGCTTCCCGTTGTTTGCATGATTATAATTGACCAGGCACTGGGGTTTATCCTCTTGCTGTCTCTATAAGGCATGGATGCTGTCATCATCATGCCCCTCTCAGAGACGATTCCCGACACACCAAGAGCCCACAGTCCTACCCACCACCTGGACCATTACACAACCCTGACAGAAGAAGGTAGTAGGGTCACGCAAGTTCACTGCCTAGGGCAGTGGTTCTCAACCTGGGGGTCGAACACCCCTTTCACAGGGGTTGCATATCAGATACCCTGCACATTAGATATTTACATTACAATTCACAACAGCAGCAAAATTACAGTTATGAAGTAGCAACGAAATTTTATGGTTGTGGGTCACCACAACGTGAGGAACTGTATGAAAGGGTGGCAGCATTGGGAAGGTTGAGAACCACTGGCCAAGGAAATGGAACTGGTCTATTCCAGCATTCTCAGTCTCCCTTTCAAAGGAACAAATCACTTATGTTTCTCTAATCATCCATAGCTGCTACAATTACAGTGGTGTATCATAAAGATATTGACGGCTAAAGCCACGTCCCACAATGGGGGCCGTATTAGAATTCTTGCTTGGGGCACAGGAGGTGAGTGGACTGCAGTTTGCCCACACAGCCTCACCTAACCTACCGAAGTGATGGCTTCCCACCACTTGTATGGCAGCTTCCTTCTGCCTGACAACTCATGGTGGGCGTAGCTAACACTCAAGCCTTCTTCTGCTGTAGCTCAGAGACTAACAAGGCAAGAACTGTGTGCCTTTTCAGTAAGACTGAGAAACATAAAATGGTTTGCGACAGCCCAGGAGATGGGTTTCCTTGTGATACACGGCTCTCAGTTGATGGACTCAGCATGGTTTTTTCCAGTCATGCTCGTGTTTGTTTTTAGCCAAACTAGCAGTTGTTCAAACTGTCGAGTCACCAAACAGT
Source organism: Peromyscus leucopus (assembly GCF_004664715.2). NCBI lineage: Eukaryota > Metazoa > Chordata > Mammalia > Rodentia > Cricetidae > Peromyscus > Peromyscus leucopus. Next base: position 91,763,839 of record NC_051064.1, read on the forward strand.
TGTAAACTGTGATGGCACTTACTCATGTGGGGATGGGACACAGAGGGAATGGTGTTTTGATAGTCACTTGGTGATTCATTCTTTAACAATCTGAAATGAATAGTTGAAAGAAACAGCTTGACTTTTTAGGAAACTGAAGGAAGCTTATGATTCAGGTCATCAATGCCAACTCCACATAGGTGGCCGTCACCAGTGTGCTGTGTCACGGACATATCACTAAAGGGATCCAACAGGGGCGTGGCGGATACAACGTTTGTCATTCAGTTACTGGTAATCCTCAGCTACCCTAAACCCGGGGAATTAAAATCAATAGAAGGATTTCATTAATTTCTCATTGCTTTGCACAGAATGTCAGGCTGGAATTTACAGAGTCCTCAAAATGTGTTACATTTGCCTGTTTGGTACAGGACCAAAAAGAAACATCCCAAAGATACTGCTTTGCTTTCAAAGTAAATTGCCTGCTCTAGGACAAGACACATCCTTTCCTCCTCACCTTCTGCCTGCTACAAAAAGGTTTCAGGTTGAAATAATAAAGTATGGTTATGGAAAAACAAAGTCTAGAGAAGTGAATGATGCCAGGTGTGCTGCACAGAAATTCAAAATTAAAATCAGCAGGACGAGATGAGAACAAGGAATAAAAGTTAGAAATCAAAACTGTTTAAGAGTTTTACCGGGCTGGAGAGATGGCTCAGAGGTTAAGAGTACCGGACTGCTCTTCCAGAGGTCCTGAGTTCAATTCCCAGCACCCACGTGGTGGCTAACAACCATCTGTAATGAGATCTGGCACCCTCTTCTGTATACATAATAAATAAATAAATCTTTTTTTAAAAAAAAAAGAGTTTTACCTTTTCCAAAGGAGAAGAATCTGGCTGTCATATTTGTCAGTATCCATGAGTGGCCACAGAACTGGACTAGGTAATAGATGAAAAGATACACATTCTTTCTATACCTACGAACACAGGGAAACGCCATTAAACAGGTCTTTTAATGCATCAGTCAAACGAGCAAGCGGAAGAAAAGTTCCATGTCAGAGTTCTGTATCAGGGTCTTTCACTGTGTTGGCCCTCCAAACCCATTAAAGTTTGACGGGACGTTATTTAATATGAGCATATTGATTGAGATTGCTGAAAACCAAAGACAGTTGTTTTACAAACTTCATTTCCATCTTGGATAAAATTCTAACCTTGTTTCTCTAACACTTACTGTCACTAAAAAGATAGCTTTGGAATTCGAAGTGACAGGGAAGGATGCAAAAGGACTGATTTGAGCAGCTTGCAGCCCAGTTCCATAGGCTTGTTAAATGATCAGAGGGGCGTGGTCACAACTGGGCGACTCAGTAATTGGACACACCTGACTTTCGAGTACCTTGGGATTGGGTTACTCTCTTCTCGCCACCGCCTCCTGTTATACTTTACCAGAGAAGCCAGTTCCCTTCAGCAGACACACATAGAAAGCAGTTTAGTTGCTCAAGCCAGGGCGGGAAAAAAAGGAAGTCAAGCTGAGTGCAAAAAAATGTGTTGTAGGTTGCTGGGGAGATGACTAAGAGAAGATTGACAGATCCTTGGTCCCAGGGAGTTCCAAGAGGCGGTGTTTGAAGGGCTCCCTGGTGTGCAGAAGGACTGCTGGAGTGGCCTTGTCAGCCTAAACAAGAGCTGCTCTTAGCTGGAGATGGGAAACCTCTGAGAAACAAGGTATATAAACTGGGAAGCCGAATCTCTGGAGTAGTCAACAGATGACCAAAACTGCTAAAGGGATTAGGAAGGAAAACGCCAACCCAACCAGAATCACCTGGCTGTAAACACACACCCCGGGCGCTTAGTTTGCCTGGAATCCCTCCTGTGTGGGCGCTGCTGCCACTGGACGCTCTGAAAATCACCCTGCGCCGGAGTCTAGAGCGCAGCGGGGACGAGGAGGAAGGGAAGAGCCAGTGGGAATGCACAAAGAGAAGAGGTGGCCAGGCTGCTTGTCCTTCCATTTCCTCATCTCCAAATAAAAATTTTTTAAAAAAGAGGGAAACGGGAGCCTCCTTCCTGAGTTTATGGAGAAAGTGCGATCCGCTAGCACCAGCAGTAAATGTTGAGCAGAGTCAGGGGCGTCACCCATGAGTGGAAGCCGGTGAGTGGGCTTCTTCCCAGTGCCCTGTCCCCTCCCTCCCCGCCGCCCCGCGCCCTACCTGGGCTGCAGCCAGGTGGGCAGCACCGAGGGCCCCATGGGCCACAGTCTGCACCTCCAGCGCCTCCGGGAAGCAGCGGGACCCGGCAGGGAAGGCAGGAGGGGCGGTCCCCGGGCTGCGCACGGAAGGGCGGGGCTTCAACACACTCAGCAAGTTTTTCTGTTGTTGTTGTGTTATTGTTAAAGGTCGTAAGATGGGCAGGAGATGAAAGCCAAGTACCTGCCATGCTGTTCTAGTATAGCTGGCTGGGACACGGAGAGTACGCGGAATGAACAAGCACACCGTCATCCCAGGTTTACCAAACTCACCACAGGCTCCTAATGTGTGGGTGGAGACCGTCAGGAAAGCTTGACAGCTCCAACTAGCCTCCAGGGTGCACGGATCCCACAGGGTGGCCTGACCTTCTCTTAGAAACCCTAGGAGAATGCACAGAAGCACAGGAGAATGCCAGGGAAGCTGGCGGCACTCAGCCTAACACTTTCTCAAACAGGGGTCAGAGCCCCCCAGAAGTCCATCCCTGACACCCAGAGCCCTGATGTGCACAAATGCACGTTATCCGTCTTTCGTTAATGTTGTCCATGGCCAACACTCCTGCATGCCGTTTCCTAGTTTCTTGGGGCAATGGCATCCTCCCCTCCTCCTCACCTTCATGGGTTTGTGAAGGTCGGGAGCATCTTCCAGTTACTCTGTTTTTTACCAGAAAAGGGGAGTTTTTTTTCCCAAAACAACAACCCAAATAGGTGGGCCAGTTACATACAGTTACTGGAGTAGGAAGGTAGATCTTACCAAAAAAGGAAGTTGTGGCTTTAAGAAATATTGTCACTCACCACAGGTCACACAGCTGATAAACAGCAGAGTTAGAAATCGGAGTCAGCAAATTTTCTTCTTGTGCCACGGTTTCCTTCCTCATAGCTGCCACTGGGTCTGCCTCTTGAAGTGTCCTACTATTCTATGGCCTCGGCCAGGGGCAAGCTCTCCTGCAGCCTCAGTCACTTCTCAAAGCCATTGTCGGTGGTTTCGCTGTCTGCTCTTACATCTTTATTCCCTCCTATACACTGACTTTCATGGCTGTTTAAGAACATATTCATGGCACATGTGGTGGTTAACACCTGTAATCCCAGCATTCCAGAAGCTGAGGCAGGAAGACGATGACAAGCTCAAGATCAGCCTGGACTGCATAATGAGTGCCAGGGCAGCTGGGTACAAAGGAAGACCATTTTTTGGGGGGGTGGGGGGGGGAGTGGAGGTACATTTTCAAATCTAGGGTTCCAAATTCACTTTTTCAACACCCTCCCTCACACCCCCCACAACCCATACCTTCTGCTATCATCATCCAGGGCCCTCTCTCATCCTCCATCACCCCCTTACTCCATGCACCTTACAGTTTGGCCTCCCAACCGTCCTGAAAATGCCCTCAGGGTTCCCTGAGTCCCCATACTGTCCCTCAGTCTTTGCTTATAGGAAGTGAGCATCTGAGCTAAAGGTCACACTGATACCCAAGCAAACACAGGCGAGTAACTGTTTCCAGAGCCTTCTGTGCCCAAGCCAGAAGTGAGATGGGAGTTTCTGGATGGACTGAGCTGGCCGGGCAGGAAGTCTGCCAGAGAAGAGATCCTTTATCAGCAAACACTTCTTCATCCTCCCCTCCCTCCTCCAGTTCTGCATACAGCTCTGACTTCTTTGAAAACCTCCTCCCTCTGCTCCCTCAGAGGCCTGCCCTTGGTCAGCTTTTCTGTTCATCTCACTGCCCTTTAGCAGAGACAACCACTGTGCATGGCTTCAGCCCCTACAGACTTTCCCATTTTGCTTTCCTACAGACTTTCCCATTTTGCTTTCCTACAGACTTTCCCATTTTTCTTTCCTACAGACTTTCCCATTTTGCTTTCACTCTTCTGAATACCAGCTCTGGCTTTGGAACAGATTCTGGATATTTCATTGTGAAAGTCTTACCATTACTTCCAGTTGGAACTGTTTAAAATATCCTTACCACCTTTCTTCCTAGACCATTGCCTAATTTCCCATAGGGAGGCCACCATTCTAACAGCTACTTCCATTTAATACTTGCATGTCCTTATCTCCCCATCTAGTCCAGTCCTATCGATTGCAGCTACTGCTAACTTCCCATATTCATTCACACTCTCGAGTCCCAGTGTGCAGTAAAGCCAGCCACTCTCAACCCAGTCTGCATCATCGCCACATCAACCTCCTGGATCATCACTTGATCACTTGGCTCACACCCTTCTGATGCATCAAAGATTCCATTTTAGTGGCAGCTGAAAAACAGGCCAAGGAACCAACAAAACTAACAACAACAAGATCTTTCTAGTCTAGCAGGGAATCTGCTGTGGGATGATCCTTCTGTACACTGTGAATGTGTGTTGCTCTCATTGGTTAAGAATAAAGCTGTTTGGCCTATGGGGAGTCAGGATAAGGTTAGGCAGAACAATCAAACTGAGGACTGAGGGGAGGACTGAGGGGAGGACCTGCTCAAGAAGCCAGGTGCCAGAGGACAGGTAAAGCCACAGCCACGTGGCATACATAGATTAATAGAAATGGGTTAATTTAAGTGTAAGAGCTAGTTAGCAATAAGCCTGGGCCATCGGTCAAGCATTTATAATTAATACAAGCCTCTGTGTGGTAATTTGGGAAGCAGCTGCCTGGTTGGGACTGGGCAGTCAAGACAGAAAACTCTGCCTCTGTTTACAGGAATCCTATCTTATTTTCCAAGGAAGAGGTGCAAGAATAGCTTATGAGAAATCAGTCTAGATGGGAAGTGAAATTCCCTCCTCTCTTTGGAAAACTATGACACACATGGTCCCCAGGCCTGGTCAATGGCAATCAGCGGCTTCTTCCTACCTCCTACTTCCTTCTCTCACCTCCTTCAGCCCAGAAGAGATTTGTGGAAGGCTACAGAAAGCATTTCTTCCTCTTTTTAAGGTGTTTAATTTTGAATTATGTGTATCTGTGTATGGGTGAGTGCCTGTGGAGGCTGGGGCATGCAACCCTCTGGAGCTGAACTTATAGGCAATTGTGAGCTGCCGGAAAGAGGGGCTGGAAACTGAACCCAGGTCCTCTGCAAGAGCAGAGTTGGCTCTTAACCACTGGGCCACCTCTCCAGTCCCCAAACAGCATTTCTTAACTAATTCTTTTGCTGGCCCTCCACACTTGTGACCCATGAGCATCCTGCCATCCTATCACTCCTTGTTCTCTGACTCGGCGCTCTCTGCCCCTGCACCTCTATCCATCCACCCCCCCACACACACACACTTTGCGTTGCTCTTCCATTTCCCCCTTTCCTTCTCACAGACCAGCATTTACCTGTCAGAGTTCTATTCACGCTTGAAAGGCTTTCCCGGAGCTTCCTGTGGGAGTCACACTGGGTTAATGTATGTCTACAATGACACACACCTTAGTGTATCATTACCTGGGTCCTCCCTCCTCAACTAGATTATAGATTCCAAGAAAGCTCTGTGTCTCGTTTTAACAGTGAGAACCTGGCACGTTTGTACCTTCGTAAACACCATTTCTTTTGTGAAAAGCATGCAGCTGTTGGGAGGATTAAGCAATAAAACGAACAGATGAAAGAGGCTCACAGCATTGAGTACAGTGGCCAGAACAGCAGGTGTCTATTACAGGGCGCTGAGGATGGATGAACCAGGTAAGCCTGGATTTTCCTATCCCAGAATTTTAACAAAATGAACACTTGGTGATGGTTGCCATCCTGAAATGCATACTGTGAACTTCCAGTTACCTGTTTATATGGGGGAAATGGTGGCCAGTTGGTTTCATTAACCCTGAATGTATCCAGTCTTGTCTTTGGAAGGAGATTTTTTTAAAGTATTGGAACACCTCAGTTGTGTCTCCCTTGGGGAACTATTTACAGTGTTACTCACCCTAAAGAACATCAGATGGGAGTCTTGAAAAAATACTCCATGGTAGTGAGACTGGCTCCGGATTTAAACAGAAGCACGAGGAATGGACAGAGCGTGCCATGAGCACAGATCCCACAGAGAAACTACATCTAGGGACTGGAGATGGAGATGTGGGTACTGATCCACCCAGCCACATCTACCTCCCTTTCTCTTCTTCCCTCTGTCCCTCCCTCCATCCATCCATCTTCCCTCTTGATTTTTTTTTTCCTCTCTCACTTGCTTGGGCAGCAAGAGCAGAGAGGCTCTGGGCCAATAACTCTTCAATCCATTTTTCTCTTCCCTCAGCCAGAAATTCTATAGGAGCCGGTTCCTGTCTTACAGTGACGGCATTTGCTTTTCTGGTTTATTTCTGCTCCCTGGAATTATGAGAATTCACCACTTCCCCACCTCCAGTCCTACTGCACAGATTGCTTTCCCTGGTTGCTGGGATGGTGCAGGACCTTAGGCTCCTGTCATTCATCTCATCTCAGAGGCGCCAATGAGCTCCTTAAAGCTACCCCATGATCTCTTTCCATAGTACTTTGCAGCAGTTCACTTATATTTTCTCCATCCTTTTAGTATTATTAGGGTGTTAATTAGAAATGGCTGTTTACTGTGACTGCCTGGGCACACTCTCAGCCTCTGCCCGGGCACACTCTCAGCCTCTGCCCGGGCACACTCTCAGCCTCTGCCCGGGCACACTCTCAGCCTCTGCCCGGGCACACTCTCAGCCTCTGCCCGGGCACACTCTCAGCCTCTGCCCGGGCACACTCTCAGCCTCTGCCCGGGCACACTCTCAGCCTCTGTTGTCACTTGTCACAGCTGAAATTCTTTCGTCTACTTCTCTGCAGAACTTTGACCCTCTTTCCATAACCACCTCATTCAGAAAGCCAAATATTAGACTAAGACTCTGCCTTGTGTCATCTTTTTGTTTGTTTGTTTTGGGGGCCCTTTTGTTTTTGTTTTTCGATAAAGGGTTTCTCTGTGTAGCTCTGACTGCCCTGGAACTCACAGATTTGCCTGCCTCTGCCTCCCGAGTGCTGGGATTAAAAGTGTGCACCACCACCACCTGGCTCTCATCATAATTCTTTAATATAACCCCTGTCCCATGCCAAAGCAAGTATCCAGGTTGTTCAGCCATGCAGAAGCCAGCTGTTTGTCCAGCTTCGTTTGGTTTGGGTTTTTGAGACAAGTTCTCACATTGCAGCCCAGGTTGGAATAAGCTCACTATGTAGCCTAGGCTAGTCTCAAATTCACCACAGTGATCTGTCTCAGTCTCCTGAGTGTTGGGATTACAGGTGTGAGCCACCACAGCTTAGAGCGATCTTTTTTGATTCTGTGCCATAGACGCTGTCCTCATTCTGTTCTCTTTTCAGTTACTGACCTTTAACTGCATCTGTTTTACAATGCTTTCCTCTGCCTCCCTGTAATTCTCAAGAGCAACCAAAGCTGTGGGAATGCTTCTTGCCATAACTTTGTAAGTGCAGAAACTCAGTCAGATCTATAAAAGGTTCAGCCAAGGTTGTACAGGGAGTGGGTGCTGGGGTTGAGATTGGATGCTTGGTCTGCCTGTGGATAGTGATCTTAGCTACTGTGCTACCTTGGCTTCTAAACTATGATGGTCCAGGATTTGTTTGCAAATACCAACTGTCTATTGCATATGATAAAGTCCAATTTTAACACTATGTAAGACCCCCATGTATAATATTTTTAAAAGAAAAATCTTGTGACTTGGTGTTTGGTGATTTCATAGTTACTTCTTAGATCTACCTTAGATTTCTATTCATATATTCCTCAGCTAGTAGTGACTTATAAAAGATTCTTAAATTGGTGTGATGATAAGCTATAAACAAGGAGAGAAAATTTTCTAAAACTTGATGAATAAAGGACTTTTATATAAAAACACAAAGAATTTTTAAAAGTAAATAAGAAAATAACCCAATAAAAATTGAACAAAAGATCTGAACTCAGGTCCTACCATAGCTTCATAAAAGAACATGGGAAGGGTCTCAGAATCATTATTAGAAAAATGAAAATTAGGTGTCTCATACCCCCCCACACCCATTGCAGCCCATCAGGCAAGACCCCTGCAGGCAGGCCTGACTACCACCACCCACCATCAGACCCTGTAACCTAAAAGCCCTACTCCACCCCCCAAATCAACCCATCGCCTCCAAGATTGCAACTGCTCCCTGAGACACTGATTCCACCAGCTCTGATTGGACCAAGAGGTGAGTTATCATTTTCCTAAACAATCACCCCAGCCTCTAGGCCTTAGGACCAGGGGCACAAGCTGTGCCCCCATACCCACACCCATTGCAGCCCCCTTTGCAGACCAGCAGGCAAGAATCCTGAGGGCAGGCCTTCTCACACACCCCCATTGGACCTTACAATCTACAAGCCCCATTCTGTCCCCCAAACTCACCCACACATGAAACACATCTCAACTTCAAAGACAGATACTACCTCAGAGTAAAGGGCTGGGAAAAGTCTTTCCAATCAAATGGACATAAGATGTAAGCTGGTGTAGCCATCCTAATATCTAACAAAATAGACTTCAAACTAAAATTAATCAAAAGAGATGGAGAAGGACATTACATATTCATCACAGGAAAAATCCATCAAGATGAAGTCTCAGTTCTGAACATTTATACCCCAAATACAAGGGCACCAACATTTGTAAAAGAAACATTACTAAAGCTTAAATCACACATCAAACCCCACACACTAATAGTGGGAAACTTCAACACCCCATTCTCACCAATGGATAGGTCTACCAGACAGAAACTTAACAGAAAAATAAGGGAACTAACAGATGTTATGACTCAAATGGACATAATAGACATCTACAGAATATTCCACCCAAACACAAAAGAATATACTTTCTTCTCAGCACCCTATGGAACCTTCTCTAAAACTGTCAATATACTCAGTCACAAAGCAAATCTCAACAGATACAAAACAAAATTGAAGTAACCTCGTGTATTTTATCAGACTACCATGGCTTAAAGTTAGAACTCAAAACAACAAAAATTACAGAAAGCCTACAATCTCATGGAAACTGAATAATGCTCAACTGAATCACCACTGGGTCAAGGAAGAAATAAAGAAAGAAATTAAAGACTTCCTAGAATTCCATGAAAATGAATGTGCAACATAACCAAACTTATGGGACACTGTGAAAGCATTACTAAGAGGAAAGTTCATAGCTCTAAACGCTCACATAAAGAAGTTGGAGAAAGCTCACACTAGCAACTTAACAGCACACCTGAAAGCACTAGAACAAAAAGAAGCAAACTCACCCAGGAGGAGTAGAGAACAGGAAATAATCAAAGTGAGGGCTGAAATCAATAAAATAGAAACAAAGAGAACAGTACAAAGAATCAGTGAAACAAATAGTTGGTTCTTTGAGAAAAATCAAGATAGACAAACTGTTAAGCAAACTAACCAAAAGGCAGGGAGAGAACATCCAAATTAACAAAATCAGAAACAAAAAGGGACACATAACAACTGACAATGAGGAAATCCAGAGAATCATCAGGTCATACTTCAAAAACCTGTACTCCACAAAATTGGAAAATCTAAAAAAAATGGACAATTTTCTGGACAGTTACCACATACCAAAATTAAATCAAGCCAGATAAACAATTTAAATAGCCCTATAATTCCTATGTAAATAGAGACAGTCATTAAAAGTCTCCCAACCAAATAAAGCCCAGGGCCAGATGGTTTCAGCACAGAATTCTACCAGAATTTCAAAGAAGAGCTAATACCAATACTCCTCAAATTGTTCTACACAATAGAAACAGAAGGAAGATTGCCAAACTCTTTCTATGGGGCTACAGTTACCCTGATAGCCAATCCACACAAAGATGCAACAAAGAAAGAGAATTACAGACCAACCTCCCTCATGAACATTGATACAAAAATACTCAATAAAATACTGGCAAACTGAATCCAAGAACACATCAAAAAATCATCTACCATGATCAAGTAGGCTTCATCCCAGAGATGCAAGGATGGTTCAACATATGAAAATCTGTCAATATAACCCACCATATAAACAAACTGAAAGAAAAAAAACCACATGATTATCTAATTAGATGCTGAAAAAGCCTTTGACAAAATCCAACACCTCTTCATGATAAAGGTCTTGGAGAAACCAGGAATACAAGAAACATACCTAAACATAATAAAGGCAATTTACAGCAAGCCGACAGCCAACATCAAATTAAATGGAAACTCGTAACAATTCCACTAAAATCAGGAACAAGAAAAAGTTGTCCACTCTCCCCATATCTATCCAATATAGTATTCGAAGTTCTAGATAGAGCAATAAGACAACAAAAGGAGATCAAGGGGATAGAAGTTGGAAAGGAAGAAGTCAAAGTTTCACTATTTGCAGATGATATGATATTACACAGATTCTACCAGGGAACTCCTACAACTGATAAACACCTTCAGTAATGTGGCAGGATGCAAGATTAACTCAAAAAAAAAAAAAGTAGCCCTCCTATATACAAATGATTAAGCGGGCTAAGAAAGAAGTCAGAGAAACGTCACCCTTTACAAATAGCCACAAATAATATAAAATACCTTGGGGTAACTCTAACCAAACAAGTGAAAGACCTGTATTGCTGTGGATGATTGACTGATAAATAAAACACTGGTTGGCCAGTAGCCAGGCAGGAAGTATAGGTGGGACAAGCAGAAAAGAAAATTCTGGGAAGTGGAAGGCTGAGTCAGAGAGATGCTGCCAGCCGCCGCCATGAGAAGATGTTAAGATACCGGTAAGCCACGAGCCATGTGGCAACTTATAGATTAATAGAAATGCGTTAATTTAAGATATAAGAACTAGATAACAAGAAGCCTGCTTCGGCCATACAGTTTGTAAGCAATATAAGTCTCTGTGTGTTTACTCGGTTGGGTCTGAACAACTGGGGGACTGGTGGGTGAGAGAGATTTGTCCTGACCGTGGGCCAGGCAGGACCAGGAAAACTCTAGCTACACTGTATGACAAGAACTTGAAGTCCTTGAAGAAAGAAGATATTAGAAAATGGAAAGATCCCCCATGCTCATGAATAGGTAGGATTAACATAATAAAAATGGCAATCTTACCAAAAGCAATATACAGATTCAATGCAATCCCCACCAAAATCCAAACATAATTCTTCACAGACCTTGAAAGAACAACACTCATCTTCACATGGAAAAACAAAAAAACCTAGGATAGTTAAAACAATCCTTTACAATAAAGCAACTTCTGGAGGCATCACCATTCCTGACTTCAAGCTCTACTATAGAGCTATAGTAATAAAAACAGCTTGGTATTGGCATAAAAACCGACACGTGGACCAATGGAATTGAATTAAAGATCCTGACATTAACCCACACACTTATGAACACCTGATTTTTGACAAAGAAGCCAAAACTGTACAACGGACAAAAGAAAGCTTCTCCAACAAATGGTGCTGGCATAACTGGACATCAACATATAGAAGATCACAAATAGATCTGTATCTATCGCCATGCACAAAACTCAAGTCCAAGTGGCTCAAAGACCTCAATATAAAACCAGTCACACTGAACCTGATCGAAGAGAAAGTAGGAAGTAGTCTTGAACGCATTGGCACAGGAGATCACTTCCTAAATATAGCGCTAGTAGCACAGACACTGACAACAACAATTTATAAATGGGACCTCTCGAAACTGAGAAGCTTCTGTAAGGCAAAGGACACAGTAAATAAGACAAAATGACAGCCTACAGAATGGGAAAAGATCTTCACCAATCCCACAGCTGACAGAGGGCTGATCTCCAAAATATATAAAGAACTCAAGAAACTAGACAGCAAAATATCAAATGATTCAATTAAAAAATGGGCTACAAATCTAAACAGAGAATTCTCAACAGAAGAATCTCAAATGGCCAAACACATTTAAGGAATTCCTCAACATCCTTAGTCATCAGGGAAAAGCAAATCAAAAGGACTCTGAGATACTATCTTACACCTGCCAGAATGGCAAAGATCAAAAATAGTGATAACAGCTTTTTTTTGGAGAGGATGTGGAGCAAGGAGAACACTTCTCCACTGTTGGTGGGAATGCAAACTTGTACAGCCACTTTGGAAATCAGTACGGTGACTTCTCAGAAAAGTAGCAATCAATCTACCTCAAGACCCAAGGATACCACTCTTTGGCATATACCCAAGGTATGCTCAATCATACCACAAGGACACTTGCTCAACTATGTTCATAGCAGCATTATTCATAATAGCCAGAACCTGGAAGCAACCTAGATGCCCCTCAACTGAAGAGTGGATAAAGAAAATGTGGTACACAATGGAGTATTACTCAGCTATGAAAAACAATGACATCATGAAATCTGCAGACAAATGGATGGAACTAGAAAATATCATTCTGAGTGAGGTAACTCAGAAAGATAAAGATGGTATGTACTCACTCATAAGTGGATACTAGATGTAAAGCAAAGGATAACCAAACTGCAACCTACAGCTCCAGAGAAGCCAGGAAACAAGGAGGACCCTAAGAGGGACACCTTGGGAAAGGGAAAGCAGAGGAGATCTCCATGAGTAAACTGTGCATGGAATGAAGTGGGGACAATAGAGGGTAGGGGATGGGGGATGAGAACATGTGGAACAGGATGTTCAAGCTGGGGGAGAGGCAGAGTGGGAGAGCAATGAAACAAGTATCTTGATAGAGGGAGACATTATGGGGTAAGGGAAAAAACCTGGTGCTAGGGAAATTCCCAGGAACCCACAAGGAGGGACCCAGATTAGACTACTAGCAACAGTGGTGAGGGTGCCTGAACTGGCCTACCCTGGCAATCAGATTGGTGAATACCCTAACTGTCATAGAGCCTTCATTCAGCAACTGACCGAAGCAGTCCAGTCGAAGAGAGGGAGGTGGGAGTCTGTGAGCAAGGGGAGTTAAGATCATGTTGGGGAAATCTACAGAGACAACAGAACTAAGCCCATAAAAATTCCCAAACTTTAGACTGACAGCTGTGGAACCTGCATGGGACCACACTAGACCCTCTGCATACGGGAGACAATTGTGTAGCTGGGTCTGATTGAGAGGCCCCTTGACAGTGGGGTCAGGATCTATCCCTGGTGCATGAGCTGGTTTTCTGGAGCCCATTACCTATGGTCAGACACCCTGCTCACCCTTGATGCAGTAGGGAGGGGCTTGGTCCTACCTCAACTAATGTACCAGGCTTTGCTGTCCCTCCATGGGAGGACTTATCCTTTTAGAGGAAGGGATGGGAGTGGGTCAGAGGGGAAGGTGTGTGGGGGGGATCGGGAGGAGGGATGAGAGGGGGATCTGTGGTTGGTATATAAAATGAATAAAAAAAAATTTAAATAAAAAATTAAATAAGATAAACATGTTTCCTGTCTTCAGAGAATGTGTATTCTTCTATGTAGGCAGATATTAATCAAATAATTATGGAAATGTGTATTTATGAAAAATACTATGTAGTAAGGTAATTATGTAAATACATGTGATAACAAAATTACATTGTTTATTTTCAAGGCAAAAAACAAAAACACAAGCAAAACAAAAGAAAAAGAAAAATGAAAATTAACCACAATGAAAGTCTATGCACTTATGAGGAGGATTCTAAAGTTAAAAAGACTCCCTGATTCAAGTGTTGGTAAAGATATGTGATAGCTGGAACCTTTATAGACAACCCCAAAACCTAATCAATGAATCCAAGGTCCATGACTATAAATCCAACACTCTGAGATCAGAAGTTCAAAGTTATCCTCTGCTACATGTGATCTCAAGACTTTCCCATGTGACATGTAACCAAGTCTTTAAGAGAAATAAAAACCCAACTGGAAACAACCCAAATGTCATTTAATAGATGACAGAGTAAACAGATGTAGAAAAGCCATGCTTGGAATATTACTCACTGACAAAAAAGGAAGCAGTAATATGCATGCAACTCAAAATAATTTTGCTGAGTGTGAAGACATAGACTAAAGACAGAGTTCATACTTTATGAGTCTACTTGTTTAAAACTCCAGGAAATGGAAACCAGTTACAGAAACCAGAGCAGTAGCTGCCTGGGAAAGAATGAGGGAAAGACATGATGGAGGGGAGGAGGTGGGAGGTGGAAAGTCTCATTGTTTATGTTGTGCTGGTGGTTTGAAACATAGACCTTAGTAAACATGGTATGGTAACACAAATCTGCAAACCAATACTCAGGAGGCTGAGACAGGAGGATCAAAATTTTTAGAGCAGCTTTGGATGATAGCAAGACTTTGTCTGCAAGAGAAAAAGAGAAGTTATCAAATTGTAACTCCTGGAGTTAATTTTTATGTTGATTACATTGGACTTTAATAAGGCTGTTAAAATGTAGTCCACTAATTTTTTTTAAACAGATATTATTTTTTCATTCTTTGTTTTGAATGACTGATTTATTCTGGTTCATGAAATGACACTCCATTTATTAAGGGAAACAGGAAATCAAACAAAATCTGCCAATGGAAAGGAGCCCACTGTCTTCCAGTTCAGCTTCTTTGGTATTGCCCTTCTCCCAGAATACATTGGTGAGTGGAGACCTTTGCACACTTCAAGGATGAAGACTAGGACTCAGGGCTGCACACAGGAGTCTGTAGCTTGTCATTTAGTGCCTTTATAGCCTCTGGCTAAGAGGCAGGTGCACCAGACATGTCTATTGAGGGTGAACTGGTCCCACCCGCTACCTGGCTTCCATCCTTGCCTGCACGTTTTATTTTATTTTATTTTATTTTATTATTTTATTTTTGTATTTTTAGTTCCCCAGCCCTTGGCTTTTGGTCATCTCCTAGCCTCCCTCGACCTCCTCAACAACTTGGGAAGACATGTAGAAAGTTCTAGAGCAAGCTCTGGGGGAATACAGGTACGTTCCTGCCTTTCCCACATCATTCTGGCCCAGGGTGCTGTCCTGAATGGGGGAATAGGGGCTGCTCTGAGAATTCACTGGCTTTCTTGCAGCTGGCTGAGAAAAAGATGGCATTAAGGGCTCGTGGTTCTTCCACAACATTCAGGAAGTTTCTGTTACCACATCCCCATCTTTGGTACAGAGGCAGTACTGGATGGAGCTGGTGAGGGACCTAGGCCATAATATTTAAAATGTTTCCTTTCAGGTTTGCTGTATAGAGAGGATACACCTCTCAAGGTTTGCAGATAAGACATCTCCTGACCATCTCCACCCCACCCACTTGGGGCTCAGCCTGGGCAGGTGACACCATGTGGGTGAAAATAACAGGGCTGTGGCTATAATCTTTGCATTCTGTGTGCTCCCACCCACCCTCCACTGCCATGACCCATGTCTTTGGAACTCTCTCCTTCCACTTCTCCTAGGAACCTCTGCCTTGATTCCCAAGGCAGGTGTGGTTACTATATGGCCTTGTCCTTAATTCCTTTTCTCTATGACTTATGTTTAAAGTCAACCCACTGTGTCCCAAGCTTTGCTATCATCGAAGGGGGTCTTTAGAAGAACTTGGAAATTTCTTTTATTCCTGCCAAAGGGATTTTTTTTCCCTTAGGATGCCCTACTGAGCCAGAAAAAGGCTGAACAGGGAGCAAACACTTGCCTTGCCTTTATAGTATCACTGCAATACACCCAGACCGAGGTCCAGACTGGATCTGGCTGGTGATTGTGTGTGAACAATGTCACACACAAATACAAGGAGAAATCCTCGCTTAATTTCTAAACTGTTATCCTTATTACAGATATGTAGTTAAGGTTTTATTTAAATTAAATAATTCAAATTACATGCAATTTTATTTCTATATATTCCTGCTCTATGAATTGCCTATGTTTAACAAAAATTGATCAGTTTACTTTATCAACTGCTTAGGGGACTCATATATAGAAAATCACTTAATGTAGTTTTTAAGATAAAACTTTAATGGGAAATGAAAACTTTTTGCTGTAGATATAAAGTTTTAAGGGAAGATAATTTATGCTGATGGATTATATGAAATTATTTGTGTTATATTTTGATAATTTTTATTCTAAAGGAATGAATTTTTTAAAGAAATTAGCCTGTAAAAGTTTTAGATGGTATGTGGTGGTATTGTGTTCCCCAAAATATTGTGTACTCTAATAAATTTATCTGGGGTCAGAGAACAGACAGCCACTAGATACAAAGGCTAGAAAATGGTGGCACTCACACCTTTAATCCTAGCATTCCAGAGATAGAAATCCCTCTGGATCTCTGTGAGTTCAAGGTCACATTGGAAATAGCCAAGCATGGTGACACACACCTTTAATCCCAGAAAGCCAGCCTTTAATCCCAGGGAGTGGTGGTAGAAAGCAGAAAGATATATAAGGCGTGAGGACCAGAAACTAGAAGATTTTGGCTGGTTAAGCATTAAGGCTTTTGAGCAGTAATTCAGCTGAGACCCATTCCGGATGAGGACTCAGAGGCCTCCAGTCTGAGGAGACAAGACCAGCTGAGGATCCGGCGAGGTGAGATAGTTGTGGCTTGTTCTGTCTCTCTGATCTACCAGCATGGACCTCAATAACTCGCCTCAGGTTTGATTTTATTAATAAGAACTTTTAAGATTCCTGCTACAATGGTATGCTCGTAAAACAAGAAACAGAGCTTCAATAACTTTTTATAATAGTGAATAAGGAAAATTAATAAAGTTAGACATGACCTAAGCATTTGCATGTTAATTTATTTAAAAGTTATTGATTTTTCCTGGGTGTTTAAACAGATGAGGATAGCTCATAGCAGGTTTGTTTTTTGGTTGTCTGCCTAGTTTTAAATGGCTGAGCTTTCTCTCCAGCCCTGTATCATGTATTTGTGAGGATAAATGCTGGTCTCCAAAGGAATATGCCCAGCCATGTCCCCCCTTTGAGTAAGAATTCCAGAGGAGGGGGGGCGGGGGGGGGCATCTCTTAGATTCTCCTTTCATAACACATTCCTAACTTGGCAATTTGCTCAGTTTGAGAGGGTTTGTGAAAAAGACCAGAAAGCTCTGTATGATCTGTCTCTAACGGAATCTCAGGACTCACTCCATAGCACAAAGGTATCCTCTCCACAGAAGTTGTTCTAGGACAGCCAGGCATGGAGTGCTGCCAGTGTCCACGTCTTCAATTGAGCGTTGGCTATAATCTTTCAGTCTAAAATTTCATGAGGCCATGCATTTTCTTTTTCTTTGATGCCCAGAGAGAACAAAGAAATTACAAGAGGCAACAAATTTTCTGTCACAAGGCCTGAGTTCAAGATTAGGTTTCACTTCTCTGTGATCTTGGACAAATATCAAAATCTGCCTGAGCCTCAGTAATTTTATTGATTTGCTTATTTATTTCTTTGTCAGAGTCCTCTAGAGGAACAGAACCAATAGAATGAATATATATTAAATACTTTAGATTGACTTGCACAGTATGGTCCCTGCAGTCCAGCAATGTCTGTCTTCACGTAGGACAGGTTGAGGGCAGACAGCTGTTGAGTCCATGAGGCCGGATGTCCTTGAAGTTCCAATCTGGTGCTGAAGACCTGGGGGATCCCTGGGAGAGCCCCTGCTCTTCATCCCCATTAGAAGGCTGAAGCTAGGTTCCCATGTCAGTTAAGAATGGCAGCATCAGCAGCAGGGTAGATGAACTCGAAGGTGAGACACTAAGAAAAGCAGACAAAAGGAGACTCTTTTGGCTCAGCCCTCCCTATCCCTGGCCCACAGCACCTGAAAGTGCTGCCCACAGTAAGACCAGCTCCTCCTGCTACAATCAACCTAATCAAGAAAATCCCTCGCAGGCATGCCCAGGGGTATGCACCAAGATTAGCTGTCACAGTTTGTTCACTATTTTATTTCATTTTGTTTTCTCTCTTTCTTTCTTTCTTTCTTTCTTTCTTTCTTTCTTTCTTTCTTTCTTTCTTTCTTTCTTTCTTTCTTTCTTTCTTTCTTTCTCTCTTTCTCTCTTTCTCTCTTTCTCTCTCTCTCTTCCTTCCTTCCTTTCTTTCTTCTCTCTCTCTCTCTCTCTCTCTCTCTCTCTCTCTCTCTCTCTCTCTTTCTGATACTGGGGATTCAACCAGACAGGCCAGCACTCACTCTACCCCTGAGCCATGCTTTCACATGAGCTCCTTCCACACCATTATAGACTCCATGCTATGCCTCATGTGACATCAACGGATAACCATCATCAAGGTTTGTGTGAGACTGTGACCGAGGTCCTGACAACCCCCGCATCTACTAGATGTGTTTACAGTAGACGCTGGTACTGTCAGGACTTCTACTGTTCAAACTCCTCCATCAGTTGGAAGACAGTTGCTGGAGGTTGCCTGTCATGTTGTGTGGAAGCTGGAGAATAACAATGAGGGTGAAAATAGGTCAAACAGTGGCAGGCAAAGAGATTGTCGCCCTAAAAGAAACTCAAGAGCTGACACCTTTTTCCAGAAAGGTCCAAATCCTCAGTTTTATCCCCAGTTAAAGCCATAGAAGAGCAGGGAATGGACAGACAGAGGGAATAAGGAAATAGAGAGGGACATATGTGGATTCCAGTGGGGAGTTCTGTGATGTGATCATCTGAGTTGACAATAAAGGTGAGGATTGGCTAACCAGAAGCAGGGGGTAGGGAATGTCAGCTAGTGTGGGCCAGGTGTGCTGATGTTTGCCTGACACACAGACAGAGCAGTCATTGTCTCTGGCAGAGAGCATTGGGAGGAAGTGGATATGGGGTGTTTTCAGGGTATAGATTGAGGATGAGAAGAGCAAAGGTCATCTTTGCATGTTAGATACGATCATGAAGTAGAGAGGAAGAAAATACCACCAGTTGGTTGAGGGTCCTTTCAGTGTTTACCGGGACATCTCCCGATGCCATGACAGGGAGGATTAGGTGAGATCTCTTCATGGGGTAGCTCTGGGCTTGGAGCACAAGCCTCCCAAGCACCCAGCAGCTCATGCTAGGTGAGCCAGCAGCCTTGGTGGCCGCTCCACTTGCAACGATACCCTATAGCTCCTCCAGCCTCTCCCTTGGACTGTACCTCCATGGACTTCTGGGCTCCACTCCCCACCATTTCTGCTTCTCTCAGTCTCTGGAACTCTAATTACCTCCTGGAGGCAACACTAGCAGTCTCCTACCCTCCCTGGTACAGCTTGGCCTGCTCCGCCTGTCAGCAAGGCCACAAGTAGGCAGTAAAGCCACGCGGATTAGACTTTGCTGGTGCGCACACAGCCTCTTGTCTGCCAGACTCCATGCTTACTCACTTGTCTGCTCAGGCTCACTGGGTCTGCCTGGTGCAAACATCGGGGATGGGGAAGTTTGCCTACCTGACGGATTAAGGACACCTGCAAGATGGGTCGGGGGCAACTAAAGCAGCTGTTGGGGGCATTTAAGGGTCAACAGAAGCCTTCCTCATCAAAGGGAAGCGTTATGGGGTTGTTTCAGGGTGTCTGAAGAAGCCGTAACGGAGGCAAAATTTCCTAAATCCAAGCCACAGCTATGGCAACAGCCTGACCACTACAGGGAATTCTGAGATTGCAACAGGAGCTTCGAGCAGCCATGAGCATAAAGCACCCTAAAGTCATGAAGACAGCACCCCCAGCACAGACAAAGCAGCTGGTTGGCTGTCAGCACCATAATTTCTGTAACTATAGTAGGAAGTTCGAAGTAATGACGGCCACCACCTCCACCGGAACTTCAGGGACCATCACTTCTAATCCTTATGGACTTGGAGACTGTGGAGTGATAGTGATGTAGTGACTACCGATCCAACCATGGTGGGGTAGAGAAGGAGGAGATGGAAGCTGGCAATCAAGCAGCCAAACTGCTTGCTTCCGACGGCTCCAATCAGTCTTTCTTCCTGTCTGTTTCTGTCTATCTCAGTTTGTCTGTCTGCCTTTGCCTCTGTCTCTCTCTGCCTCTGTCTGTGTCTCTCTGTATCTCTCTCTGTCTCTGTCTCTCTCCTCTCACGCTTACAACAGAGATATAACATTAACATTCTTCAGTGAGCCAAATACCCTTAGGGAGAGCTGAGTAAGAATTTGCCTAACTCTCACCGCTTACCACAAGCAATAGACTATACCAACCTAGTTGAGCAATAGTCCATTGGTCTCTAAGGTTTATTATTCCAATGTGTTCACACTTAGACATGAATTTCCAAGATCATAATGGTTTCTAATCTGCTCAGATTACCAGGCATACGTCTTCACTGCATATGTAACTTTTAAGACCTTGGTGGAGGGGGCTAGTGGTTTTATATTGCTGTTATAAAACTCATGTTATTCCACATATGTAGTGATCACCTTATTGGTGTCTATTAAACTGTTGCAAATCCAGATGTGCCTGACCCAGACTCTGAGAGACAGTGAGCTGCTTCTCAGACTAATCTGATGGCATGGATCAAGAGCAGTTAAAGTTCAGTCAAAGGTGCCATCATTACCAGGGCATACTCCAACAAAAGCAGTGCCTGTGGGTGGGTATGGATGTGCAGATGAACCACCCTGGAGATGGTCTCAGGGAACAGTGTTGGCTTTATTGTACGTGAGCAACTGCTATGTAGTCGAAGCCTACTGACAATGAATCACAGTGGTTCTCAACCTTCCTAATGCTGCAACATTTTAACACAGTTCCTCATGTTGTGATGACCCCCAACCATAAAATTATTTTGTTGCTACTTCATAACTGTAGTTTTGCTGCTGTTATGAATCATAATGTAAATATGTGATATGTGACCCCTGTCGTGAACCACAGATTGAGAACCACTGGTTAGCACATTACCTTGGGTTAGACAGAGACAAGGGAGAGTCCAGACTCATCTACAGGCCAGCTACCCGCTCCTTACACTACTTCAGAGTTCAGTGTTCTGACTTCCGGAGCATGGTATGCCATGCTTCTTATTTAGAAGTGCAGTGTACTAAGCATTTTTCTCCTACACAAAAGAGGCTGGAGAGTTGGTTCAGAGGTTCTTCTTATATAAAAATGAATCTTAAAACAAAAACCATTCAAGGGAGAACAGAAAAGGAACTGTAAAATAGGCGTCGAGATCAGAGAATAGTCATGGAAGAGAGCCAATGGGAGTCAAAAACTTAGCAGAAAGACTAGCTCTCACTAATCCTAAGAGATGATTTGTTGATGCACACTTGCGTTTCTAGGACCAGGTGATCTCTTCATTGTACCAAAGGCACAAGATATGAAATTTTGTTAAAAATATTTATTGTAAATCCTTTCTTCATAAAATCTCTAACCAATTAAAAAGAACACATTACTATAAATTTCTTTCACAATAGAAACACTGTAAGATATCCAGAAATAAGATCTGACTTCTTTAAAAATAAAGTTAAAAAATCTTATTGTGGAATATATAAAAGATGAAAGTGTGAGAAGAATTTGAAACAACAAATAAAATGGATAAGAAAATTATTTTAAGTGTAGCAAACTGTGTCTGATTCTGATGTAATCGGATAAAGGAGTAATCTGAATCAAGTAAAATAATCAAGATCTCAGTAATGAATTTTAGTATGCACGGGAACATAATGTTGGACAAAGGCAAAATCTCAAAACAAGGAGATAAGTATTATGTATTTAAGAAATGGTTGGCACATCTGGTTTGTCCATCTGTGTGAATACAAAGATGAAACCTTATTACAGGTGGCTTGAAAAGCAATTTAGAGCTATCAAATAATTAAATGAAAACAAAAGGAAATAAAACTTTATATTTTTATATTATTTAGGCATTGGAAAAAGCTGTTCAATCAAGATATAAATATAGAAATTAGGGGAGCACAAAAAGATGATACCTCAGGAAGACTCTCCAGTGATCATCTCTTTGCAGAGACACAGATCTGAACAGCTATGCATGGCTAGACTGCCCCCACAAGAGCTAAGTGAGTCAGCTGAGATGCCATGGTGTCTGTTGCAGTCTATATGAGTTTGCATTGAGGAAGCAAGAATATAGGGGTTTCCTGTATCAGTTTTCCTTCAACTCCAAACTGCACAATGTGGAAAGGGAAGCCCTCTGTTTATTGGGTGGTTGGGTAGGGGACTAAGTCTAGGCTTTAGACTTCAAACCCAATGCCAGGCTTGCTATGATGAAACCAGGTAGAGTTCTGTGGTTCATTGTCCAAGACTAGTAGCCACAGATTCAACTTCTGGAATAAGATTAGCCATGGTTCCTAGGGACTGACTCTACAACCCCTCCCAATTTCAGGTGGCATAGCTAGGAACAAGACAGCATCTGCTGGGGAGCAAGGCAAGGATTTGCCTTAGACCCAGTGCCACACTCATGAAACCTAACACCAAGAATGCCCTAATGGTCCCTGTCTCCAGGCCAGACACAGTGGATTGAGCCTCTAGACCAGCAGTAGTTCTTTTTTTTTTTTAATTTGAGATTATAGTTTATTTCCCTGATAGAAATGTGGCAAGAAGGTTTGAACTCTCAGCCAAAGTAAGCACTCCTATCCTTTTTTTCATTCTTTTTTTTAATTAAGAGATTTTCTATTCATTTTCCATATCAACCACAGATTCCCCTGTCCTCCCTCTTCCCATCCCCCAGCATCCCCCCCCCCCATTCCCACCTCCTCCAAGGCAAGTTCTCCCATGGGGAGTCAGCACAGCTGGTACATTCAGTTGAGGCAGGTCCAAGCCCCTCCTCCCTGCACCGATAGACCAGTAGTTCTTAATCTGTGAGTCTAGACCCCTCTGGGTGGGGTCACATGACCCTTTCATAACAGTAGCAAAATTACAGTTATGAAGTAGTAATGAAAATAATTTAATGGTTGGAGGTCACCACAACATGAGGAACTGTATTAAAGGATCACGGCATTTAAGGTTGAAAACCACTGCTCTAGACCCATTTGGTGTCAGGAAAAAAATCAGCAGTTCCAGGTGATCAAACTTTTATTGTAGTCAGCATTGCAATGACCTTGGGACATCAGTAGCAAGCATCCAGTCACAAAGTAGACACAGGTCATATACCGATGTTGTGCTGGTCTTTTTGATTCTGGACTCTGTGTGTTACCAAGCCCAGTACTCTTGGTAGCCATATGACTTTCCTACATGATCCTTGCCCCAGTTCCATATAGCACAATCTAGAGAATAAGCATCTGCTTGGTTAAAGGAATAGTTTCAGGGTCTAGTTGTATGTGAGCTGGGACCAATCCTTCCCTGATGAGATAAAGAGTTGGACAAAATCCAATCATGTGCCTGACTATAGGCCAGCAATGGTAGCTAAGATTTGAGTAACTACCCTGGCCAGGCCCCATGCAAAGGCTTGTGGGTGTCTTAGTCTGCTTTATATTGCTGTGATACAGACCATGACCAAAAGCAACTCAGGATGGAAAGGGTTTATTTGGTTATACATCCCAATCAGAGTCTATCAATGAGAGAAGCCAAGGCAGGAACTCAAGTAAGCCAGGAACCTAAAGGCGGAACTAAAGCAGAGACCATGGAGGGATATTGCTTACTGGCTTGGTCAACTTGTTTGTTTTTTTGTTTTTGTTTTTTTTGTTTTTGATAACCCAGAACCACCTGCCCAGAGGTAGCACTGCCCTTAGTGAGCTGGGCCCTCTCACACCAATCATATAATAATAACAACAACAATAATAAATAAAATACCCCATAGACTTGCTTATAGGCCAATTAGATCACGGTATTTTCTTAATTGTGTTTCTGCAGTGCCAACTTGACAAAAAACTAGCCTGCACAGTGGTGAAGGAAACTCTTTTCAGCTCCAGTCCCCCAGGACTCCACTTCTTGGTGGGAAGCCAGGGCCCCTTTATCTTTGTTGCCAACCCTCTCTGCCTTACCCTCTATCCCTTCTCCATTCCTTGTGTCAGGTCTCTACCCAAACGAGCACTTTCTACTGGGAACTCCCAATGGTCACACTAGGCTGGGACACAGGTAGGTAAATTTCATTAACTTTCTAGTCCCTCACTCTAATCTCTCCAGACTTAATCTTGTAGTAGACTGCCTACAGGAACCCCTCCTTCTACTCTTCCTCCACTCTCTAGGGACTCCACCTCTTGGTGAGGACCCCAGTCACCTAGGTCTTTCAAACTACTCTTATCAGCCTCTCCTCCTAGCCTATTCCATTCTTTTGTGTCACCTGACAACCTTCAGAAGCACTCTCTACAAGGGATACCACAGCCACTACACTTGCTTAGCATCCTGAGTGGGCAACAGCAACCAAGAGCAGAATGCCCACCCAACAAAGGCAAGACCAAATATATATATCAAGAAACAAACTTCAAACATCACAACCCTAGATGCCTAGATCCTATTGCAAAAACACACACAAGAACAGCCATATGCCTCCTCATGAATCCAGTAACCCTGAAAAATGCAATTAGCTGAAGCACAGGACAAGAACTTCAATACAGCAATTATGGATATTTTCAATGACTTTTAAGAGAATATGAGCAAATTCCTTAACAAAGACTGTGAAAACACAAACAGTTGAATGAAATAATGGAAACATTTTGAGATATGAAAATAGAAACAGAATCACTTAAAAAGGAACCCCCAACTGAAATAAAACTGGAAATGAAAAATTTAGGAAGTGGAATAAAAACCTCATAGGCAAACCTTGCCGACTAAGGACAAGACATGGAAGAATTTTAGGTCTTGAAGAGGTAGAAGAGAGGAATATCTCAGTCAAATAAAATGTTAAATTTTGAAAAAGATAAAACCCAGTTACAAAACGTTCAAGAAATCTGAGACACTATGAAAAGACCAAACCTACAGATAATATATAGAGAGAGGAAGAATGAAAAACCCAGGACAAAGAAACAGAATTTTTTTTTTTTTTTTTTTTTTTTTTTTTTTTCAAGACAGTTTCTCTGTGTACTTTGCATTTCTGATCACTTGTAGACAGATGCTCGAACTCACAGAATCACCCTCTGCTCCCAAGTGCTGGGATTAAAGGCGTGCGCCACCACGGCCCGGCCAGAAATTTTTTTTTAAACAAATCATAGAAGAAAATTTTCCCAATCTAAAGAAGAAAATGCTTATCAAGGTACAAGAACCATACAGAATACCAAAGATGCAAAAACTAGAAAAGAAATCTCCAATGGCACATGATAATCAAAATACTACATGTATAGAACAAAGAAAAGGCCATTAAAAGCTGCAATGGACAAAAGTACATATCACATATAAAGGCAGGCCCATTAGAGTAACATCCAAATTCCCTGTGGAGACTCTAAAAGCCAGAAGGGCCTGGACAGATGTGCTACAGACTCTAAGAGACCACAGATGCCAGCCCAGACTATTATAACCAGCAAAACTATCAATTGCAATAGATGGAAAAAGAAAAGCATTTCACGATAAGATCAACTTAACCCATTTCTATCTCAAAATCACTAGAAGGTAGACTTTAATCTGAAGTGGCTAAACATAACCAAGAAGAAACAGGAATAATAATTCCAAAATAGTAAATCAAAAGAGAGGGAGAAAACCACACCATAAAAAATAAAATAATGGGACTTAATAAATGCTGATCATTGATAATTATCAATATTAATGGTCTCAATTCTCCAATAAAAAGACATAGATGGATAGATTAGAATAGAAAACAGGTACTATCTTTCTGCTGCATTTAAGAAGCACATCTCACCATCAGAGGCAGATATCATCTCAGGGTAAAAGGATGGAAAAAAGTATTATAAGCAAATTGACTCAAGAAGCAAGCATATGTAGCCATTTCAATATCTGACAAAATTGTCTTCAAACCAAAACTATCACAAGAGATAAGGAAGGATACTATATACTCATCAAAGGAAAAATCACCAAGAGGATATTACAATTCTAAACAACTATGTACCAAACATGAGGATACCCAAGTTTATAAAAGAAATAGTACCACAGCTAAAATCACATATTGGCCCTCACACATAACATATGATAGCATGTCACTTCCGCTGTGGTAGTTGGAATGTAATTGGCCCCTATAAGCTCATAGGAGTGGCACTATTAGGAGGTGTAGCGTTGTTGGAGTAGGTATGGCCTTGGAGGAAGTGTGTCACAGTGGGGGGTGGTCTTTGAGGTCTCAAGTATTCTCAAGCCATGTTCAGTGTTTCAGACCACTTGCTGTTACCTGCATGTCAAGATGTTCAACACTCAGTTCCTTCTCTAGCACCATGTCTGCCTACACAACACCATGTCACACCATGATGATAATGGACTAACTTATGAAAATGTAATCACCTAATTAAGTGTTTTTCCTTTATAAGAGTTGCCATGGTCATGGTGTCTCTTCACAGCAATTGAAACCCTAAGACTCTCAGCAATATACAGGTCATCCAGATAAAAACTAAACAGAGAAATGCTGGAGTTAAATAATGGCATAAATTAGTGGCTGCGCAGTGGTGGTGCTTGCCTTTAATACCAGTACTGGGGAGGCAGATGCAGACAGATCTCTGAGTTTGAGACCAGTCTGATCTACAGAGTGGATTTCAGGATATAGCCTGGGCTATACAGAGAAACTTGCCTCAAAAACCCAAAATAATAATAATAATAATAATAATAATAATAATAATAATAATAATAATGCACAAATAAAATGGGTCTACTAAATGTCTGCAGAACCTTCTACCCAAACACTAAAAAATGCTTTCTTCTCAGCAGCTGATTGGACATTGGAAATTCACCACATAGTAGTACACAAAGAAAGCATCAATAGATATACAAAAACTAAAGAAACACCCTGCATCATATCTGACCACCATGGATAGAGACTGAATATCAATATCAACAGAAACAGCAGAAGTATGGAAATTGAACAACTTACCACTGAAGGAAAAATGAGTCAAGACAGTAGTAATAAAGAAGAAAAGTAAAACCTTTTAAGAAAATTAAAATATACCATACCAAACCTATGGGACACAGTGGAGGCAGTTCTAAGAGGCAAGTTCAGAGCACAAAGTGGTTACATAAAAAAATAATAATAATGGAAGAAAACTCATATTAGCATATTAACCACACACGAAAGCTTTAGAACAAAAAGAAGAAATAACACTCCAAAAGAGTAGATGGCAAGAAATAAACAGGACTGCAATCAATGAAATAGAAACAGCAACAAAACAATACAAAGAATCAGTGTAATGAGTTGGTTCTTTGAGACAATCAAAAGATCCACAAACCGTTAGTCAAGTTAAACAACAGAACAAGAGATAAGATCCAAGTTAATATAATTAGAGATGAAAAGGTAAATATCACAAAAGACACCAAGGAAATTCACTGAATCATAAGGACATTCTTTTAAAATCTATATTCCACTAAACCTAAAAGAAATGGATGAATTTCTTGCTATGTATGTCCTATAAAAGTTAAATAAAGATCAACTAAGCAATTTAAACAAACTCATGACCCCTAGAAAAATGTAAGTCTCCCAACCAAAAATATCACAGGGGTAGATAGGTTCAGAGCAGAATTCTACCAGAAAGACCTTCAAAAAGAATTAATGCCAATACTTCTCAAGTTATTCCCCAAAATAGAAACCAAAGGAACAGTTCCTATTTTTTTTTTAACAAAGCCACTATTACCCTGATACCAAAACCACACAAAAAAACCCCAACAAAAAAGAAAATTACAGACCAACATTATTTATGGACATAGATGAAAAAATCTTTCAATAAAATATTTGCACACCAACTCCAAGAACACACCATCCACCATAATTCAGTAGGCTTCATTCCAGAGATGCAGGTTCAACCTATGTAAATTACTACATGAACAGACTGGAAGACAAAAACCACATGATCCCCTAATTAGATGCAGATAAGGCCTTTGACAAAATTTAACATCACTTCTTGAAAAAAGTTATGGAGAGATGAAGGATATAGGAGACTTACCTCAACATGGTAAAGGCAATTTACAGCAAGCCCACAACCAACATCAATCTAAATACAGAAAAAACGCAAAGCATTTTCACTAAAACCAGGAACAAGACAAGGATATTTAGTATTTCCCTATTGAATAGAGTACTTGAATTCTTAACTGGATCAATAAGGCAACTGAAGGAGATCAAGTAGATACAAATAAGAAAGGAAGAAGTCAAAGTATCATTAATTGCAGATGATATGATTTTATACATAAAGAACCCTAAAATTTCAGCAGAAACTCCTACAGCTAATAAGCATTTTTAGCAAAATAGCAGGATATAAAATTAACACACAAATATCAGTAGCCTTCCTATATATAAATGACAAACAGATTAAGAAAGAAATCAAGGAAACAATGCCTTTCATGATAGCCTCAAAAATATCATGGGTTAACTCTGATCAAGAAAGTGAAAGACTTGTATAATAAAAACTTTAAGGTATTGAAGAAGACACCAGAAGATCAAAAGATTGCCTATGCTCACAAATCAGTAACATTAATATTGTGAAAATGGCCATCTTACCAAAAGAAATCTACAGATTCAATGCAATCCCCACCAAAATTCCAACACAATTCTTCACAGAAATTGATAAAACAATTTTGAGCTTCATGTGGAAACACACACAGAGGATAGCTCAAATAATCAATAATAATAATAATAGAAATAATTAATAATAATAACAAAAAGAACTGCTGGAGGAGCATTATCTCTGATCTCAAGTTGTAATACAGAGTTCCAGTAATAAAAACAACATGATATTGGCATAAAAACAGACACACTGATCAATAGAATTGAATTGAAGATCCAAACATAAGTCCAATTCCTTATAGACATTTTAGTGTTTATAAAGAAGGCAAACATATACATTGGAGGAAAGACAGAATTCTTAACAAATGGTGTTGGCCAAACTGGATGGCTTCATCCAGAAGAATAAAAGAATAGAAGAATGAAAATAATCCATATCTATCACCCTGCACAAAACTCAACTCCAAATGGATCAAGGACCACAACATAAAACCAGATACCCTTAATCTGATATAAGAAAAAGTGAGGAATATCCTTGAACTCTTTGGAAAAGGGAAGAACTTTCTGAACAGGACACCAATAGCACAGACACTAAGACCAACAGTTAATAAATTGGACCTCATGAAACTGAAAAGCTTCTGTATGGCAAAGGACACCATCATTCAGACAAAGTGACAGGCTACAGAATGAGGAAAAAACATTATCAATTATACATCTGATAGAGGGCTATCCAATATATGTAAAGAAGTAAAAAAAATACCTTAACATTAAGAGAACAAATAACAAAGTTTAAAAATAGGATATATAACTAAGCAGAGAGTTCTCAAAAGAAGAAAGACAAATGGATGAGAAACATTTAAAGAAATGTTCAACATCTTTAGCTATCAGGGAAAAATAAATTAAAAGTACTTTGCGATCTCATCTTACACAAGTCAGAACAGTCAAGATCAATAAAACAAATGCCAGCTCATGCTGGTCAAGGTGCATGGAAAGGAGAAGCCTAATCCATTTCTGGTGGGTGTGCAAACTTGTACAGCTACTGTGGAAAACAGTGCGGCAGTTTCTAAGAAAGCTGGGAATAGATCTACCTCAAGACCCAGGATCTTTATCCACTCTGGTGCATATACTCAAGGGACTTTACACCCTACTCCAGAGATGCTTGCTCATCCATGTTTGCTGCTGTTCTATTCAAAGTGGCCAGAAACTGGAAATAGCCTAGAAATCCATCAACTGATGACAGATAATAAAAATGTGGCACATTTATACAGTGGACTATTATTTGGCTGTTAAGAAAATTAAAATTACTAAACTCACAGATAAATTGGTGGAGCTAGAAAAATAATCATCCTGGGTGTGGTGATTTGAATGAGACTGGCCCCCATAGGCTCATATATTTAAATTTTTGGTTCTGAGTTGGTAGGCTCTTTAGGATGTGGCCTTGATGGAGGAACTGTGTCACTGGGGATGGTCTCTGAGGTTTCAAAAGTCCATGCTAGACACAATCTTGCCCTCTTTCAGCCTCCTTACTGTGTGTCAGATGTAAGGTCTCAGCTACTACTCCAGCACCATGCCTCCCTACCTGCCGCCATGCTTCCTGCCATGATGACCATGGACTAACCCCTGAAACTGTAGCTTTGTTTTGTAAGTTGCCTTGGTCATGGTGTTTCCTCACATAAACAGAAGAGTAACTAAGACAGTGAGGTAACCTAGATGCAAAAAAGATAAATATAGTATGTTTTCTCTTATATGTGCATACTACCTTTTAAGTTTCAATATTTGTACTACAATCCAAATAATCACGTAAGTTAGGTATCTAGTAAGGGACTATGGGAGAGGAGAGGCTCACCTAAGGAGAGGGAAATAGAAGCTATGTTTATGGAGAGACAAAAGGGAAGCTAAACCAGAAGGATTAAATAAGGAGGGAATAGAGAGAAGGGGCAAGGAATAAATATGGAGAGGGACAACTAACATTAAAGCCATTGAAATATGGATACCTGCTACTGAAGAAGCTTTCTATAATATATCTTTCTATCTATCTAGATACCTATATATATATATATACATATATATGTACACACACACACACACACATGTATATATATAAAAGGAATCTAAATATGGTCACCAGATAATAGGGGAGACAGTGTCCCAACTAGATATCTTAAGCCACCAAGTAAAATCTCCAGTGCCAGGAGTGGGTTTGTATCTTGTTGACTCATTGGCAAATGGTCCCACAGAGAAACCCAAACACCACAGGCTATTATTGCTAAGGCTGTTGGTTACTCTTCTCAAC
Organism: Peromyscus leucopus; assembly: GCF_004664715.2. Taxonomy (NCBI): domain Eukaryota; kingdom Metazoa; phylum Chordata; class Mammalia; order Rodentia; family Cricetidae; genus Peromyscus; species Peromyscus leucopus. The sequence goes on from NC_051064.1 coordinate 91,794,577, forward strand.
CTGATGGTAAAGCCTCATTGCTGAAGATAATACTTACTTTTGGCACTGAACACAGAAAAATTGTGCTGGTACCTAACTAGAAGCTTCACCCCTACTAACTAGCGGTGGAAAGTTGTGCTGGAAAATACTATGCATGCTACCAGAGGAGAAAGGTAGTCAATATCATTTATTTATAAGCTCTGCAACCTACAACAGCGATGTGCCTTCAAGATATACTGGGTCAACAGTAGCACAGATGTTACAGGAATAACCAAATACTTTTTGACTGGACATGAGGCCACTCAAGGAAATGGAACCCATATTTGACATTGCTAAAGTGATAAAAAATCTGAGACTAGGTAAGTCATGGGCTAGCGAAAAGCCTACTACTATTACTCTGCTAAAGGAATATAGCAATAAAATGACTCCTAATGGCTTACTGCAATACCATAAATCAATGTCTTGCTCAGCCATCATCAGGGATGCTTCTTGCAGTAGATGGGAATTAACAGAGACCCACAACTGGACAGTGTACAGGGAATGACAGACTTTGGAGTACTCTCTCCTAAATGTGATGTCTTCATTAAAGCCCTTCCTCTAAGACTCAGGAGTTTATTCAGAAGAGGAGGTAAGTGAAAAGATTGTAAGTCCCAGAGGTGGTAGATGACTACAAGAAAAGAGTGTCTTACAGATGCAACAGAGCCGATACACATATGAATTAACAGAGACTGTGGAAGTACGTACAAAACCCGCACAGATTCAAGCCAGATAAGGTACTACTCAGAGAGGGGGAAGTGGACACATGGTCTCTCTCTTGACTAAGAAACTATCTACAGTTGATATCCACTAGGTAAGTGAAAATCAGCTTTCTCCAAAGAGTCTCACTGGGCATATTGTCCACACGTCAAGGCAGGGACCATGCCCAGGAATAGTTGACTAACACAAAATTAACTAAATGGTATTCTTGTGGACTTTTTGTCTCATTTTGCTTTGTTTTCACATTTTTGTTGTTTTATTGGTCTTTTGTCTGTCTGTTTTGAATTTGTTTTTGTTGTTTGTTTTTGCTTTTAAAAATGATAGACAATGTAAAGTTGGTGGGTAGGGAGGTGGTAAGGATCTGAGACGAGTTATCAGAGGGGAAAACATGATCAAAATATATTTTATGAAGGAAAATTTTCATTAAAACAATAAGAAAGTCAGGCGAGGGAAAGAGATGTTACCAGCATTAAAGGAACAACCTGCTGAGCCCAATCCTGTGCTCAGCAAATGAGCCTATAGAATGGAAAGGAAAGATAAAGGCATTCCCATGAAAGCAAAAACAGAGAGGAGTGTATCTTTACCAGATATGGCTAAAAGAAATACTAAAGACCTTCTCTCCAGCTTGGAAAAATAAAAAAAAAAATTACTAAGAAGTGAACATAACAAAGTATAAAAGTTATTATCAAGTGGTCAGTCCTGAAATCACATACACGATAGTAACATTACATAGACTGAGTATATTGTATTACATAACTGTGAATACAAACACACACACATAAACATATGTAATGATTAAAGAAATATAGGCCATGAATTTGAGAGAACGCAAGGAGGAGTGCATGGGAAGTGTTGGAGGGAGGAAAGGGAGGGAGAAATGATGTAATAATACTTTAATTTCAAAAGCAGTATAAGCAAATACAGGATGCTGTCATATTGTACACATGGTATATAAATTATTTATATAGTGTGAAGTCTAAAAAGACAATTAAAAATAAATACATTTGAGACTGGAGAGATGGCTGAGCCAACTAAGCACGTTCTGCTCTTATGGGGGACCAGAGTTCAGTTCCCAGAGCTCAAACCTGGAGGTTCACAACCACTATAACTCCTGCTCCAAAGGGGCAATGCCCTTTTCTGGCACTTGGAACACCCATACACATGTGAACATAAACATATGTAAAACAAATGAAACATTACATCAGTGTGTTAGAATAAAGAAAATATTGGAAGATATAAAGTAGGGGATTAAAAATTCAAAATGAAAAGCCAGGTGTGGTGGCGCATGGCTGTAATCCCAGCACTGGGGAGACAGAGGCAGTCAAAGCACCGGTTTCAAGTTACCTTTAGCTACATGTTGAGTTCAGGGCCTGACTGGGCTACAGAGACCCTGCTGAAAAAAAAAAGGCTGTGTGTGCAGATGCCAGGGTATGGACTGCCACCTGGGGCCATATTGGTGTCTGAGGGCTATCTTGCAGCTGGGGTGATCTAGATCTGAGTGGCTTGTGCTGCCACCTGGGGCCATGGTATCTTCTTTAGCCCAAAGCCCATGTCTGGATCCATGGGCCTACCACAGCCATGGTCTATATTGATATTTGTGGCTCCTGTTACCACCAAAGGCTGAGCAGATACCCAGGCTCTGGGCTGATACCTGTAGCCACATTGGCGCCCCAGGGTCACGCTGCTACTGCTGCTGGGGCCATACAGATTGGGGTGGCCTGTGCTGCTACCCAGGATCATGGCGATGTCTGGGCCCAAGTTGCTGCTAATGGCCATGTGTGGGTCTGTGGTCTTGCTGCAGCTAGGGTCTGTGTTGATGCCCGTTGTCCGTGTTACCGCAGGGAACCATGTATTGAAGTACGAGGGCTGTGCTGAGCTGGTTCAATTCCTCACTGGCCCAGGGAGAGTACCCCTCATCAGAGAGCTGACCTTGTCCTCACCGTGGGGGGGGGGAGGGCTGGCCCACCCCTCACCTGAGGAGTATGGTTCCAGAGGCCTGGACTGACCACCTTGGCCACCACCGCAGCAGACATTTGCACTGGCCCACCCCAACATCTAGACCATCTGTGGCCTGCTGGGACTGGTCCTGTGGAACCACAGTGGCAGGTTCTCCATGACTCAGGGCAACTTCAGGATTCCTGAGAAGGGTTTCAGTGAGGGTCCAGTACTGATGATGTACCAGAAGCCAGAGGCCTTGAACCTGACCCACAGCACATTACACAATGAACATTTGCAAGCAAAGCTGTCTGGACAAAAGGGTCTCCTGCATGACACACAGCAGCTCCTGGCGCCACTGAAGTGAAGGAAGAGGCGGGAAAGATGGAGGATCAAAGTGGCTTTTGTTGCTGTTGTTTGCCTTTTGTGTGTTTGTTTTTGTCTTTTTTTAACACTTGTTTTTTTTTAATTAATATTCTTTTTTTTTTTTTTTTTTTTTTTTTTTTTTGGTTTTTCGAGACAGGGTTTCTCTGTGTAGCTTTGCGCCTTTCTTGGAACTCACTTGGTAGACCAGGCTGGCCTCGAACTCACAGAGATCCGCCTGCCTCTGCCTCCCGAGTGCTGGGATTAAAGGCGTGCGCCACCACCGCCCGGCCTTTAATTAATATTCTTATTTGTAGTTTTTTGTTTTATTTTTATTATTTCTTTCTAAGTTTTCTTTGTGGGGGCATGAGAGGGTGAAAGGCAGATACAGAGGGACTGGAGTTGGGGTACATGTTGTGAAATTCCCAAAGAATCAATAAAAAATATGTTTAAAAAAAGGAAGAAAGAGAAAAGTGAATAGAGAGGAATGTGACCATAGAGTATTTATTGGGGTGTTTCCTTAATTTGTTTTTGTCTGTCTTGTACCCTTTCTTGTCTTCAAGTTATCTTAAGTTGTCACCATTTCAGAGTGCTTTTTATAATAAGCAGGTTTGTTTACATAAACTCTTGGTAACTATATAGCGAAACCCACCAGGAGCAAACCGAAATTAAAGAAACTGAATCAAAATGAACTATGAAAGTTAATTAATCACAATGAAAAAAGGAGGGAGGAAAAAACAGAAAAAAGTTAGCATATGGCTATAGCAAGACCTTACCTACCTACCTGCCTTCCCTACCTACCTACCCACCTTCCCTATCTACCTACCTTCCCTACCTACCTATCTAACATACCTACCTTACCTATCTACTTATCTTCCCTATCTACTTGCCTTACCTACCTACTTACCTACAGATCAGGATAGAAATAAATGTAATAGAAAATTAAAAGTACAAAAGATTAAAACAAAGACCTGTTTTTTTAAACAGATAGTCAATGAAGAAGGTGGCAGATAACATAAAGACATATTGCTTTTAATCGCTTTTCTATTGCTGTGATAAAAATTCATGACCAAAATTAACCTTAGGGAGAAGAGGATTAATTTGGCTTACATGTCACAAACAGTCTACCACTGAGGCAGGAAGGCAAGAATCCAAGCAGGGCAAGAACCTGAGGCAGGATCTGAAGCAGAGACCACAAAGAAGTGCTGCTTACTGGCTTGCTCCTCTGTGGCTTGCTAAGCTCGCTTTCTTACCAGGACCCCCAGCTCAGAGGTAGCGCTGCCCTAGTGGACTGGGTCCTTCCACATCAGTCATTCCTCAAGAAAATTCCCTACAGATTTGCCTACAGGTGATCTGATGGAGACATTTCCCCATTGAGGTTTCTCTTCCTCTTCCCAGAGAATTTAAGCTTGTGGCAAAAGTTGACAAAACACTAACCAGGATACATGATTTTGCTAAAATCTCTGGGAAATGAATCAAGACTAGCTAGATAATAGCTATTATTTTATTTATATGTATGGATGTTTTGCCTGTATGTCCATCTGTATATCACATGTGTGCCTGCTGCCCATAGAGGTCAGAAGACGGCATAGGATCTCTTATAATAACTGGAGGGAAGAGCACTGGCTGCCCTTCTAGAGGACCCAGGTTGAATTTCCAGCACCCATAACGCAGCTCAGAACTTTATGTAATTCCAGCAAATAGTTTTCTGCTCTCAGGATAGTACTGGGGATGAATTCCCATGCTAACTCAGTACCTCCACTAAGCCATAACTCCAGCTTAGAGGAGAAAATGATATCTCAACCTTACTACAACCACATCCCAACTGAAGATTGTAAATATTGCCTCCACTGAGAGAATAAGAGTGATTAAAAAATTCAGCCACTGATCTAAATCTCAGATGTGCAATTGCAAATACAAAATCACAAAATTGTGAAAAAACAAGATAATATTAGTTAGTAATCCCACAGGAATGGCTTCCACTGTGAATGGGTTAGATGAAGTCTCAGGTAAAGGATTTAATACTGTTTATAAATATTTTCAGAGAAATAAAAGAGGACACAGATTAACTCCTGAATAAATTCAAAGAGTACAAAAGCAGCTAATGAAATAAGGAAGTTGACTCAGGATATGAAAGTGCAATTTAATAGATAGAAATACTGAAAAACATGAAATATTGAAAATGAGAAGTTCAATAAGTCAAACAACAACAAAATAGTGAAAGGACTCAGCAGTAAAATAGATCAAAGGGAGGATACAATAGCAGAACCTAGGGATAAGTTATATGAATTAAAACATTCAGACAATGATACAGATAAATTAATAAGAAAGTACAAACAGGGACACTATGAAAAGATTAAATATACAAGTTATGGGCATAAAAGAAAAAGAATTTTACACTAAGGACAAAGAAAATATTTTCAATAAACCACATCAGGAAATTTCCCAAATATATGGAAGGAGATGCCAATTCAGGAACAGAGGCATGCAGAACTCTAAATAGGCATGACCAGAAAAGAACTTCCCCACAACATATTATAGTGAAAACACTAAATATGCACTAGGTCAGGAGAGAAGAGACACTACAAAATCCTCAGAACAATGATTGACTAAGTACCTTTCAATAACTACTATGAATGTTCCTAGTTCCTCAATCAAAACTAGCAGATTGAATCAAAACACAATATCCATGCCATTTCACTGAAAAAACATTAATGAAACAAAACCCAGCCTTAAGGTGAAAAGATGGAAACAAATACTCAAGGCAGGTGTGGCAATAATAATTTCTGACAAAATAGACTACAAATCAAAATTATAAGAAATATATTTATAATGAGTTGTTATATACTGATTAATTATTGTAATATTCATCAAGAGAATGTTACAATTCTAAACACATAGGCATCCAACATGGGTGCAATCAGTTTTAAGAATAAAATACTAATGAATGTAAAGATACAGACTGACCTTAACACAATGATAGTAGGTGCCTTTAATACTTGTGCTCACCAACAGACAGAGCATACCAACAAAAATCAACAAAGAAACAGCAAAGTCAAATGGCATTACAGATTAAATGGACTTAATAGACAGCTATAAAAAAATTCCACCTGAATATTGCATAATAAATATTATTTTCAGCTGCCTATATAACTGCCACTAAAATAGACCACACTCAAGGACTCAAAGCAAATCTTAGCAAAATACAAAGAAATTGAAATAATTTTTTGTATTCAATCTGATCACAAAGGAACAAAGCAAGAAATCAATACAAGAGAAACTATAACACGCTTATGAACTCATGGAGATTGAAGAACATATTACTGAATGATGAATGGGTCATCAGAGAAATCAGAGAGAAAAATTTAAAATTTCTTGGGTCACATAAAAATGAACACACAACATACCAGAGCCCATGGGATACAATGCAAAGAGTTCTAAGAGGGAAAGAATTGTATAGCTATAAGTGATTAAAGAGATCAGAGTTGTCTCAAATGACTAGTTTGATGCTACACCTTAAGGTCTTAATAAAACAGGAACAAACTAAATACCAAATCAATGAGACAAAGAAAGAATAATGATCAGGTCATAAATTAGTGAATGAAACAATACGAAGAATCAAGAACAAAGTGTTAGTTTTTTAAAATGATAGATAAGGACAGACCCTTAGTGAAACTAACCAAAAGAGAGAGAAGTTTCAAGTTAATGAAACTACAAATGAAAAAGGAGACACTACAACAGACCAACAAAATTCTGAATATTATTAGAACATAGTAAGAAAATCTGTATTACAAAAAATTAGAAAATATAAAAGAAATGGACATATTTCTAGACACGTATGGCCCATCAAAATTAAACCAAGATATTTTAATCATCTTAAACAGATGTGTAAAAAGCAACAAAATTAAAGCACTAATAAAACTTCTCTCAACTAAAAAATGCTTAGATCCAAATGAATTCAAGATGAATTCTGGCAGACTTTTAAAGAAGAATCAACTCTGATGCTTCTCAAACTATTCCATAAACAGAAAGGAAATGGTACCGGTAATTCATCTTATGACATCAGTGTTACATTCATACGTATACTAGACAAGGACATGATAAGAAAGCAAAGTTATAGACCAATCTATCTGATGTCCATAGATACATAATTTCTCAATATACTTCCAGACAATATCAACTATATATCAAAAGTATCATTTGCCATGGCTGAGTGGACTTCAGTTCAAGAATGCATGAATGATGGTTCAATGCACATAAATCAACAAATGTTACATTAGTAGACTCAAGGACAGAAGTAACATGACCATCGCACTTGATGCAGAGAAGTTCTTTGACAAAGTCAAACATTCCTTCATGATTAAAAACTCTAGAAGAAACTAGGACCAGAAGGCTAGTGTATCAATACTATAAAAGCTACATGACAAACCTATAACTGCCATCATCCTAAATGAGACAAACAGAACATTTGCACTAAAGTTAGGAACAAGAAAGTGGGAATCAAAAATTCCCATTCTCATTTAATATTGTCTTTGATGTCTTAATTAGAGGAATAAGATGAGAAAAAGAAATAAAAAAATATATAAGAAAAAAAGAACTCAGAATATCCTTAAAATTTGATATGATTCTCAACATAAGAGACCTTAAAGTCTCCACCAGAAAACTTGTAGGACCGATAAATACCTTCAGCACAAAGGGAGACATAAAATCAACCAATAAAAACAAGACAAAAATAAAGCAAGCAACAGCAACAAACAAATAGTACCGTCTCTCCTAGATACCAATAATAAACATACAAGAAACACATCAGGAAAACAGCCTCATTTGCAGTAGCTTTTTAAAAAGCATAGGAACAAACATTATTCAAGAAGTGAAAGACTTCTACAATAAAAATTTAAAGCAGCAAAGAAAGAAATTGAAGTAGACACCAGAATAGGGAAGACCTCTTAGGCTCCTAGATCATTAAAATTAACACTGATAACAACATCTTACCAAAAGCAATCTACTGGTTCAATGCAAGGTTATTCTTCACTTAAGAGAAAAAAAATCCACAATTTCATATAGAGCCACAAAAACACTGAAGAGTCAAAATAATTCTGAGCAAAAAGAATGAAGCTGGAGGTATTGCAGGACCTGACATCAAGTCATGCTATTGGGCCATAGTAACAAAAACAGTATCATACTACCATTGAAATAGACGCATGGAGCAATGGAACAGAACAGAGGATCAAGAATCAAGCCAGGCATGCGGTACATGCCTTTCATCTTAGTAAGTGGGAGAGAGCAGAGACAGGGAGTTCAAGGCCAGCTTGGTCTGCATAGTGAGTTCCAGGTCAGCCAGGGGTGCATGGTAACTCTGTCTTAAAGAAAAAGAAGGAGGAGGAAGAAGAAATTAAATCCATGTAGCTACAGTCACGTGGTTTTTGACAAAAATGCCAAAAATATACATTAAAAAAAGATGTGCATTTTAAACAAATGGTGCTAGGCAAGTTGGATATCCACATATAGAAGAGAGAAACTAGATCCTTATCTCTGGTCCCAAACATGAATTAATACCAAGAACTCAATTACCTTAATGTAACCCCCAAAACTCTGACACTATTAGAACATGCAGAAAACACTTCAAGATACAAAGATGCAATGTCTTTCTAGAAAGAAATCCTGTCACTCAGGAAATAGTGCCAACCGACAAATGGAATTCCATGAAGTTAAAAATCCTCTGCATGTATCATCTACAAATGAGAGTATTTTGACTTTTCTATCTGTATCTCTTTTATTTTCTTCTCTTGACTACTGTTTTGGCCAAGACTCTCAACATTATATTGAGCAAGAACAGAAAAAAGCAGACATTTGTTTTATTCAGATACTAACTGAAATGCTTTAAGCTTTTCCCCATTTAGTACAATGTTGGTTTTATCATATATATATGTATATAGTTGAGATATGTTTCTTCTATTCCTGACTTCCTTGGGACTTTTATAATAAAGGGATGTTGGTTTTTCTTTCTTTTTTTCATGTATTTCTATATTTATTGAGATGATCATGTTATTTGTATTTTGAATCTATTTAAGTGTTGTGTTATATTTATTGATTTGTTGTTGTTGAGCCATACTTGCGTCCGTGGAATGAAACTATCTTATTCATGGTAAAGATCTTTTAGATATGTTCTTGAATATTTTATTCAAAAATTGTTAAATCCATGTTTATTAAGGAGATTAGCCTATAGTTATGTCTTATCTAGTTTCGATATTAGCACAGTATTGGCTTTATAAAGAGTTTTGCTGGTATCTGTTATAATGTTTCTGTTTTCATCTCTAGTTTTATTCATGTGTATTTTCTCTCTTTTGTTTGGTTTATGTAAGAATTTGCCGGGCTGGAGAGATGGCTCAGGGGTTAAGAGCACTGACTGCTCTTCCAGAGGTCCTGAGTTCAATTCCCAGCAACCACATGGTGACTCACAACCATCTGTAGTGAGATATGGTGCCCTCTTCTGGCCTGGAGTCATACATGCTGTACACATAATAAATAAATAAATCTTAAAAAAAAAAAGAATTTGTCAAACTTGTTTATCTTTTCTAAAAGGAAATTATTTTTTTCATTGATTACATATTTTTTTCATTTACATTTCATTAACTGTTGCCTAGGCCTTTATTTTTCATCTATTAATTTGGAGTTTGGCTTCCTTATTATTTGAAAGTTCTAAGGAGGATGATTAAGTTATTTGAGATCTCTGATTTTTCTAGCATAGCATTGATAGCTGTTAAGTTTCCTCTTGGAACTGCTCAGTGTGTCCCATAAGCTTTGTGTGTTGGGTTTTCATCTTCATTAACTTTAAAGATTTTACATTTGCCTTCTGAAGTTTTTTCAATGACACATCTATCATTCAAGGATGTTGTGTAATATTTAACTATGTAACGATGTGTTACATTTGTTTATGCTGTATTTGTTTAGTTATGAGAAGATGTGTTGCTGTTTCACCTTGCCTGCCTAAGGCACTTGATTGGTCTAAAAAAAAAAAGCTGACTGGCCAGTAGCTAGGTAGGAGAGGAATAGGATGGGCTGGCAGGCAGAGAGAATAAATAGAAGAGAAGAAAGGAGAAAGAAGAAGGAGAAGAGGGAGAAAGAAAGGGAGATGCCTGGGGCCAGGCCAGCAGCCACCAGCCAGCAGACACAGAGTAGGACATGCAGAAATAAAAGGTAAAAAATTCCAAGGCAAAACATAGATAAAGAGAAGCAGTTTAAAATAAGAGCTAGGATAAGGCTGCGCATTCAAAACTAATAGCAAGTATCCATGTCATGATTTGGGAGCTGGTTGGTGGCTCAAAAGAAAAAGCCTGCTACACAAGGGTGTGTCATTTAACTCCAAAGGTTCGTGGAATTGTGTAGTTCTTATTATTGATTTTTAGTTTTATTATGTTGTGATAGACAGAATACAAGAAATTATTCCAACTTGTATTTATTAAGACTTGTCTTGTGTCCTGTTATATCATCTATTTTACCCAAAGTTCCATGAGCTGCTGAGATGCATATGTATTCTTTAGTGATTGGATGAAATGTTCTGTAGATGTCTGTTACGTCTATTGATCTATAACATTCTCTAACTCAGATGTTTCTCTATTTTTAATATTATTAAAATTTTGCGAAGTTCCTAAAATGTACTTGATCATATTCATACCCTCATGTCACTTGTTAATCTATTTTTTGTTGGTATGACTTGTCTGCTGGGAAGAGTTGGATATTCAACTCTCATCACTCACAATTCTGTGTCTTTACATCTGTCAGGGTTTCTTTTTATGAAATTGGATATGCCAGCATCTAGGGTACATGTGTTTAGAACAGTAATATCATCTTGGTGGATTTGCCCCCCACTCGGTATGAAGTGAGCATGTGTCTCTCTTCTAATTTACTTGGTTTGACATTTATTCTGTCAAATACCTGAAAAATAATACCTGCTTTCCTGGGATTCCTTTACCATCCTTTCACCCTGAGGTTACCGGTGTCTATGATGGTGAGGCATGCTTCTTGGGAGCAACAAAGTGATTAATTCTCTGTGATTGTGTGGGAGGTGTGTGTGTGTGTCCACGTGCACGCGTGTGAATGCACATGCATGTGTTGATCTGTGCCTTTGCTCACAGAAGTCAGAGGATGACATCAGGCATCTTATTCTAGCACTTTCTGCCTTAATCATTTGAGACAGAATCTGTCGTACTGTACTTGGAGCTAGGCTGGCAGCCAGTAAGTTCCAGAAATCCTCTTGTCTCCACCTCCCACAACACTGGTGTGTATGAACACAACCAGCATTTTACATATCCAAACTGAAGTCCCCATGCTTGCCCAGTGAGTGCTCTTACCCACTGAGTCATATTTCCAGCCCAGAAATCCTGTAATTAATCAAATTTGATACTCTGTGTGTTTTTATTAGGGGAATTTAGGCCATTAACTTTCAAAGTTATTATTGAACGGTATGTGCTCATTCCTGTGGTTCTGTTGATTTTATGTGTTTGGGGTTTTTATGCTGTTCCCTTGCTGAACCACTGTTCTAGCATGGTTGGATGTGTTTACCTTTTGTTTCAGTTCAAAGAATTCATTCAGATATCATCTGTAGTACTGGCTTGGTGGTCATGGATTCCTGTAGTTTGTGTTTACTAGGGTTTTTTTCTTCCATCAATTATGACAGATAGTATAAATTGTTGTTATATGTGAAATATGTATTGAAATACATACACAGAGAGGGGGGGGTCTACAAATATAACCTCAGTCTGTTTAGTGTTACTTATATGAATACGATTTTAGAACTAATTATTTGGTATTGGATAATCAATGAGGGACTCATCCTTGGGGAAGACTATACCTATCTCAGCATTCCTTAGTTACCTGAAATTCTTTATCTAAGGGTGGAGGACCAGGAGATTTCTCCTTTCCGTGTTAGTGTGTCTGTGGGTGCTATCTTTGTTCAGGTCTTGTTTAGGCAGCCATATTTTTGAGATATTTTGGGTGAAACTTCCCTGCTGTTTCCAGAGGCACAGTCTCACAGCGTATTTCCTGGTTCTCTGGCTCTCACATTTTACCCACCCTGCTCTTCTATAATGGTCCCTGAGTCATAGCTGCAGGAGCTATGTTGTAGATGTATCTCGGACACTTCAGGATTAGTTGTTCTTTGCATTTTGATCAGTTGTGGCTTTCTGTAATAGTCTCTGAATAACAGACAGCTTGCTGGATAATGTAATCTGGACAAATTGTAGCTAAATCTTTTATTAAGACCATTTAATTATTGCCTTAGCTACATTTTTTTAGTTATAAGGTTTTTCTACTTCCTTACTGAGATATCTATGTGTTCATTAATGTCGACATTATTTTTTTTTTGAGATAGGATCTCACTACGTAGCCATGGCTGGCATGAAAATCACTGTATAGACCAGCGTGGTCTCAAATTCAGAGATCTGACTGCCTCTGCCTCCCAAGTGCTGAGATTAAAGATGTGTGGTGCTACCATATCCAGCCTTTCTTAACACTTGCAAATATAATTATGACAGTTACTTTAAGTCTAATTATTCTGACATCTGTAGCTTCTCTGATATCTACTTCTGCTGCCCTTTTCTCTTACCCTTTATGCATTATAGATTTCTACTTTTCCATGATTATTTCTTGTGCTGTAGTTTGGGGAACGACATCCAGCAGAAAGCTGGTATGGATAGATAGCTCAAGTTACATAATCCCACCCCACCGCCATCATCTGAGCAATCACAGCCATACATTGTTTATTGTCCAGTGGTGGAAAACAGTAGGTTCATATGGCTTGTTAAGTTTCAGAATTCAATCATAGTAAGATCCCAATTCCTCCCCATCATGTCAGAGTCAGAATTATTCACACAGGTGAATGTTCGGCAGTTACATTCACACTTCCATGACAGAAACATAAAAAGTAAAGATTTTAGTCAAAATTATTATAGGATATAGCACCCATTTTCTTGACATTTAAAATCAGGTAGTAAATATGATTTAATCTTTATTAAGAACTTAGTTATAATTATAAATAAAAGTTGTGCTAGATGCACCAACAGCACCGAGAGTTCTTCAAAATGACGGGAGCAAATGCAGATGAAGAGAAGCACCTGTTTGTGATCTGACACAAAGAAAGAAACAGAAGAGTAATGAAGATCCTGTGTACTTCAAGGAAAAGCTAGAGAAGGAGGCCTGGAAACCAGCAATAAGGTGACAGGAAATGTAGCAGAATTGAAAATGGGAAAGCAGCATGGAGAACGGACAAGGAAACTCAACTTCAACCCAGATCCAGGGATGGAGGTAAAGCGGCAGAGGGACACACAGGGCCAGGGAAGAGGAAGCAGGGAAGTACCAGTTACCCGCTGACAGCAACGGAGAGCTGACAGTCCTAACTGTAGGAGAATTCCAGGGTCCTTGAAGTCCATGACTTCACCCTAGGGAGCAGGTTGGTCTAAGGATGACTACTCTGTTCCAAAGAAGGAACTCGTCTTGGGCCTCTGCAACTCCAAGATACAAGCTACTAAAGCACCCCCCTTTAGATACGATCTTGCCTTAGAGCAGTGCTTCTCAACTTCCTGATGCTGCGGCCCTTTAATACAGTTCCTCAGGTTGGGGTGACAATCAAGCATAAAACTATTTTCATTGCTACTTCATAACTTAATTTTGTTACTGTTATGAATCCTAATGTAAGTGTCCAGTATGCAACCTCTGTAAAATGGTCGTTTGACCCCCAAATGGGTTATGACTCATAGGCTGAGAATCACTGACTTAGAGGCTGGCGTACAGTCCCAAGGGACCTCCAGAAACCCTAGCTGGTACATACCTTGCTGGGCAGAAGACAGTCTCCTCAGCATCCTGCCATTCCAGCTATTGTAGCCCAAGCCAGGGTTTCGCTTGCACTGGCTCCTCAGGACCCACAAAAGTCTCCTCCCCAAACTGTAGCTTTATGAATGTAGCTACTGTTGAAAAATCCCAGCCAAACTGTACCTGTCCATCAGATAGTGGGAAAGGTACAAAGTACGTCATGAGACATGAATTCCAGTGGCCCCAATTCCTTGCACCACCTGTACTCGCCAGAAGAAACAAGGGACAATCTCCTTCTAGTCTGTGACCTTGGGGCTATAGCTACTCACACAAAATCCCTAGTATTATCCTAGACTGTCCCTGTGTGCCAGGGAAAGGAACAATCTGTGTTCTTAGACCCCAGGACTATGGACACTAATACCACAAATGTCCTCATCAATGCTTTCCCTGTGTGACTTAAGGACGTTCTTCTACATCTCCTATGGCTCTCCAAACCCCCACACCAAGTCCAACTCCTCCAGTCCCACCAGTGTCCAAGCTGCAGAACATAAGTGCATTGGGTACTTGTCTTCATGCTGCCACAGGATACTGACAGTCACAGGATAGTGACTTAATGAGGGAACAATTTATTTGGCTCATCGCTTGAGGGTACAGGCCATCGTGACAAGAAAGTTATGATGACAAGAGCCTGAGGTAGTTGGTCACATTGCATCTGCAGTCAAGAAACAGAGAGATAAAAGCCAGAGCACAGCCTTTTTATGCAGTTCAGGAGCCCGGCCCATGGACTGGTATTACTCACATTTAGGTGAGGTCTTCCACTTCAACTAACCCAATTTAGATAATGTTCCACAGCCATTTCCAGAGGCTTGTTTTCATGATGATCACCGATCTTGCCAAATTGATAATCAATATTAGTCATCATAGTAGGGAAGGTGTATGTAATGTCCGAAAATTCGGGATTATGAATACTAGTATCACAGCCCAAATATTTCCTGGCATGCACCAGGGGACCCAGGGAAGGAATCCCCACAACACACAGACTTGGTAGCCTAACAGTTAGTGCTAAGGGCCCTGCACCTGTGTTTGTCACTTCAGACCTCCCTACTTATGGAGATATCACAGATGAATATAAGCAACCGACAGACTCATAAGCTCCAGAGTCAAACACAACTGCCCCCACAGGATGAAAGAAGGTCCAATTCATGCCTCACAGCCTTAAGTTCATCAGAACCACAGATTCCCAGCATTATCTGTGCTATTTCATGAAACGTGGTTTGTGGGAATTCACTCTGCCAATGACCTTGGGGTATGTGGCTTCATAGAGGCGTGGTTTTCTCTGAGCATGTGACTGCTTAAAACTGAGGAGAGAGCTAATGCTGCTCTTTCTTGTGGTGGTCGGACTGCTGGTTTCATTCACCCCCCAGGCATTGCTAGGCTCAATAGGGCCTGCGGATACACCTTTTTGGAAACGATATTCACTGCGAATTTGTAAATTACTGTCATGAACTGATGGAGCCTAGACTGTTGATTAACTTGTAACTCTGCTGACGTCAATCAAAGATGAATAAATCACAGAGACTACACTTTTGAGCTCCTCTAAAATTAAACTCAAAGCACTCAGCTAACTGACATCCTATAGGACACCTGAGTCTTTTCCTATAATTGCTACTAAATAATATCGACAGAGGTGAATGTTATGCCAGATGTGCAGACATCAGTGAAGAAGGGTACAACAGACATTGAAAAGAAAAGACACTTCCATATGAAAACAATAACTTTTTTAAAACCAATTTATCATCTTTATTTTTTATGTGCATTGGTGTATGCATGTATGTCTGTGCGAGGGTGTCAGATTTTAGAGTTACAGACAGTTGTTAGCTACCATGTAGGTGCTAGGAGTTGAACCTGGGGCCTCTGGTAGAGCAGCTGGTGCTCTTAACCACTGAGCCATCACTCCAGCCCCAAACAATAACTTTCTAAAAATAGAATTTGAAGGAAATTTGTGCCATGCCTTAAAAAGAATGACAAATAATGATCCTAAGTCTGTGATATGCAAGACAGTGAAAAGAAAAGTGAAAACAATTCAGGATAAGAATAAAAATTCACCCAAGAGACAGAAATCATAAAAAAAAGAACAAAGAAATCTTGAAGCTAAAATCTTCAACGAATAAATAATACAGAAGCAAACTACAAGCAAGTAGAACAAGTAAAAGAAACAGTTTCTAGTCTGTCTCTAGCTCAGGACTGGCTTCTCTCAGCCTTCAGCAGAGAAGCTTCTATGGTGGAGGGAAGCAGTCAATGCAGATACATAACTCAAAGAGCTAAGAAGAAGAGATTGAGTACTTACCCCTAAATGGGACATCTTTATCAACCTCTTCACCTCTGACAAGGCTCAAAGAAAAGCACAGCAGAGGAGGTAGAATGAATGTAAGAGCTGGAGGTTGGGAAGGAACGCTGTGAAATGCTGTGACATGATGTGGTCATTGCATTCATGAACTCATCAGCCATGTGGTTACCCCCACAAGACCTATGAAAGATACAACTAGCCAAAATCCCTACATATTCATCAGAGGTGATCTTCGGACCCCACTTCCTACTGAGAAACTATTGGCAATTGATAGCTTCTTGGGAAGGTAGAATCATTCTTCTTTAAGTGTGTGGCCATCGGTAGGTTTTCCATGCTCCCATGGATGTCCTCACATCCGTTCATATATGGGTGGTACAAACTGCATATAGTGGGTCATCAAGAAGAAGAAGAAGACATGAAGCTAGGAGCGGGGAGATGTTAGGGAACAAATGAGAGGAGTTAGAGGGGAGGGGCTATATAATCCTCTTTTGCTGTATAAATGTATGAAATTCTCAAGGAATAAAGTAACAAAAATTAATTTTTAAACTTCAAGGCATGTCATTTGAATTAATCCAGTCACACAAAAAGAAAGAAAGGAAGAAAAAGTAAAAGAAATAATTAAAAAGAGTGAAGGCAGCTTATGAGATTTGAGACACCACTAAGAAAACAAATATTCCTATTAGAAAAATTTCAGAAAGTGAAGAAAAGGAAAAAGGCATTGAAAAATTATTTCATAAAATAATAGCTTAAAAATTCTCAAATATTCAACCAAACAGGCCATCCTATTTTGTCCTACACAGTCATAATATCACTATCACAACATGTCACAGAACAAAGAAAATGTAAGAGGTTGTCAAGCCATATATAAATGAATGCCTATATATAAACATATATAAATAATTGTATTAGATCAGACACCATAGGCTGGAAAAGCATGAGATTATAACATTCACAATGCTGAATGGAAAAAAAAATGCTGCAAAACCAAGAATACTATATCCAGCAAAATTATCCTTTAAAAAACGGAAAGAAATAAAGTGTTTCTCACTAGTTGAGTCTATAAAAAATACTTAAGGCATTCTACATTAAACAAAATGATACAAGAAAATTAAAATAACTCCATGTATCTTATTAGACCGCCAAGGATTTAAGCTGGATTTCAACAACATAAACAACAGAAATCTAACAAATTCATGGAAACTGACAAAAATCTGTACTGAATGACCATTGGGTTAAGTCAGAAATAAAGAAAGAAGTTAAAGACTTTCTAGAATTCAGTGAAAATGAATGCACAGCATACATACCCAAATTCATGGGACACAAAAGTGCTAAAAGGAAAGTTGATAGCACTAAGTGCCTGCATACAGAAAAGGAAGAGAGCTCCAACTAAAACTTAACAACACCCCTGAAAGCATTAGACCAAAAAGAAGCAAATCCACCCAGGAGGAGCAGATGGCAGAAAATACTCAAACTGGGGGCTGAAATCAATAGAATAGAAACAAAAGCACAATACAAAGAATCAATGAAACAAAGAGTTGGTTCTTTGAGAAAAATCAACAAGATAGACAAACCCTTATCCAAACTGATCAGAAGGCAGAGAGAGAATATCCAAATGAACAAAATCAGAAATGGGAACATAACAACAGACACTGATGAAATCCAAAGAATCATTAAGTCATACTTCAAAAACCTGAACTCCACAATTGGAAAATCTAAAAGAAATAGGTAAGTTTTTTGATAGATACTACTTACCAAAGTTAAATCAAGACCAGATAAACAATTTAAATTGACCTATAACCCTAAGGAAATAGATGCAGTCATTAAATGTCTTCCCCAAAAAGCTCAGGGCCAGATGGTTTCAGTGCAGAATTCTACCAGACTTTCAAAGAACTAATACCAATACTCTTCAAATTATTCCACACAATAGAAACAAAAGGAACATCGTCAAATTCATTTTATGAAGCCACAGTCACCCTGATACCCAAACAACACAAAGACTCAACACAGAAGGAGAATCACAGACCAATTTGCCTCATGAACATTCATGCAAAAATACCCAATAAAATAGTCACAAACTAGGGTTGGGGATTTAGCTCAGTGGTAGAGCACTTGCCTAGCAAGCTCAAGGCCCTGGGTTTGATCCTCAGCTCAATAAATAAGTAAGTAAATAAATAAATAAATAAATAGCCACAAACTGAATTCAAGAACACATCAAAAAGTTCCTCCACCGTGATGGAGTAGGCTTGATCCTAGAGATTCAGGGATAGTTCAACATACAAAACTCTTTCAATGTAATCCACCACATACACAAACTGAAAGGAAAAAAACCACATGATTATACTTGGATGCTGAAAAGGCCTTTAACAAAATCTAACACCCCTTCATCTCTTCTTGAAGAGATGAGGGATACAAGGAACATACCTAAACATAATAAAGGCAATTTACAGCAGGTCCATAGCCAATTTTAAATTAAATGGAGAGAAACTCAAAGCAATTCCACTAAAATCAGGAACAAGACAAGGCCATCCACTCTCTCCAAAACAGTACTTCAAGTTCTATCTAGAGTAATAATAAGACAACTAAAGGAGATCAAGGGGATACAAATTGGAAGGGAAGAAGTCAAAATACCATTATTCCCAGGAGATATGGTAGTATATATAAGCACACAAAAATTCTACCAGGGAACTCCTAAAACTGATAAGCACCTTCAGTGAAGTGGCTGGATACAAGGAAAAAAAAAGTAGCCCTCCTATATACAAACAACAAATGGTATGAGAAAGAAATCAGGGAAACAACACCTTCACAATAGCTACAAATAATATAAAATATCTTAGAGTAACTCTCACCAAGCAAGTGAAAGACCTGTACAAGAACTTCAAACTTTTGAAGAAAGAAATTGGAGAAGATATTAATAGATAGAAAGATCTCCCATACTCATGGATCAGTAGGATTAACATAGTAAAAATGGCCATCTTACCAAAAACAATCTACAGAATCCCATCAAAATTCCAACACAATTCTTTACACACCTTGAAAGAACAATATTCAACTTCATATGGAAAAACAAAAAACCTAGGATAGCTAAAACAACTTTGTATAATAAAGGAACTTCTGGAGGTATCACCATCCCTGATTTCAAGCTCTATTACAGAGCCAAAGTAATAAAAACCACATGGTAGTGGCATAAAAACAGATTGCTCAGTGGAACCAAATTGAAGACCCAGACATACCTCTACTCATCTATGGACACCTGATTTTTGATAAAGAAACCAAAATTACACAGTGGAAAAAAGAAAGCATCTTCAGCAAATGGTGCTGGCATAACTGGATGTTGGCATATAGAAGATTGCAAATAGATGCATATCTGTCACCCTGCACAAAACTCAAGTCCAAGTGGATCAAAGACCTTAACATAAAACTAGATACACTGAACTAATAGAAAAGAGAGTGGCAAATAGCCTTGAACACATTGGCACAGGAGACAACTTCCTGAACAGATACCAATAGCACAGGTACTAAGATAGACAATTAATAAATGGGATCTCATGAAACTGAAAAGCTTCTGTAAGACAAAGAACACCATCAGTAAGACTAACCAGCATCTTACAAAATGGGAAAAGATCTTCACCACCGCCCCCCCCCATCAGACACAGGGCTAATTTCCAAAATATACAAAGAACTCAAGAAACTAGATATCAACAAACCAAATAATCCAATTAAAAAATGGAACACAGATCTAAACAGAGAATTCTCAACATATGAATCTCAAATAGTACAGAAGCACTTAAAGAAATGTTTAACATCCTTAGCCTTCAGGGAAATGCAAATCAAAACAACTCTGAGATTCCATCTTACACCTGTTAGTGTGGCTAAGATAAAAAAAAAATACAGAGTGATTGTTCATGTTGTCAAGGATGCAGAGCAAGGGGTTGAAAACTTTCCATTGCTGGTGGGAGTGCAAACTTGTACAGCCACTTTGGTAATCAATACAGCAGTATCTCAGAAATTGATCTACCTCAAGATCCAGCTATACCACTCCTGGGCATCTACCCTAAGAATGCTCCATCCTACCAGAAGGATACTTGATCATCTATGTTCATAGCAGCTTTATTCATAATAGCTAGAAACCAGAAACAACCTAGATGCCCATCAACCAAAGAATGGATAAGTAAAATATGGCACATTTACACAACGGAGACTTATCCAGTTGTTAAAAAACTAATGTCATGAAATTTGCAGGCAAATGGATGGAACTAGAAAAGAAATCATCCTGAGTGAGGTAACCCAGACCCAGAAAGACAAACATGGTATGTACTCACTTACAAGAGGATATTAGCTGTAAAGTAAAGTATAATTTTCCATGCTATAATCCACTGACCCAGAAAAACTAAGTAACAAGGAGCCATCAAGGAGGAATGCAAGAATCTCACTTGGAAGGGGAAATAGAATAGACACTGCAGGTGACAGGTGGAGGGTTGGGAGTAGGAACAGGAAGGATTAGGTTATGGGGGAGGATAGAGGGAGAAAGTACTGGGAGAGATTACTGGGATTGAGGGGCATCTTAGGGAGGAACTAGAAACCCAGTGCAACAGAAACTCCCAGGAATCTATGAGGATGACTCTAGCTAAGACTTCTAGCAATGGGGGATACAGAGCCTGAACTGGCCATCTCCTGCAACCAGGCAAGACTTCTAGTGGAGGAATTGGGACACTAACCCAGCCACAAAACCTTTGACCTACCTACAAGATGTGCTGTGGTAAAGGTGGCACAAAAGTTGTATGAGTGGCCAGCCAATGACTGGTCAGCCTAAGACCCATGCTATGGGAGGGAGTCCACCCCTGACACTGCTCAGAGACCTAGAATAGAAGCAAACAGGACTGGCAAGAAAAAAATCAATGAAATGATTCCTAATGATATTCTGTTGTACTCATAGATTGGTGCCTAGCCCAATGGTCATCAGAGAGGCTTCATTGGCAACTGAAGGAAACAGAGGCAGAGAACACAGCCAAACATTAGGCAGAGCTTGGGGGATCCCATGGAAGAGAGGGAGAGATGGTAGGAGCCAGAGGAATCAAGGCCACTTCAGGAAGACCCAAAGAAATCAAATAACCTGAGCTCATAGGGGCCCAAAGACTGAACTAGAAACCAGGGAGCCTGCATAGTACTGATGTAGGCCCTCTGCTAATAGCTACAATAAGTAGCTTGGTCTTCCTGCGGGACTTTCTAACAGTGGGATCAGGGGCTATTCTGAATCCTTGCCTGCTTTTGGGACCCTTTAGCTCATACTGGGTTGCCTTGTTCAGCCTTAACATGAGGGGAGGTCCTTAGTTTTACTGCAACTTGATATGCAATGTTTGTTTGAAATCCATGGGAGGCCTGCCCTTTCCTGGAGAGAAAAAGGAGAGGAGTGGATGGGGGTAAGCAGAAGGGAGGTTGGGGGTAGGGACTAGGAGAAGAGGGAGGGGAAATTGTGGTTGGGATGTAAAATAATAAAAAACAGCCAGGCTGTGGTGGAGCATGCCTTTAATCCCAGTGCTTGGGAGGCAGAGGCAGGTGGATTGCTATGAGTTTGAGGCCAGCCTGATCTACAGAGTGAGTTCCAGGACAGCCAGAGCTATACAGAGAAACCCTGTCTCAAAAGACAAACAAAACAAAATAAAATAATAAAAAACAAAAAAAAATGTGAGAGGTACAAAGGAGAAGAACTGTAAACGATCAAGTAGAATGTAATGAATAAAATAAGTTCACACACAACCTTTCAGGAAACATCCTTGAATGCAGATGGGATTAATTTAGTAATCTAATGGTATACAGTGAGTGAATGAACAAACAGATTCAATGATATGCTGCCTACAATAAGCATATTTTATTCATAATGATACACATAGACTAAAAGTGAAGAATTAAAAAAGATGTATTATGCAAGCAGTAGGTAAAAAATGCTTTAAATAAAAAACTCTAAAATGAGTAAAAGAAAGTCATTGTATATTGATAGTTCAGCAAGAAAACACACAATTATAAGTATATATGCACCAAACATGGAACCATTTAAATATGACAATACAAATATTATTGACTATAAAGGGAGACATAGATTCTAATGCAATAATTAGTTAAGAGCAGTCCAGGATACATGGGAGGGGGCGTGGAAAACAACTCAACAAAGTACTTTTTGGGCATGAATGGGGCCCTAAGTTCAACTCCCATTACTATAACAGAATAAAAGAAAACTCTAGATCCTTACCCCTTATGAATATGAATATAAGAATTCACAATAAACTGCTGGCAAACAGGATCAAAAAAGCAAGCATATCTACAAGTTTGAATACCACCATCAAGTGACATTTACACCAGAAATGCAAGGATGGCATTACATATACAAATCAACCACATGATACATGACATCGATGATTCATAAAACCACATGATCATTTTAATAAATAAGAATATTTGATAAGATTTAACATTCCTTCATGATAAAATTCTCAACAAGTCAAGTACATAGAGAAAAATCCTCATAATATTTGAAAAATATACAGCTGGAAACATTAAGATTTCATCACAAGAAAGGATGTTCAGGTTTACTATTCATGCTTAACAGCTCTGGAAGTCTCAACAAGGATGCCAGGAACAAGAAGGAAAGAGAGGATGTCCATTTTGGAAACGCTGAAGTGCTGTCACATAGATTTACAGATGCTATGACTTCACACATAGGAAAAAAAAAAAAGCCCAATCATCAGGGAACAATGAAAACATGAATAAATTCAGTAGGATGTAACAGCAACACATGCAGGAATATTTTCTATGCTGATGATGGACTTACTGAGCAGGGAGCTGAAAACAACCCTGTCCACTGTAGCAACTAAAAGCAAAATCTTGAGACATAATTTTTTTTTACTTTTGAAAAAATTATTCTTAAATGTAAAATTAGGATTACTATTTGCTAAAATAACAAGAAGTAGGAACATAATGGAATTATAAGGCTGAAATGTATAATAAAAATGTTTAATGTCTATATATATTTCATTATTAGAATAAATAAAATAATCTTTCTAGAAATTGAAGACAGAAAATAACAAAGACTCATGAGGAGGGAAATAAAATACAGTATTTAATAACTAAATCCCTGAGTAAGAAGCTAGGTAAATGTAATCCACACATGCAAGCTACATCTAATGTTTTTTTTTTTTCTCTTTTAGTTTGTAGACTTTCAATAAATAGTTTTTGAGTTTAAGATTCTCAGTTTCGGGCTGGAGGGATGGCTCAGAGGTTAAGAGCACCTACTGCTCTTCCAGAGGTCCTGAGTTCAATTCCCAGCAACCACATGGTGGCTCACAACCATCTGTAATGAGATCTGGTGCCCTCTTCTGGCCTGCAGACATACATGCAGACAGAACACTGTATACATAATAAATAAATAAATCTTAAAAAAAAAAAAAAAAGATTCTCAGTCTCTTTGATATGGCAAGTTCTCCTAGGCATTGTTCATGACTGCTTCTCAAAATTATCACTACTTATTTTTGAATATATCTGAGTATATATAGCACACAGATCATATTTTATTTTCGATGGTCCATCTGTATACAAGTGTACATACCTGCACATACAATGTATTTGTTTCAATTAACAATGATGTTAAGTTTTTCTCAAGCATCTCAATTCGCTTTATCATATATCCTGTATACAGCTCGACACACACATCTTTTTCTTTATTTAAGAAATTTTTCCCCACTCATTTTATATATCAACTACAGATCCCCCTCCCATCCTCCTTCTGCTCCCCCCAAAGCTTCACCCACAAATCCACTCTCCACCCCCTCCTCCAAAAGGGTAAGGGCTTCCATGGGGAGTCAGCAAAGCCTGGTTCATTCAGTTGAAGCAGGACCAAGCCCCTTCCCCCTGCATTAAGGCTGAGCAAGGCATCCCATTATAGATAATGGGCACCAGAAAGCCAGCTCATGCACCAGGGATAGATCCTGACCCCATTGCCAGAGCCCCATCAAACAGACCGAGCTACACACATGTCTCCTGTATGCAGAGGGTCTAATCCAGTCCCCTGTAGGTTCCACAGATGTAGTTCTAAATTTCATGAGTTCCTACGAGCTTGGTTCAGCTGTCTCTGTAGATTTCCCCATCATGATTTTGACCCCCTTGCTCATATAATTTCTCTTCCCTTTCTTTGACTGGACTCCTGGAGCTCAGCCTTATGCTTGGCTGTGGATCTCTGCATCTGCCTCCTTCAGTTACTGGATGAAGGCTCTGTGATGACAGTTAGGGTATTCACCAATTTGATTACTGGGGTAGGCCAGTTCAAGCACCCTCTCCACTATTGCTAGTAGTCTAAGCTGAGGTCATCCTTGTGGATTCTTGGGAATTTCACTAGCATCAGGTTTCTCCCTAACCCCATAAAGTCTCTTGAGGCATAAATTTAAACAAGGAAGTGAAAATATTCTTTAATGAAAATTATAGTGCATCAATGAAAGAGATATTATAGAGATACCATAAAAAGGTGGAAAGACATTCTATGTTAATGGATCAGAAGGATCAATGGTGTTAAGGTGATAATACACCCAAAGAGATCTGTCAAGTCAACATAATTCCCATGGAAACATCAGTGATTTCTCTTAATAGAAAAAAAATCCTAAAATTCATTTGGTAATACAAAAGACCCAGAACAAAACAAAAGAAAGTAATAAAAAATAAAATAAAATCTGGAGGCATCACTATACTGAATGGAAAACATACTACAAAGCCATACTAACCAAAACAGCATGGTACATATATACAAGCAGACAACATAGATCAATAGAACACAGTAGATAACCTAATAGTAAACTAACTGGTTCCTATGAAAAGCACCGAGTGAGTACAGAGTAGAGAATAGTCTCACCAATAAATGTTGCTAGCAAAATTTGACATACATATGCAGAAGAGTAAAATTAAAACCCCTCTTCTCACTGTACACAGCCACAACTCAAAAATAGATTAAATACTTAAACCAAAAATCTGAAACTGTGAAATCAGCACAAAGGAACTTGGGGGTACACTTCAAGACGTTGATCTAGGAAACGACTTTTTCCAAAGGCACCGGCAAGGAAGGAAAAGCAGCCAACCTGGATTACATCAAACTAAGACACTTCTGTACAGCAAAGGAAACAGCCAACATAATAAGAGGAAAATTACAGAATGCAGAATAATTTTTCAAAACATTCTTCTACCAAGAGATGAATATCTGTCTAAACAAGGAACTTCAAAATTTGAAAATCAAAAACATCCACTTACAAGGTAGAATAAACAACTAAAGGCATACCTAAGAAATATGAGTAAGTTGGGTGCTAGCCCAGGCTGAGTAATGCTGAACTAATCACCCAGGTTACTAAACAAAAGTCTCAGTGTGGATGCTTCCTGATGAGTTGATGGCTAGGAAGGCTCCAGAAGCCCTAACAACACAGGGTCTTGCCATTCCCCTTGGCTTGCTTCCCAGAAATGGCTGATAAGTCTTTTGCTGAAGATACCACACATCTTGGATGCAAGATACAGAGAAAAATGGAGACTGAGCTGACAGTTTTCTTCTATCTGGAAAGATTTCATAGTCTGAGGAGAAGCAATACAGGCTGAGTGGGTGGAGACAGGCATCAGTGGTCTTACCCTGATGAGAACCCTGAAAACTACAATACCAACCTGCCAGGGAAGAGGTGCCCACTCATTCAATGGGGGCATGACTGCTGTGGAGGCAACCCACACTTTGTGATTGGTTCTGAGATCCACTCCACAAGAAGAAATCCCTGCCTGGTACTACAAACCCACTTAAAAACTCATGGCTGAGACATCTTAGGCCTATCTGGAAAACTTACCATTTAGCTAAGTTGACACAGCACCAAGCTGCCTTCTAAATACTTATGTTTATTCTCATAAACAAATGCTATTCTCAGACTTAAAAAGAAGCTTCTCTTCACAAGGAAAGGTTAATGTAGAGATGCTTGGCTGCTCAAGATACCGATAACAAATGTTCAGCCCTAAACAGGACATTCATACCACCCACTCTAAGGCTCATGGAACAAGACTGAAGATGGAGTATAAAGAATGTCTGGAATGCTCTCAACCTTGGCCAGAGGAACTCCCCCTCCCACCCCCGTGCTGTGGGCTGCTAGTATTCTATGCAGAGACTCATAATGGGTCAAAGTGCTGAGAATACATGACTGTCAGTGTTCAGCCCTAAATGGAACATATATATCAACCACCTCTTCTCAAGGCCCAGGGAACACTGTGGAAGTGTAAGAAAGAATATATAAGACAGAGAATGGACAGGAGTGATATGAAATGATGACTTCCAGATATAACGTGGCTATTGTATTCATCAACTCACAGCAACTCTAGTTACCTACCATTATTTACAAAATTCAAACCAGTCAAAATTCCTGTGTGTATGGTGGATGTGGCTCTGCCCCTAGCTGAGGAGGTATTGTCAGTTGATGGTGGGTTGGGCAAGAGAGAGAATCTTCTTTATTTGGGCTTGTGGCCACTGGTAGATAGCCCACTGGTGGATGGCCCTACACTTTTGTGCATGTAAGCAATACAAATTGGATGCAGAGGGATGAAAAACAAAAGACATGAAGTGGGCGTATGTGTGTGTTGGAGTGGGTCCAAGAAGGAAGTGGGAGTGGATATGATCATAATACATTGATACATGTATGAAATTATCAAATAATTTAAAAAATTAAGTAGACTGTTGTAGAATATTATTTAAATATGTGTTACATTTGTTTATGCTGTGAAACATTTGTTTAATGATGCAAAGATATATTACATTCTTTTATGTTGCATTTGTTTAACTCTGTGAAGCTGTGTTACTTTGCCTGTTTAAAACAAATGACGGTCTAATACAGAGCTGAATGGCCAATAGCAAGGCAGGAGAAAGGATAGGTAGGGCTGGCAGACAGAGAGAATAAATAGAAGGAGAAATCTGGAAGAGAAAAGAAAGAACAAGAGAACAAGGAGAGGAGGATGCTAGGGGCCAGCCACCCAGCCACACAATCAGCCACAGAGTAAGAATGAAAGTAAGATATACAGAAGTAAGAAAAAGAAAAGGCCCAGAGGCAAAAGGTAGATGGGATAATTTGAGTTAAGAAAAGCTTGCTAGAAACAAGGCAAGCTAAGGCTGGGCATTTATAATTAAGAATAAGATAAATAAGATTTATCTGGGAGCTGGATGGTGGATCCCCCAAAAGAGTAAAGACAACCAACAACAGTAGACATTTCTTAAAAGCAAATGAAAACATCTATGAAAAAAAATCTCACTAATCGTCAGGGAAATATAATGAAAATCAACATGAGCTGATATAATCCCAGTTATAATGGTTATCATCAAAAACAAAAAAAAAACACAAACAAAAAATGATGGTGAGGATACAGTGGTGGGTGGGGATGAAAATTAGTACAGCCATTATAGAAAACAGTTTGAGAATTCCTGGAGAAAACCAAAACTCTAAGTACGTTATGATCCCAAGATTCCACTACTGGGTATCTGTCAAAAAAGAAAATGAAATCATTACTCCAAAACAATACTTGTGTTCCCAGTTTTGGTGGTTTGTTTTTGATTTATTTATTCATTTAATGTTTATAAGTGTTTTACCTCCACATCTATCTGTGCACCACATGTATACCCCGTGCCTGTAGAGGCCAGAGGATTCTCTAGAGTCACAAGGGTTGTGAGCTGCCATGTGGGTGCTGGGAACTGTACCCAGATCCTCTGGAAGAGCAGCCAGTGCTCTTAACTGCTGAGCCATCTTCTCCAGCCCCACATTCCCATTTTTATTTTGACGCTATTACTAATATCTAAAATACAGAGTCAAGATAGACGCCCATAAAGGGATGAACGGACATAGAAAATGTGCTCTATGTACACACTGGAGTATTAGTCAGACATAAAATGATGAACACCCGACGTTTGTAGCAACGCATGTGCAATTAGAGTTCACTATGTTAAGGGAAACCAGACAGACAGAGGGCAGATGCCACACTTTCCCACTTTCTCAGTCATTTCAGAAAACTAGTAAGTCAATCACATAGAACAAAATGGAATTACAATTGCTAGAGACTGGGAAGGGCAAGCCAGAGTGGGGCCAGAAAGAGGTTCAATAAATGGCATCAAAACTCGGAGAGGAGAAAGTCCTTCATTCTGTTTTTTTTTTCTAGCATAGTGGGGGCAACTATGGGTTAAAACAATGATATATTTAAAGATGACTAGAAGACTATGAATTTCTAACACATAAAAGTGGCTAATAGGGCTGGGGAGATGGCTCAGTGGTTAAAAAAAAATGCATACTGCTCCTGCAGAGGACCCAAGTTCAGTTCCCAACACCCACAGTGTGGCTCACAATCCATTGTAACACCAGCTCCAGGGGATCCAGCATCCTCCTCTGACCTGTGTGGATGGACACCTGTACTTACGTGCACATACCCACACATACATATAATTTAAAAATTAAATCTTACTGTTTGGAGAAATGGAGCTTCTTACTCTACCTTGATTATGCATGTGGTATATGCATATCAAATTACCATAATCAACCCCATGTGATGAACAGACATTACAGCTCAATAAAAGCAGATTTCTTAAGAGGAGACTCGGCCTTCTGAATGAACAAGCTGTTACTAAATTTCACTTTGGACACCCTTCCCTTGAGTGTTGTTCCCTTACCTCTCCAACCCCTCCCTACTTCTTACCATCTGAAAACTCAATTTCCCTGGCTAACCGCAGCTTATTCACAGAATGAAAACACAAATCTACTCCCTAAATTGCTGTTTCTAGTAAGCAAAACGCTTACTAGAAATGCCTTCTGTTTTACTGCTTCAGAATGCTCTCCTGCCCTTGTGACAGATTTGAATCTCCAAACATTTCCACTTCCCTTCCTGCATTGCAATGGATGTCATATGCCTGTCAATTTTCCAAGAGGAGTTCAGATTACAGTCAACTCTTTAAGTTACTTCCAGGAAATTCAACAAACTGGCACATATCACATGCCAGTTTTACTCTAGGCCAGGTGCTAAATGCTGTATTTCGAGGGTGGCTTGGCGCCTGGTGACTTTTCTACAAAGGGAGAGCATAAAAACACGCTTGATGTGCTTCTTATGAAAAGCTCCAATGTTGATGAGCTCTTCTTTCATTCAGGTCTCAACTTGCTCAAGGCTTTACAGAATTTCAGGCTTCTATGAGTATCATACATTTCAATGTTTCACTACAAGTCAACATTAATTTCTTTTCTTGTATTAGTTTTTGCCTCAGTATAATTCTATTTACCTAAACTTTTACATAGTGCATGACCCAGGTCCAGTGTGATAAACAGAAGGAACTGAGCCTATAATTAAAAAAAAACTACTTCACTTGTTATGCATAGAATAAATCTGGGTCGCTTTGCAGTTGTGATGCCTTTACCAGTACAGTTTGTAGATGTAACCAACCATCTTATTAAATAAGAAACACAGAACCAATGTAAAAGAAAAAGCCAAGAGGTCAGAGCTCAGAGCTAAAATCTTACCCTTCCTCCTGCAGTGCTCCTTGCTCCCCGAAAGAGACCTACTTCTTGTGTGTATGTCTTTAAATAGTCTTTCTGTTCTGCCTTCTCATTGGTTGTAAACCCAAACACATGACTGCCTCTTCACTGCCTGTAAATACAGCCCTCCAGGTCTTAAAGGCATATGTCTCCAATGCTGGCCATATCCCTGAACACACAGAGATCTATGGGATTAAAGGTGTGTGCCACTACCGCCACACTCTTTCTATGGCTCTAATAGCTCTGACCCCCGGGCAACTTTATTTATTAACATATAATTAAAATCACATTTCAGTACAAATAAAATACCACCATAACAGTTACTGGTCTTTACCAGAGTCTGGGTTGTGTGAGAAAGGGCCTGGGCGCTGTGTCCTAATTCTGACTCAATCAGGGCAGGGCTCACAGCACAATCTACCCCAGTGAAGCCAACTCACCACATTTGTGAAATGTGATAAAATAAACAAACAACAGACAAACAAAAAACTTGCCTTATAGTTACAGAATTGTGCTCAATATAAGATCAAATAATTGTGTGAGTATTTATAATAATGTTGATGACTGCTATATCTATCCAAGAGTTGGTTAGTACTGGCCATTATTTCAAACACCTGGTGTGAATCAACTTATTTGAGCCTCCAGCAAAGCTGGTCACTATTATTTCCTCTCATTGATGAGGAAACTGGAATGCAGATGATTGGATTATGTGAGCCAGTGTGAACAATTCCAGGAAACAGGAAGGTTAAGGCTTGAACTCAGGCTGACTCATGTGACTGAGCACAGCGTTTACACTCAGATCTCCTTCTCCCCCCTCCCCCAAATAAAAAAAGATTCAAATACTGCTGCAGAACCCTAGAAGGTAGTGTTTGTTAAACAAACAGGATTTTGGCTAGTCTTCACACTAATCTCCAATTCCAGACTGTGTTCCAGAAAGTATGTTTTCCCCTCCAACTTAATTTAATTACACGTGAAGCTATTCTGATAGCCATCCGTCACTATTACATTTTCCATGGCAGCTGTCAGCCAGAGAGAAAATCTTCACATTAAAGCAATTGACTCGATGCCCCTCAAGGCATGTTCAGACGGCTAACAGGCCCTCTCCTGTGACTGGGCCTCTTGCTCCAGCTGCTGCCTTTGCAGTCAGGCTCGGTATCCTTTCCAGACTTCATCCTCTTGGCTTTTCTGCCAGTTGTCAATCACGTCCTGTTTCTTTAAAGCTGCTGTGCCGCACAGCTGTCCTCAGCCTCCAGACTGTCTCCCTCTCTGCTCACATGCAGTCTTGTGTTCTTGTTTCTGCCCGCCCCACCCCACCCCATCCCACCCTGGTATGTGTGTGGTGTTCATGGGTGTGGGCACACGTGTGTATGGATGTGCCTGTGAGCACTCTCCTCTTTATATACTGATGCAGAGTCTCTCACCGGAACCCAGACTTGGCTAGTCTAGCTAGCCAGCTCTCCCTGGGGGACCCCAGGCTCTACCTAAGAAGAGCTAGGATCTCAGGTTGGCACTTGTGTGGGGACTGGAGATCAAAGTCAGGTCCCCATGCTTACATAACAAACACATCACCCCCTGAACCGTCACCCCAACTCTGGATCCTCATTCTTATTTACATCACTATGGTCTATACCAGGATTATTCATTCATCTGCTGTTTCATCACACTTTGGGTCTCCCCAAAACAGGAATCTAGGCAGTGTCACCCCAATTTTGCATGGTGCCAGATGAGTAGCTACCCATGCTATGGTGTTTAATGTCATTTGAGACAGCTGCCATTAAGAATATTGACATAATGACTCCTGGAGTATGGTAAGGAATCTTAAGTCTAGAAAAATCGTGGGTATTACTACCAAGGAAAGCTTTTCTCTACACTTGGAGGATTAAACATATTTAAAGACCCAGGGGAAGAGTGGTCTGGAACATCAACCTCCATTCAAAAGACAGAACACTTTCTACTTTGAGTGGAATCGGGGGAAGGACACTAGGGAACACGGAAGAGAGGAAGATATCCTTATTGTCCTGGTTCAGCTTTCCTCAACCGAGTCTCCTTCTCTCTCAAAGAACCAATGTGTGCAGAAGTTATCCTGAAAATCAGAAACATTCTGATAAGAAAGTGTTGGTTTTCCCTAAAACATAACACGTTAAAGCTCGTAGGTGGTTACGCATTTAAGGATTTGAGAGCTACGTTCTCAGTGTGGTGGCTTCACCACACCAACACTTGAGTTCTACACACGTGCTAGGAGGCTGGGGTTCAAGGCTGTGTAAGTTTAGCCTCTCCAAAGTTTACCTCTGAGTGGGCTACTATACAGGGGTCATAGTGCTGGATGGATCTGTCCTATGTACCGGGGAAAGTACACAGTGCTGGTGTTTGGATGCAATTCTCACAGATGTCAGAAATTATGTTATGTGAGATAATAGTGATGAATCACAGAGAAAAGTCTTTAAAGTGGCATTTCAGCCATAGTGAAATAATGTCCAAATGGGAGGCATCTTTTCAACAGTCACACGAATACACTGGTTAAGTTGGTGATGGTACCTAAGAAGCCTTGGCTGAGGAGCTCACTCCCTCACCCCCTAGTTTCCTTAACTCCAAAGTAATAATGGCAACCACAGCATCATAGTTGGGAAGGAGTTTGGCATATTCTCCAGAGACATAGACTAATAGGATCTAGAGTCAAGTCTTGCATAACAACATTATATTCATGGCAGATCACATGTATAACAGAGTCCTGATGAGATTCTTACCAAGTGTGCTGTAGACATTTTGGTTTGTTTATGTATACTCTTTTACATTACAAAACAATGAAATTGCACAGCATTGTATTTTTCAAGGCTATTTAGAGATTTTTGAGAGAGAATTGATTTACTTCAGTGTGGAGATTCAGAAGTCCCACCACAGGCTGTCTTGAGGACAAGGAAAAGCTACTACATGTTCAGTTCAACTCTGAGGGATGAGAGTTAAAAAAAAAAAGTCCAGGATTAAAGACCAAGGCCTGAACTAGAGAGCAGGAGGTAGAGTCAATGTGTGGACAGTGCTAGACCAAGACCAAGAAGAGGTGAGAGCTCAGAGAGCCTGATACGTTGACATCTATGGGCAGAAGAGAGGGCATCCTAGATGCAGAAAGGGGGAAATAATTTGCTTTGCTTCTATGTGTTTGGTCCATTTGGGTCCCCAGATGATTGGATGGTGCCCACCCACACTGAGGGCTGGTCTTCATCACCATACCAGTTCACATACCAATCTCCTCCAAAAAGAACCTCACAGAAACACAAATGGGTCTAATCAAAACTAGATCTCTCGTGTTTTCCTTTCAACAAAAAACGATTGGGCTCAGCACCTATGGAAGTAGAGAATAGATAATGCTTCACTATCCATCAGGGAACTCTTCAGTCGAGATGCCACAAATCATCACCACTGCAAGCGTGTATGCACGTGCATAAGTGTGTGCAAATTCACACATTAGTATGGTACCTGTAACACTCTTTCAACATAAATTTAATAAACTATTCATTAAACTGATTTATAAGTATGGCACATCCATTCTAGAGCTCAAATAGTTTTGCTGTTAACCAATGGAAATTGACATGCTACCAAACACACACACACACACACACACACACACACACACACACACACACACACACACACACATACACCCCTTACTGCCGCTAACCATCCTATTGATTACTTTCAGGTGCATAATCTCTGAGGAGGAGGCTTTTCAAAATTATATTCCTTGCCACTAAAATTAAGGTCATGCTTTAGTTAGGGCTCTATGGCTATGATAAAGCACCATGACCAAAAACTGGGAAGAAAATGGTTTTAATTAGGTTTACATATCTTGGGTCACTGTCTAGAAGCCAAGGCAGGAACCTGGAGGCCAGGAACTGATCTGAAGCCATGGAAGAACATTGCTTACTGGCTTGCTCCTCATGGCTTACTCAGCCTGCTTTCTTATATAGACCAGGAGCATCTGCTCAGAGGTGGCACCCCGTGTAGGTGGATCCTCTGCATCAATCGTTGCTCAAGAAAATGCTCACAGACTTGCCTACAGGCAATTTGATGGAGGGATTTTCTCAATTGAGATTCCTCTTCCCAGATGACTCTAGCTTGTGTCAAGTTGACAAAAAAAAAAAAAAAAAATCACTAGGACAGGTCAGTATTGTGCTAGAAATTACCAGATAGAGAACTGTGGAACTATGGGAGGCAGGGAGACTGCGAGAAAGTGTCATGAGCTAGTTGAGGCCACCCCTGGCCCTATGGTGGTTCTGCTGGTGTGCGGTTGATGAGCTCTGTGAACCAAGGTAACTCTATGTTAGCCTCATAAGGCTGCTGTAATAAAGTGCCATGGAGCTGGTTGGATTAAAACAGAAGGGCTCCATTGTCATATAGTTCTAAAGGCCAGAAGTCCAGAACCAAGATGTTGGTTTGCAAGTCTATGTTCTCTCAGAGGCTCTATGGGACAATCCTTCCTTGGCTCTTCCTAGATTCTCATGGCTGCATTTCTTGACTTTGTATTTGTCCTCACATGCCATTCTCTGTGTGGCCATGTCCAAAGATATACTCTTCATCTAGAAAGAGCATGATTGTTGGGTTGGGGTCCACTCCAATCTAGTGTGCCTCCCTTGTAATTAGATTACATATGTGAAAAGCCTGTCTTCAAAGGAGTCCACATTCATGGGTCCATTTGTGGTAAGGATTAAGACCTTAGCATCTATTTTTGTCAGGACACAATGAAACAGACAATGTCAATAAAGTAGAAAAAGGTCTTGTTCAGTTTAATTCTCCATGCCGCTAATGACCGTGAGGGGAAACATCACACGGGTGTGTGTAGGGGGAGCATTATATGCTGTACATTCAGAGGGTGGTTTCCATTCTAGAAGCAACAGGCATTATTTGGGCCCTAATTAGCTGTGCAGAATATCAGGCCCCACTTGAAGTGTGTACTGAATCAGAAGTTTTATTTTAACAGTATCCCAGGGTAGGTGACTTTTACATCCAAGTCACCTGAGACCAGTGGCTTTCTCAGCAATGTTGACTTCACTGATAAGCTTATCAGATTGATGGCAATTGGTTCCATCCAATCTACTGAGTCAGAATCTCTGGGGCTCAGACCCAGAAAACTGGTTCAACAGCTTCTGAATGGTGTGAACATCAAGAACCATAGACTTAGAGGAAGGATTTTAGAACTATTATTGACAAACAATTGGCAAAGAGAAGGAATTTCCTGGGTGTAGACATGGGAGGCTCCAGAACTAAGGAAGTGTAATGAAAAAATACGCCAGCACAGAGAAGATATGAAATACTCTCAAGCCAAGGAAATTTGTGTCATTATATTGGGCAGAAGTTAACTGACAACAAAAAGTATCTTGAGGGTTGCAGAATGAGTAGAACCACGAGCAAGCTGCAACTCCTGCTTGCCATGTGAGAAGGTTTTGTGTTTAGGACAGTGGTTCTCATGCTGCATTTCCTTACCGCACTCTGTAGATCTGAACCTTCCCATCAGACATGAGGAGGACTGGAGCGGAAGGGCACAAATACACAGCTTTAGGAAGCAGCACAAAGGATTAGAATGTATAGCTATGTTTTGACTTCCTTGCCTCAGAGAGAAAGAATTGATTGAATAAAGTCATAGCCATTTGCTACAGAGTATAATTTGCTCGATTTTAATGTCTATTCATATGCCTAGGAAATAATTGCTTAATAAGTCTAAATGCAACCAAAATGTGGCCTTTCTTCTTTTCAATGAATTCGGTATTTCTAAAATTGTATTATAAGTTAAAGAATACTTCTCTGGGCCCATGAGAACCTCAAAATGTGGCGGATCCACTGGACCATCTATCTAGTCATTATTTACTGCATATTCTTTTTATTTATTTAAAAATTTTTTGAGACAGATTCTTATTATGTAGCTCTGGCTGGCCTAGAACTCACTATGCAGACCAGGCTGGCCTGGAACTCACAGAGGCCCATCTGCTTCTGCCTCCTGAGTGCTTGGATTCAAGTCGCACAGGACCATGCCTGGCTACACTGTTCTTTATGGAGCCAGCCAGGTCAGTTCAGGTATTTGGGACAAGGGTGTGGGCTGTAGTTGCTGTGAGGGGCCATTCATTTACATGTGTGCATGGGTCTATATGCTGACATGTACATAAATACATAATTAAATAAAATTCTCAAAAATGCCTACTGGGGGAAGATTAGGGGAAAAACAAATTACTAAAATTTCCGTTTTCCAGATGGCAATAAATGGGGCAAGAGCCTAGACAAAGTGTTGTGCAGAGGGAATGACCAGCAAATGCTGAACAGAAAGGTCTGTTTCTAGGCTAAATAGTTAGATAAATTTTTTTTAAAGATTTATTTATTTATTATGTATACAACATGTATGACTGCAGGCCAGAAGAGGGCACCAGATCTCATTACAGATGGTTGTAAGCCACCATGTGGTTGCTGGGAATTGAACTCAGGACCTCTGGAAGAGCAGTCAGTGCTCCTAACCTCTGAGCCATCTCTCCAGCCCTAGATAAATGTTTTTATGGAGGTGATGTTTGTATAAAGAATGAACCAAGATAGCTTCAGAAAACTACCTTCTCCCATGTCTTTCCTTTTACCCAGGAATTCTTGGGAATGTAGAATTGGGAAGCCCCAAGTGACAGTGACTGGCTGTGTGTACTATTGAAATCTAAGTTAATTAGAAGTTAATTTCGAAGTCAATTCCTGTCACACTAGGCACATTTAAAGCGCTCAATAGTCATGTGATTACTGTCTATGATGTCAGGCCGGGCAGTTAAAGCTCCATCCCCTGGGGAGACAGTAACAAGGTCCACCCATTCTCCTAAGATTCCAAGGACAAATGCAGACATGATTCTACCAAAGCTCATTCTGGGGAACCAACGTGTTTATTGGGCTTCCTTACAGAGCACAGGTGAGGGGGTGCCTTACAGGAGTGTGGGGGCTGCTCTCCAACAGGCGGCACCAGGAAAGCTTTTACCCAGCAGGGATGATGGCTTCTCTGTAGCAGCATAGATGGAGCCCCGCCCCTCAAGTCCTCCCAACTCTATATACTCTAGCCGCTCCCCAAGGCAGCATACAATTAAGACAGTGTTTCACACAATGGGTGGTAGGCAGCATGAGTACTCAGGCTTTGTGACCCTCCTTACCTTTCCCCCCGGGGGTGGGAGGGAGTGTAAACAGTCAACAAGCCCAACTAGGATAAGAATCTTTTTGCAAGTGGGCACTGATGAGTTCCCCAAAATGGCGGTTGTTAGGCTTGGAAAATGGTCACACACAGCAAGCAACAAAAACCATTTCAAGTGTTGCAGAAAGTGCTATTGGCCAGCAGCCTGTCTGGGAGGAATTATTTAGCATTTAAGCATCAGCAACTTAGGTTCAAGAGCTAATTTACAGGGAAGCATATGGTACCATGAGTTAGTCAAACATTTCAGACTAATACCAGAGATAAATAGCAGCCTTTTAAAAATATTTCTGCATTTGCAACTCAAGCCTCGCCCATAGAAATGTATACATATAATTGTAAACAACTGGCTTTCTTTGTGAAGGTAAATGGCCCTGTAATTTTGTTCCCACTCAGTGACTCTCCCTACTGAAAGAATGATAAGTGGTGCTGGTGGCGGCACTGGTTACTGGTGCTGGTCACCACGCAGAAAGGTCACGGTCACGACAGAACCCAGTATTAGTTTCAGAGCTTTGTTAGGAGGAAGAGGGTTGGGAGTGAGGGTACAAGAGAACCAGGCCTGGGAAGGAGCACGTACAGAGAGTAGAGAGAAAGATGGTGAGGTGGGGAGAGAGAGAGAGAGCAGAACAGAGAGAGAGTGGGATCTGTGTCTGGCTTTGGAAGGGTTCCTGGTGAACATGCACAGGAGGCCTTACAGAGCTAAACCACGCATGCACTGATTTCGTGACCACGCCACGCACATGTGGTCCCCAGCGCACATTGATGACGTAAGACACAAGGCCCTTTGCTTAACTCCTGAACTGCGCATGTGTGGTCATGCAGCAGGAGCGCAGCAGAATCCTAACATTCCAGACTTTTGCTTATTATAAAAAAAAAAAAAAAGCAAGTGAACAGGAATAGGGGTGTCGTTTCTCCTGGAAACTTAAGTTAGTGCTCAGTTGCACCTAGAAACACAAAAATAATTTTTAAAAACCTTAAACAATTGTGAAGATATTGAGAATATTGTCTCAAGTTACAAACACCAACCAAACAAAAAGTGAAAACAAAAACGAAAAGCATGTAGTGCAGATTGATGATTCATTACTTACGACTTAGGTGGGAGATTTAGACAGGAATGTCTAGGCAGGGTGTGAACATCTTCAGGACTGTTTAGTAGAATTGGGAGCCCAGCATCCTGGGAGTCCCACCCCATCATTTTACTAGGCATGATCTGAAAGTTTGTATTGACCTGTTTCAACTCTAACCCCCATGGTGAGGGTACCTGAACCTCTGGGGAGGTGATTGGGTCCTGATGATGCAAACCTCATAGAGGGATTAAAAGGACTCCCAGGAGCTTGTGTGCTCTTTCTTCCTCTGGGGGACACAACAAAAGACCATCCTCCATAAGCAGGGAAGCAGGCCCTGACCAGAGGCTGAGCCTGCAGATGCCTTGTCCTTAAACTTCTTTATAAAGCATCTGGTCTACCTTGATGATGCAGTCCAAGTTGATCAAGGCAGCAGCTCCCCCACTTCTCCTTCTCTGCCAGCATCTTTGTTTCCAGCCTTCCGCTGTTCTCCTTTCAGGGAATAAC
Source organism: Peromyscus leucopus (assembly GCF_004664715.2). Taxonomy (NCBI): domain Eukaryota; kingdom Metazoa; phylum Chordata; class Mammalia; order Rodentia; family Cricetidae; genus Peromyscus; species Peromyscus leucopus. The sequence goes on from NC_051064.1 coordinate 91,833,076, forward strand.
ATAAAACACTCGATTATCAGATGGGCAAGCTCAGGATCTGGAAAGGAGCCAGCACAACGGCTTATTCCTGCTTCCCCTGATATTCGCCTCTCCCCCCCCCCACCAACTTCTGGACTCCCTGGGAACATGACAATTATTCAACCACAGCCACTGCCTTCTTTACTGGGCTGTTTGTCCTGTTGCTAATCTGGAACTTTTAAACGATGTTTTTTTCTTTCTGGATGGCGAGGGGACCCTAAGACACTTTGAGGTTAATATTGTTTTTCAAATAAAATAGTCAAAAGAACACTCTTGGAGCAAAGCCAAACAAATCATGAAAATAAGAGATACTGATTATAAAATCTAAAGAACATGCTTAATTTTAAAATATTTTATGTAAATGAAGATCATCAAATAATGTTTTAATAATAAAGTAATTTATAAGAATATTCAACTGTGATAACAATAATCTTATTAATGCACAAAGTTGAAAATACCCCCAAGTCATCAGAAATAAATAAGAAGCTGCCCAGACATATCAAACTGATTGGAGGAGCCACTGTCTCTCATCTTGGTCCTGGAGGCTTCTTGTGAGCTGTTCACTAAAAAGAAGACATTTCTACAAATCTCCCAGGCACATTTGCTAGACTTCTGTTCTTGTAAGTAGTCATGGGCCCCTTGGAAGCAATGTTTTGTCCAAGATTGCTCTTTTCCACTGGTGAGAAAGCATGACCCTGCTGCTGGATTTCCAGCTCCAAGCATGTCTTCAAATCTGGTCTCCATTTGCAGGTAAAGTGCCTCAAGGAGGAGCCTCCCAATGCTGTGTTCCTCCCAAGGAGTCTGGAGCACACAGGCTGAAGATGTTTGCTTTAGCACTTCTGGGCTGGCTGTGAGGATGCCTTCCTTTGGAAACTGCAGAGTTTTGGAAACCTGGAGGAATCTGAAGTTGCCTTTGGCCTTTAGACTTCATAGAGGACATTTCCCTGATAGGTTTCCAAAGCCAAGGTCTCCCAGTCACCTTTGGTCCTTTGAAAGTGGTGGTGGAAAAGGAGTTCCAGGGAAGGAGCAGAGTAGAGTGGTAGAAATTGACCACTTTCTAATCATTGACAAAAAATGTCCAATACATGTGAGTTTTTTTAAGTAACAATTGATATTATATGTTTTATTTTTATTAAAATTATTGGGATATGGCTTAACAGGTATATGTACTTGCTACCAAGTTTGATAACTTGACTTTGTTCCCTGGGCCCCATGTGGTGGAAAGAGAGAAAGACTCATGTTAAGTTGCCTTTTGACTTTTACATGTGTGTCTTGACACACAAAGAATAAATAAAAAAATAAATAAAATATGTACTTTAGAAATAGATAAAATTAACTATCTCCTCTGAAATATCTACCATCACTTGGATGAACACAAAACTGAGTGCACTAGACTTGCATTGCATCTTTCATGCAGAGTCCATTCCTGGCTTCTCTCTATCTCAGTCATTGATATTTTCCAATTTCTGTGAAGCATTTAAGACAGAGCCTCGCATACTCTCAGTTTTCAATGACTGTCAACCATCCCTTTGTTGACCAAGTACTGTCATAGAGAGCCTCTGGGCTGGCTGTAATGATTCCTCAGAATGTATGAATTAATGAATTAATTGTCACCAGTCCCCATACCTCCCTTTGTTTTATGGCTGTTTGACCACATGAAGGACACTGTTCTAAATACTAGGGGTTTAAAAGCAACAACAAACACAGAGATGCACTTGTTGCTCCGTTTTCATAACTTTACATAATCTTCTATTTCCACGACAAACTTAGAGTCCCAAATCCTGACTTGAAATATACCTTCCCTGGGCAGGAAAACAGGGCAATACTAGAGTGACCATCGTCTTATAGCTGAAAGGTGCTCAAAGGAGAAAGGTAGGTACAACTCAGTGCTGCCGTGAAACACTTGTTCTAGACAGACACCATTGTGTTTGTCATAAAGGTCCAACTTCTCAGATAAGGGTAGAGAAAGGGGAATATGCTTGGATTAGAATGTAGGCTCTTGTAGATTTCTTGGCTTTGAATCATTAATAATTGCATGACCTTGGCAAGTTGTTCGATCTCTGCACCAATTTCTGATCTCTGGGGTGAGGCTAACAGTATTATATATGGTTGTTACAATGATTTCTAATCAATGATTGGTATGGAGGAAGCAGGTAACCAATGTTTGTTATTATCACAGTCATCATAACCATTATCAGCATCATCAACATCTTTATTTTCTAGGGAAGAGATAGCCAGCTACCTCTGTAATAGACACCCTCTCCGCCCCCTTGAGTTTTCTCCTTGAAAGGGAAAGAATATTGTAGAGACCTATAGGCAAATGAGTTTGCAACCTATCAAGATATTGTTTTAAGTGTTCCTTTGAGATGCAGTGCTTTATAATTCATTTAACAAGGGAAGATATGTAAGTGGACCATGAAAACCATTGAGAGGGAAAGGAATAACTAAAGTATGTGGTTGGAGGGAGGCACATTTACTGAGAACAAATTATACTGTAAAAGTAATAGCAGCCCAAATTTTCTAAAAGAGAAAGCTTTTAGAGAAAATTCTAAAAATTTTCTATAAGAAAACCTATATAGCATTGAAGGTAATAATCATTGCCCATGTTTGCATTCATACAATGCAACACAAAAGTATAGTGTTTCTATGTATTGTTTTTATACCAACTGAATATGGACTATCTCATTTGGCAGGTGAGGAAAGTGAATATTAGAAAGGTCGACAAATGTACTCTGGATCACATACGTGGCAGATAAAATGTCACCAGGTGAAGGAGTTGCAAGGACGGAGGACAGTGCTGTAATCTTGAGCAAAGAAGTTTCATTCTCAATCAATTGGGATTACTCTTCTGAATTAAGAAGGATTCTGGGGAACTGAAGTGCTTCCCCATAAGTTATTTAGATATGAGTCTTCTTTGCTTTGCACAAATTAAGCAGGATTTCTCACTGGAGGCCAGGGAAGATTCAAAAGAAAGTCAGGGAGAGGTGACTGTGAGCCTTGGAGACTTCCAGATTCCTCCTGTTTTTACCACCTTTTTCCTCCTCCCCACCCCAGACAATTTCCAAGACAGAGAACAGCAGCAGAGTGTCCTAATTGAACTTCCATGGTCCTAGGGAAGTCCTACAACCCACTAAGGCCTGACTGTGAGGAAAAAACAAAACAAAATAAAACAACAATAACAAACCCCACACCTGACTAAGAGGATCTTATCATTGTTACTGGGTGTGAGAATTCATGTATGTAAACAGAGAAGTGTTATCTCAGGATCCTGAAGCAGGCAGTTCTAAGTGCAGGGCCAGTCAGCACCTGCCGCTTCATGATTGTAGAGGGTGAACCATCTCTTTGTGAGCTGTCTGTCCTCGCCAGTCCTGTGGTATGTGTGCTTGCCTCTGCTTAGCTTACAATGGAAAACCACTTCCCCTCTCTGTGGCCCTGAAAATCACAACCACATGCTGTTCCAGTCTCCCCTCTCAGTTTTATTTTCCAGGTCTTAGCTCATAATTGCCCTCTGGGTTTCTGAAATGGTCAGGGAATGTTTTCAATTGAAACAAGGGTTCCTGCCAGAAGGAAAGAACATGAAAACACCAGTCTTCGTCTCGTATTTGGTAAATCCCCTACTTTCCATTTGAATTCAGAATTTGGAGGTTAAATTACAAGAGCACTTTCAAGTACTGTTTAAAAAACTGTGTGTATCTCAAATCACAGGCAATCTTTGAATAAGCCTCTGAGTATTTAAATTATTTACATGCAATTTATTGAGAAAAAACTTTTGAATGGAACTGGACAGTCTACCAAAGTAAATACATTAATTCACTGCTTATCTATTATTATGAAAAGAAAAACTCTGTCCATTAGATTACTACACAGTGTGATCACGGCTAACCTTTTTAAAGTAAGTTGTTCTTTCCAATGAGAAGAAAAGATGACTCCAGTTTTGTATATTAAGAAGTCCTTTCCTGTACCCAAGAAACGTGATGGTGTTGAACCATCTGTTTTGCTCATCATTCCACTAATTCTCACTTATCAGCAACATGTCTCTCTTGGTATTTAACAAAACTTTGGTTTTCTTGGTTTCAATCTTATACTTATCTCTTCCCAGGGCTTACTGTTTGAGCTGAGGTAAGTAACTGCTGGAACCAATGGTTCTTGGAACTCACCTTTGTCAAATATTCCTTTGTACCAAGAGACTTAAGTGTAATAGCTCATTTGGTTAATTGAAAAAGGTCGACCATTTTATTATCCTTCTTTAAAGGAGGAAGATGAGCTTCAGAAAAGTGAAGGCATTTGTTCAAGGTCATATGATTTATTAGTGTTTGAGAGAAGACTCAAAACATACTTTTCTCTTTTCTTAAAGCCAGAAATTCTGTTGGAGGTCTATACAAAACAACTGAAAAGCCTTTTATATCCAATTATAATCTTAAAGAGAGAAAGGAACCAGATAAGATATTAAATTTTGGAGTAAGAGATGTTAAATTCATGTACAATGGAGCCTTTGCAAAACCCACATGAGTCCCTGTGGAGTCTTGGAGAGCAATTTACCCACACAAGTTAGCACTGAAAAGTGAAAAGTACTGAAACCTCCTGAGTCCCAATGTAGTCAGTTCCCCAATAATGATAAAGGTTTATGAGCGGGTAATTATGTTTTAAGACTTCATTGAAGTATGAAATACTACCATTATGTGATTCTCAGAAATTAAATCAAAACTTATATGAAGTAGAGCTCATTTTCATGTTCTCAGGGACATGGAGTCGTAAACGGACCACCAGGCACCAGGACTGATGACTCAGAACTAAGATTAGAGTCAGTGGATCTCAGTCTTAAGACTGGAATTGCTTTAGTATTATTAAACGATTATAAAAATCATCATGTGCTACTGAATGTGTTAATCATTCAGAAAATATATAAAAAAAACAATTGAATTCTAAATCTCAGAAACAATTTCTTTACAATTTTGCCATTTGGGTTTAAAATTTCTAAGCTTTATTCAATTCATATTTATAGATATTTTCTTATGAACTAGGTAAACTAGGTTTACAGTATGCATATTATTTGCAAATGTATCATTGGCACTTAGTGTCTTGGCTATGGAGTAATTTCCAAGAACATACAGGAGATATAGTGATTGTGTGTATGATGTATGTATTTATGATGTGTGTGTGTATGATGTATGTGTGTAGTGTGTGTGTGGGGGGGTGTTAAGGTGTGTTATTGTTCATGCTTGGGTTGCATGTTCAGCAACCAGGGTTGACACTGGGTATCACTCTATTTCCAGCTTATTTTTGTTGTTTATGTTTTAAAAAGTTGTTTTTCACACACCTTATTTTTTGAGACAAGGTCTCTCCCTGAAGCTGGAGCTTAATGAGTTGGGTAGGCAGACTGGCCAGTAGAACCCCTTCAGTTCTGTGTTTACAGGCATGCAACTCTACACCCAGACTTGATGTGGGTGCCAGGGATCCAAATCCAGGTCCTCAGTAGCAAGTGCTTACTGGCTGTACCATCTCCCAGCTTCACTGTTTCTAATGGGTGTAAAATGTTCCAAGTTGAAACCTTAACAAAACTCAGTTGATCTCCTAGAACTTGAAGTTATATTTTATCCCATGATAAATTATACTAGACACCAGTAATACCTTTTCAAAATTTCCTCAACAATTTCCTTAGCAGAAAATTACAGAAGAGGCTGGCCAAATTGAAAGGAATAAACAGTTTTGACCTGCTATTGCTTTCCACACTCATATCATTCGCTAAGCATTTGAGCATCTCAAATCGTACAACCTGGACCCTATATCATTGTGTGTTCAATGCCTGTTTCTCCCACTAATGTTGGACATCCACTATTTTTTTAAGGCAGGGATCAGTGACTGTTTTATATTTCTCAAGGCTAACAGTTGGTGTTTCATGGCACAAATAGTGCCCTACAGTTTTCTAAAGATTTCCTCTAATATAAATTTGTGATGGGCTCTCTAGTTCTTATTTCAGAGACTGAAAGAAAAATAATCAAGGACGTTAAGGAAGGAAGTGTCTTCAGAAGAAATGTGTGTCCTGGTTCTCCGCTCAGCCGTGGAGAGATCATGGAATGCTTGCAGCTTAGTCTTGAACCCTCTACTCTGTGTCTCCCCTTTCCCCACGCTGGCTCTGACCCCTGTGTTGTCTGTCCTTTCTGGGCCTTCGTGGACATCCCCATGAGGATCATCACATCCTGTCCTCAGAGGAAGACGAATGAATAGGCATTGCTTAGTCACATGTATAATATTTGCTTGCTGGAACAAAACTGATCTTCAAAACTTTGAGATAAAATTTGAAATTTTAACAGCTGAATTTGAACCTTAAGTTAATGAATGGAGAGATACTTTGAGGAAAGCAGGATTCTGGAGATCCAGAACCTGTGAACAGCTGAATGGGTTGCATTTTCCAGTACATGCTGGCGACAATCACAGACTTAGGGGGTTCTCACTAAGTCTAAGACCATCATAGTTCCAGCTTTTGTCAGTTCATGTGACTTTCTGAATTTTGAATAATTAATGTTTGTTTAAAATATCTTTATGGGCACTGGAAAAAGAGTTTAGACATTAAGAGTGCTTACTGCTCCATCAGAGGATCTAAGTTCAGTTCCCAGTACCTGCATCACACAGATTACAAGGAACTGCCTGTAAATCCAGCTCCTTGTGATCTAATTCTTTCTTCTGGCCTCTGTGGGCATCTGCATGCATATGTGAGTACACACATGTAGATCACACACACACACACACACACACACACACACACACACACACACACACACTAAATAAGAGAGAGATTATTGGCCATGCTGAGTCCCAAATGTCTCCTGTCCTGTAGTGCCCTTTTCTCTGGGGGTATTCCCTTCCTGTTGTGTAGCTCAGTTGCTCCAAAAAGCCAGTTTTACTTCCAAGGCACACAGAGATAATCAGAAAATCTGGTCAGTTCTCTTGGGCCCATCTGGCATTTTTTTTTTTTTTTTTTTTTTACTATTGTAAACTGATAGTATTAGTAAGCCAGCTGTCTAGAGCTGTCTAGCTCTTCCTCCTGAAGAGCTTAGTTAGACTGGTAATCACGTAGTAACCACGGCAGGACCTCCCTGTTCCTCCGGAACTAGACAGACTAGACATTAGAATAAAAGTAAGTTCTTCACTGTGACCTCCTCCACTGTTTGTGTGTGTGAACATCCAATTATCTTTATCAGCCATCGAAGCCCCACACTACTACAAACCTGGACTTCCAGTGCTGAAGTTTTTAAGTGTCATTCACAATCACCCACTGTATTCACGACACAGCCTGGGAGTGTGGATGACTGAGTTTAGAGAGATGTGCTGTCAGCTACACAGATGCCCTCAAAGTATTTTTGCCCATCTGCTGTGGAAGTCTGTTACCAGCCCAGATCCCTCTAGCTCTCGGGCACACTTCCTGTAACAATCACTCTGAAGATGCAGGAAATTCCACTCTTGCAACAAATCCCATGTTCACATACCAGGTTGAAGCTGAGTTTCCATTGTTTTTAGCTGAAAGATCCTGAAGGTAGCTCCTGAAATCCCCACCTGTCTATGTAGGGCACATGGGCTACTGAATGGGAATAAGGAAGGCCCAGTCAAGCTGAGGAAGAGAAGCCCAGTTATCATGCTCAAATCAGGCTGGCCACTGAGGTTATGTGTCTATTCTACCAGTCAGCAGATTGCAGTCATGGGTGTTGGGGAGGGTTTGGCTCCATTGTCTATGCTTTGGCAGCTCTCTTATACCTCTGTGACTGCACTTACCTTGACCTCTTACTGCTCATTTTCACCCCTAAGTCAAGGCTCCCTGAGGACACGCTCACGCCTCCCATGTTCTGAAGGCTGGAAACTGTGCAGTACACATGTATAGAATGATAGGTACATAGAAACATGGAGAGGGAAGGGATTCTCTGCTACACATGGTGAGTATATTCAAAACGCAGTCTCCCCTCACGGACTAGCGTTACTAGACAATGACTGGCTGGAGCAATCAAACGTTGGCATAAATCTGAAACTTGTCTTTACCCAACACTTAAAGAAAACACCAGATTTATAGTGTACAGATCTCTAATGTGAACTGCGGCTTGTCTATTTCCTGATGTTTCAAGACCGTGCTGACAGCTGTGATTTAAAGGACACTGTGACTCAGAGGTGTAGTCCTGGGTTAGTCATGTGGCCAAGGGGTGATGTGCACCTGGCCGAGAATTGTTACACATCATCTGAGAACCTTATTCCCATGTGAATGACTTGGGGGACATTTATGAAAGAGATTGCCTTCTATTTTGGCTTTGTTGTGAGTGAGATCACTGATGGCCCACTCGCTGGAGGCAAAATCCATTTTGTGTACAACTGGGTGAGTGATCGTTTAATAGGAAGGTAGTATGCCATCAGGCAAACGTGCCACACAGAGGTGGCCTCTTCCCAATTCATTCAGGACAACCAATTAGAACTGTGAGCCTTCTCTAAGTCCTTCCGCTATTACTTTCTTTTTGGATTATCCCTGATCAAATAAAAAAATGAGGGATGAAATTAAAGAAGAGGAGAGAGAGAGAAGAGAGAGGGGACATCGTGAGAGGCTTTAGACTTGGTGAAGATGTCTCTGGTGAGTAAGGTGCTATAGTTACCAGAGCTCAACAGTCCACTATCCTTATTCTAAGCCTTTAGAAGGCCTTTGGCTCTGCAATTCATAAGTACTTAGTCTAAGGATTATCTGTGGTTTTCTTTTCCTAAGTTCAGACCAGAGAAGGAATATAAAAGAGGAGAATGAACAAGGCTGGTAACGACCCCTATGATGAAACTTCTAAAGATGGGAGAGTTTCTGTGTCACTGTGTGTGTGCACATACATGTGGGTTTTCACATGGCTGTATTTCCAGGGAATAGGGAGTGAGGTCAGACTGGAAGTCCAAGGTGGGGCCCGGAACCTTACTGAGCTTCCCAGCAGGAGGCTGTTTGGGCAGCAACATCTGTGGAGTGAGAAGAAATGGTGAGTTCATTGAACATGGAGTCCAAAGATGGGAGTAGGTCATTTTCTCATTGGGTAAATATATTTGTGATACCCATGGACACAGTATTTTATTGCCTAAATAATGGAATTATCACACTGCTGTTCTGAACTACACAGAATAGGCTAACTGGGCTAGCCTGGATTTTGTAAAAATTCTACTTTGGCAGAGAGGTGTGGTATTTTGTGATAGACAGCCCTGTATTCCATCAAGAGAATAATTGATAATAATTTTCCAAAGAGATGAAGGGGGTGCTACCATTTATTGAGCATCTATTACATGCCAGGCACTGTTTTGGAACAATCTGCACAAGTAGCAGGTACAATATGTGACTGTCCACTGCCCTCTCTTCCATATACTTCCCAAGCCAACAGGAACTTGGGGTGAAACTAAAGGTTTAAGATGAAGCAATTTGGAAGAAAGAAAAAATGAAACCTTTCAATCAGAGAAACCACTATAAGATGGCTCAGAAAGCTTGAGCTCTTTGGGTTTAGTAAATTCAATTTGGCTACAAAAAATAAAAAATGAATTTAGATAAATAGAAAGAAAATGAATCCCTCAAGTAGACCACATTTATTATTTTAAGGTTGTGGTTTAGAGCCAATATTAAGCTATGGGACTCAAAGCTATGTCAGAGTTTAATGAAGATCATGTTGCATCCTGCAAGGGAGAAGCTAATGGCTCAGCCCCTCCCTCCTGTGGCCTGTCTTTCCTCAATGGGTGCCAAGATTCACACATGCCCAACAGAGACCAGTTGGTCCCAAGCCAGCTCATCAAATCTCTTCTTGAGTTTTAAGCTATTTATAAAGTTTACAGCAAACATAACAGAGGAGATGGTTTTTAGCATCCTTTGAAGATTTCTACGGTACTCAAGTTGTTTGTTTTTCAAAATGAAGCCTAAATGGTTTCATTGCAGCATTTTCAGGAGGGTTGATGTTGTCTGAGCTCCAGCTTTCTGCTGCTGCAGATGGAGGAAGCTGAGGTGATTGGAGGAGACTCTCATGGCAAAACCAAACAGAAGAGTGGACACACAAAGTGAGGCCTAGGAGAGAAGACGGCGGTACCTCATCTCCTCCTGTGCCACTGGTTGAATTATCTGCTCATCACCCATATCTTAAAGCTTGAGTCCTCAATACTTCACAACTTCGACCTGTGGAAATAGGGTCGTCAAAGGTAACTTAGGATTAGTCATGCTGAAGGAGAGTGAGTCAAGATGACTACTGCCCTTGTATAAAGGGAGAGATTGGGGGCACATACACACAGGGAGAATCATGAAGGAAGCAGAGAGAGAGAGTTAGAAGAGAGGTATTAAAGATCTTCACAGCCTCTGAGAGAGCCAATCCTTCTAACACCTGCTCTTGGGTATTCTCCTAAGACTGTGAGGCAGGACATTTCTGCTTTTCTATGCTATTCAACTTGCAGCACTTTGTTACAGTAGCTCTAGAAATCGGCTTCACCATCCCCAGATTTCACCAGCATTGGATGTATGCATGTATGAGATGGGACATTAGGCAGGACTGTCATGGTCCTGTTAGGCATGAAGAGTATACATCCTATGTAGTCAGTTGAATGTTTGACAATATCCTCCATGGCAGTTGCTTGGAAAACAATTTAAATACAATTGAAGCAATGTTCTGTGATGGTCTAAACTTCACATTTACAGGAAAGATGTTAATCTATGTTAACCTCCGCAAGTGACTTCTTATGGTTAGAAAGTTCTGGAAGGTCTCTGCTGGAGAGGACCTTCTTGAAGGTTCTGGGAACATTGAACTTGTTCATTAGTAGCATCAACTGTTGCTTCTGATCTGATCAAAAACTGTGCTTTCAATCCCTTCAAACATTGGCCATATTAAGTAGAAACACTGTGTGTGTGTGTGTGTGTGTGTGTGTGTGTGTGTGTGTGTGTGTGTGTAAAGCAAAGCTCAGATGAAGGCTGAGAGACTTACAGAGACCTGATCCAGTGATAACATGCCCACAAACTCACCCTCAGTCCTGCTTCAGGCCACCAAATCTCTAACCCAGACTCTCAGCATCCTCTCCATTTCCCAGTCTCACCCTTCTTCCATCTATCTCCTCCAGCTGTGACCAGAGGTTCCTGTCCACAGGAAGGTATGACCATGCCACTTAAAAACCCAGCTGGCTAGTCCCTCGGCGTGCACCCCAGCTTAAATTGTCAAGCTCCCACTCTTACCCAGGCCCTGCTTTCTTGTAGCAATGTACTTCATGACATTTCCTGAATAGACTATAGTGTTCTTTGCTCCTTTCATTTCATTTTAAAATGTTAGTATGGTTTCAAGTCCAAGTTCAAATCTTACCTTTATAAAGTCTCTTCGGATCTTATCAGAGAGATGGGGTCAGGCTCTCAGCTGGGTTTCTGCAGGAAATTGTTCATTGTTAGAATGACATTTATCAAGTTATAAACTTCAGATCTACACATTTGTTTCCTTGTGGAAAGAGGCTTCTTTAGCAGAGTGTCTGTATCCGCTTGGCTGTGTGAGCTCAGGGCTGAGACAGCATTTGGCACCACTGAACTAAGGAAACACTAGTTGAATTTCACTGGATGACAAAGCTATGTGCTTCCACTATGTATTGTAGGAATAGAAATGAGAGGACAGTTAACAAGGGAGCCCTAGTTATCTTCCTTTAGGGATTCCACTGAACCCTGATTAAAACATTCTGTTGGAGAGGGCCAAAGGTTGCCTCTAACTTTGGTTAGTGCACAAGCCTCAGCTCACGGAAGAGGGGCAAGGAATGGCCGAGGCAGGCATGAGTGAACCCTTCTCTGTACTTTGAAAGGTAGGCCTATGGAGAACATAGAACTTAGGGTGAAGGAAAAACATTTCGGTTATGCTTAAAGATGGGTCATTGCCTAGGTACATAGGTTTCTAGATTACTTACACCCCCTTTACTAATTTCAGACTCAGATAATGTAAACATGCCGCGAGGTTCATCTGCTTCAGACACAGTGAAACAGTATTTTCGGGTATGTGTCTTTCCCTCTGCTGCCCTTTGGGCTGGCCTTTTTTAATCAGGGCCACTATAGAAGGAAGGGCACCACCTAGAGGCCAGCCAACCAAGCACAGGCTGCAAGCTCGGTGTGCCTACCTTGTCATTAGACTCAATGCTGGGCACACAACGCCTTCACCACCCTAGTAAGATGACTTTGTCCTATCACTACTATGTCCTATTTGGGGACACATGTCTATTCTTTATTAGTGTTTGTGGGCATGAGACGCCAATATTGTCAGGGGTCCAGCCCAGGAAAACGTCCACTCCCAGAGTTAGGCGTCCACCTGACTCTCACAGGATGAGGTGCTGGCCTTGATGCTGATGGGCAGAAACAGATTTCTAGGACCGCATGGAAAGTGCCAAACCCAATTCAGACACATTACCAGAGATCAGTGAGGACTGCTTCTCCTTGTTGCTCATGCTCCTCCTCCCATCTGAACCCATCCTTTATCTACGTTTTTTCTTGACATTTCAGACACTTGAAATAATCAGCCTTGCTTTTTAAGTAGCTGCATATCAAGATTGGAATTTTAGGAATGCATTATGCATGTTTGTCGTTACAGATATTCAATATACAAATACTTTCCTGACACCTACAACTTTGGTAAAGTGACATTCGTGTAGATTCCATAGTAACAACAGTTATTCATCAGCAACCTGATTACTCGGGGCTTGATTTCAGGAAGAATGTTCCGGGGAGCACACCTAACTAGTGTTAAGAAATTCCATAATCTTTATTTGCTTTGAGGTTAAACATTAGGCATCTTCTATCAGCTCTGTGCTGGACCAAGTCAGACAGCCGACTGACCTCTCACAGCACGCCTGGAGAACTTGGGGAGTATCACTTCCAGCTTACATAATGTATCCAATATGATCCAGTTAGCAAGTGGCTAAGCTCACACTCGCTCTCAGGTTTGTGTTACCATATACTCTGGGCTTTTGCCACACAGTATATCCACTTTTTTTTTTTTTTTGATATTTGAACCTTTAAAGTCATAGTTTCTAATCCATGCATTTAGATTAGTAGGCTATTTTCTGCTTTGAAAATTGTTTTACCTCTGGATTTTCCTACAAAACATGAAATGAGCTCATCAGTTGAAAAGTGAAGGGGAAAAGAAATGTGCTGGGTCTCTCTACAGGGCAACGCAGCCCGTTTTCATCTTTTAACATTCCTATGAGATAACGAAAGCAGCGTGGGTCAGACGTAGAAAGGAAACTGCACGCAGGGCTTTCATGCTTGTGCAGGAGAAAACTGGAGGGGCTGAAAGAAGGAAATGCAGTCAGCCAGGGCCGTGATGACTCAGCGCGGACTCGGCCCAGGACCTTCAGGGTAGATGCTATCTGAGTCTGGGAAGGGGCAGCATGAGGTGGGACTTTCTGGTTATTCTCTCTAACCAGAGGTTCCTTCTGAACGGGTAGAAACAGCCCTTTCTGTGATGAGCCCCAACAGGCCCCTAGAGGTTCGTGCAACTCTTGGCCCAAAGCCAGGGGCTGTAATACGGCAGTGTGAGCCACAGGGCAGTAGACTTCCTACCCTATCTCCTCAACTGTGACATTAATGCTCTGTAGTTGAATAAAAGTAACAGTTGACTCGGTAGTAGACAGCAGCAGCATGTGATTTCTGGTTCCAACTCTGCCTCTGCTTCCTGCCAGCCTGTGCAGCCTGCCGGACCTCACTGAGCCTCCCGTGCTTTCCTTATGGGCAAGGATTCCTCCAAGTGCGTGAGGCAGATTACATAAGAAGATCTGTCTGCCACCCTCTTTATGTCACGTAGGTTAGTTTTTCTTTCCAGAATTTTGTACAAATAGCGTGGTACAGAGTTGACTCCTTTTGGACCACCTTCCCTTTAAAAAAATCATAGTCTATCTTTTCAAATTCCATATAATGTATTTTGATCGCATTCACCCCTCTAACTCCTCCCAGATCCTACTGCCCTGCCACCCAATTCCATGTCCTTTTTTTTTTTAAACCCACTATGTTCAGTTTATGCTGTACACACACTCTTGGGCATGGGGCCATCCCTGTGGCGTGGTCAACCCACTAGCTGAACCACCTTTTTATATTCAACGTGATTAGAGATTCATTATTGCAGCTACACCTATTGATGATTCATGTTTTTATTTTATTTTTCCTATTTAGCAGGCAAAATAAAATAAAAATTCATTGTATGGATCTATTTATTCGTCCATTTGTAATATGTGGTCTATCCATTCTTAGCTTCAGACAACTATAAAACTCCTAGAATATTTATGTACAAGTCTCTGTATAGATACAATATTTATTTGGGAGTAGACTTGTTGAGTCAGATGTTTGGTATATTGTACCTTTTTTTTAAGAAACTTGAAAATGGCTTTCCAAAGCAGCTTGTGGTTCTTATTTGGGGGACAGTGAATCAGAGTGGCAGGTACTGCATATTCTTGTCAATGTTTGATTCTTCTTTCCACCCTGGCTGTTATAGTCTGTAGCAGTGTATTATGGGTTAGGCTGAGTGAACTGAGCCTGATCAAACCATGGCAGCCTCTTGTTCTACTTACAAAGCGTCTCTTGGCGAAGCACTGGTTCCAAAGTTTGCTCATCTTTTAGTGGGTCACAATGCTTTCTTACCACTGAGTTCTTGGTTTTGTTTTTTTGTTTTTTTGAGACAGGGGTTTCTCTGTAACAGCTCTGAATCATTGAGTTTCAAGAGGCGTTTATCATCTATATGAGTCTGTTCTGTCTTTTCATTTTGGAGTGGACTGCATTTGTTTGAAACTAGTTAGTCACAGGGGAACATGATTTAAACTGTGTTTGGGGGCATTCTCAGAGCACTCATACAGGGATTTGTGAAACAGCAGGGATTTCAAACGGAGTAACTGAAGCAGAATGTGCTGAATGGAGAGAGCTGTTTGGTGGGAACCAGATTCTGGAGTACTCTTCATCAAATCAATTAGTGACTTAATTAACTCGATCCTATTAATTAGGAGAAAGCTGTATGGTACCTCTAGTCCAGCGCTGATGTTTGCTTACAACTGCTAATTCTAGAGGATTTAAGACAGTTAAACCAATGTTTTCAAAACAACCTGGAGAAGGAAAGGATTCAGGAAAGAGTTTGTTTTGTAGGTCAATGAGCTGTAACAGAGAATGTTGCAATGTAGAGAAAATGTCTTTGAAGGGCGAGGGTGTAGCTTTGACTAACTCGCAACTGCTAGCTACCTTGCCATTTCTTACCATGAGTGAGAAAAGACAGAAGTCCAAAATAGTTAGGACCTTGCCATCTCTCCCGGGCAGATCTCCCTGGCTTCACCCACAGATGAAGCCAGGATGAGGTGTGCTGTCCTCAGGAGAGAAGTGACCACAGCAGGCCCTCCTGGTGGAACTGGCCACTTCCCATGCTTTTCTAGCCTGCCCACCCCAAGTCTCCAAGCATGCCTTCACCATCACTATGTACTTACTGGATTTTCACGCATCTTATTTGATGGAGGCACCACTTACATACATTAGCCATTTTGTTGGCCTGTTTCCTAACTATTGAATTTTCAGAGTATTTAAAAATATATGTGGATGCAATCTTTTATCAGATAGGTCATTGGCAAATATTTTCTCTCACTCTATGGCACATTCCTCGTTTTCTTAAAACATTTTGTGAATAAATCCACAATCAGCTGTCATCTGGGTGCCTGGAAAGGCTTAATGCCACTTCAACATCTAAATATCAATTTTTATATTAGCTACAGAAAAGACAATACAAACATGTGCTTAGGTGTCTCTGTGTCTACATGTCTACACTGCCCATGTGTCTAGGCAACACTTCTATATTTACATGTAGCCTATTGCTTCTGAAGATCCCTGCACTTACTTTTGAGCTTGAGAAGGCTGCCCTGCTAAGCCACATCTGTGGAAACCATGTCTTCATGCTTTACTTGGAGGCCTGAGGTAGCAGAAGGCAAAGGGAGAACTGGAACTCTGTCACTGCTCAGCCTTCTGTCTGGTCACCCCACTCTGCTCTTCTCTCCATACTGTGTGACACGTGTCCCTGGACACTTTCTGTGGTTCATATCCTGAAATTCTGCACACATGGGGTTTTGAGTAGTTTTGTTTTGAGTCAGGGTCTCACAATGTCACTGTGGCTGGCCCGCCATGCCCAGTTTGAATTGGAGGACTGGAGGGGATGACAGAGAAGGTCCTGACATCAGTGTACACAACGTCAAGTTTCGAGTGAGACTTCTGTTTCAAGCGCCTGTTCTGAAGAGTCTGGTTAGTCTCCATCAGGAAGTCGTCTGACTTTCTTCAGGGAGTATCACGTGCTTAGGCAATTTGTGGGGTTATTTCCTCTGTCTCTCTTCTCAGAACAAATTAATACCCCAAAGATGTTATCTTAAACCGTTCTACGTTTCTGTCACATAATACCCAAGAGTGAGTAATTTGTAAATAATAGAGGTTTCTTTTGGCCCCAAGTCCTGGAGGCTGGGCAGCTTAAGATCAGGCAGCCACATCTCAGACTTGAGTCTCACAATGGCAAGCAGAAGAGAAGAGAGGTGTGCACATGGAAAATGGTTCTGAACTTCCACTATACCTGACCCATGCCTTCAAGAAACACATTAATTCACACATGGGTGCTCCGCACCTTAGGAGTCAAACGCCACATCTTACCTGTTAGCACAGCTGCACTGAGGAGTTGAAGTCCCATTCATACAGACACGAGTGTTCTGAGAACACTAAAACCACCACACAGATGCTTTCCTGTCTTTGTGTTGCTACACTCAAAACGTCTAGATTTGCTCCTCTATATTAAGTCTCTGTAGGTGTTTCCCTAGAGCATTATCCTCGTGGGTGTTCTGGTGACAGCTAAAATGATAATACTTTCCCATAGCTTCCATGCACAGTTGCCTGCTTAGCATATGCAGAAGCCACCCTTTAGGTTAGGGTTCTTTTGAGGATTTTCACTCATTCTCCACTGGTCCTGGACATACTCTAGGCATTCTGGATAGCTAGTAAGCTCAGGCAGGACTGTATTTTCAATGACGCAGCTCTTCCCTGGTTTATCTGCATGGCCCAGGGAAGACAGCAAGTTCACCCCTGGCTGAGTCGTTTGTGTCGTTCTCCCCCTGTTCTAGACACGGCTTTGCCTGTGCATTTCTATATGCTGAGCTTGTACTTGACTCCCAGGCAGAAGGGAGCCTTGTTGAAGAAGAGCTTCTGGGAGGGCTGGGGTGGGATATTGCAAGAAGTAAAAACTGTATTTTCAGGGCACTTCACTGTTTGGGGCCCATGGGTGCAGGCCTGCTGAAATGACCCTTCTTGGTTTCGCCCTTTTGAGGCAAGAAGCCCTGTTCTGTCAACACAGTAGTAGCTTGTCCCCTGACAACGTTCTTCTCTTGAAAGCTCACTCTTTTAGATGAAGCTCTCAGAGTTTTGTAATACTATCAGTAATAACTCCCACGATTCTTCACGTTGCATTGCCTCCGGAAAAGCCTCCACTTGTTAGCAATAAGAACTTGGAGCAGTTACTAGACCTTTTTGAAACTTAGTTTTCTGCCTGCCCTGGAACATGAAGTAACAGAATTATTTCTACCCAAGAGGCATATGCAAGAGGGGTCAAATCAATTGTGCCCATAGGTGCTCTGCACAGTGCCCATTTCATCAGGGTCTCTCAAGATGTAGCTGCTGCACGTGGTAAGAAGAGTCATAAAAACCCAAGTTCCAAAGGGTTGGGAACAGGGGCAAAACCCTAGCCAACTGACACATGCTGGCCAGGTATCAGAGGGGTTCCTTAAAAGCTTGACTTTTCTCAGAACAGTTGGAGAAATTGGTGTCCTCCATCTCCCCTGAATGCCCCTCTCTCTTATACTTTCTTGCTTCCCACTTAGAGACCAGACTTGATTTGATCCATTCATCTTGGATTTGGCTAGGAGAGTATGCCACTTTAGAGTTGCAGAGCAAAGTGAAGCCAGAAGGACAAATGCAGGATTCTGTGTGAACAGAGTTGAGGGGCCAGGAGCAGATAATTCTTTTTTTATATACTTTTTAAAAACACTTTTCTTATGGTCTGTTTTTAATCTTGGTATGCATAATTTTTTCCCTTTTATTTTATTTTACAATACCATTCAGTTCTACATATCAGCCACGGATGCCCTTGTTCTCCCCCCTCCTGCCCCCCTCCCCTTCCCCACAGCCCATCCCCCATTCCCACCTCCTCCAGGGCAAAGCCTCCCCCGAGGACTGAGATCGACCTGGTAGACTCAGGACCTCCAGGCAGGTCCAGTCCCCTCCTCCCAGACTGAGCCAAGCATCCCTGCATAAGCCCCAGGTTTCAAACAGCCAACTCATGCAATGCAATGAGCACAGGACCTGGTCCCACTACCTAGATGCCTCCCAAATAGATCAAGCCAATCAACTGTCTCACCTATTCAGAGGGCCTGATCCAGTTGGGGGCCCCTCAGCCTTTGGTTCATAGTTCATGTGTTTCCATTCGTTTGGCTATTTGTCCCTGTGCTTTATTTAACCTTGGTTTCAACAATTCTCGCTCATATAAACCCTCCTCTTTCTTGCTAATTAGACTCCTGGAGCTCCACCCGGGGCCTAGCCATGGATCTCTGTATCCAGATTCCTCAGTCCTTGGATGGGGTTTCTGGCACGACTACTAGGGTATTTGGCCATCCCATCACCAGATAATTCTTAAAGGTAAATGGAGGACAAGATTATTCAGGTTTTTAGGGTACAGAAGGTTCTTCTCTCTCTTTGATATCTTTCCCTGGAAATAGATATCTTCACTTTCCTGAGAAATCACGAGGAGCAAAGTAAAGGCACTTAATAGATGCCAGGGGGTGCTTGGGGCTTCTCAGTCATAGGCTTGGAGGCCCATACACATTTTATAAATCTGCTGGAGCAGATATTCCTCTGATAGCAAACGTTTTTGGGTAAATACAACAGCTGACATGTTCCTTTGGCTACCCCAATGCCCAGCCAGGTTCTAATTTTATATTAAGCACAGAGCCCCAAGAATAGAGTAGAAGCATCGGGCACTCCAGGTTCTGGCTCCAGAACCACCTGCCTGCCACTTCCTTTTTCAAACCCACAGCAGGTGATGCCACAGTCATTTCCCTAGAAGCTTTAGGTCCCCCATTATCTCTTACCTTGTGTAACGCATGTGGATTCCTTTGATTTTGAATTCCTCAAAGGCAAGAGCCAGAAACTACACCACTTTTTAGGAGTGCTTTACAAAGAACACTTTGTAAAGGGTGTCCAGCAATTATTAACATAGGTGGCTATATAAATCAGTAGAAATTAAATTGCCATATTGACTTTTTATCATAAATATTTTATTTTCTTAGGTTAAAAATTTAAATAAAGAGTAGAAAATAATATAAGTTATAAATTAATAAAATTTCAAAGTCTTTCTTTGACCTTTCAAATGCAGTCCATTCACTACCAGTCACAGAGCAAGCGCTGGTGCTTAAAGGTTGCCTGCAACCATGGTCCAGTCTCAGAGGCATCAGCTGACAGGTCTTCAGTTCTGGTAGACGTTAGTAAGTCTTTTAATGATGGGAAAGTTCCTGAGGATTTCTGCTCGAACCACCATCCAGGCACAGCTGCTGTATCCCTTGTCTTGAAGGTACCTTTGCACCTTCCAGTAATAGCTCTTCAAGCGTGGAATTGTTGCAAAGTGAGTCAAACTTTCATTCTCCGGCATTTCCTTTAGAATTTTCTTCAGAAGGTCCATCTGCTCATGAAGTTTACCCAAGAAGCTCTTGATGATGGTCTCATTCCACCCAGTGCTGGAAGAATTGCTTCTGAAGACCTCAAAGATATTCTGGAGCATCTCTTGGATGATGAAGGCAGTGTCTTTCTTCTTCATCTGCCCCGGGTGCATCACCTCCATGGGGATCTTGAAGTCCATTCTGTAGTTGAGGCAGAGCTGTCGATCCAGCTGCTTCAGGAGCTCCTGACACGCTGAACTGCTTTGTCTGAGCTCAAGCCACTTGTAGTTGATGGAGAGGGCTGTGGGGAGAAACCCCAGCAGGAATGCAGCTTGGAGGATCCACCTGTTGGTCATGATGGAAGCTGGGCTGGTGCTGGCTGCTACCTGCAAGATGAGGCAAAGGCTACCAAAGGCTGTGAATGGGAATGTTCTTCCTTCATGGCCTGGGCTTTTTATAAGGGATGGTCCTCTGCTTCAGAGGGATTTCCCACTTTCAGTTCTCCCTTTCAGTTTTCCTTTGTCACTCTTATTGTTCTAACAGCTTCTAATATGCATTTTATTTAAGTCCCCGCCGATTGTATATACTATACATTAGGTTAAAATAGATATAAACTGTAAGGATTTCTAAAACTTTGTAAAGTTTCACTAATTGCTGAAGCGATGGAAAGAGAAATAAATACCCAGGAGAGAACAAAGGAAAGCAGACAGCCCTGAACACAAAAGAAGTCTCAAACAGCCAAGGTGTCCATGGAAAAGCCAGGCAGAGGAGCAGCTCATTTGGGAGGGCACGGCTCCTGCCCGCTGAAACAGTGGACTGGTGGGAGAGCCCCTCAGTGAGCTCCAAGGGGGCTTACAATAGTGTGATGCAGGAGAAACTCCATTTCAACAAGCCATAGCTTCCCTTTGGGAGAGGGCCTCACACCTGGAAAAACTGCTCAAAGTGGGATCCAATTTGAGCAGTGGAGAAACAAGAGACCAGGAAAAGAAGGTCTGTGGGGTGGGCAACTGAGAGAAATGGCCACGTTGCCCTGCACTTCCGCAAAGCAACAGAAGAGGGAGCTCTGGGAAGTGAGAAAAACCACCCTGGGCCTTTTCTAAAGGGAGGGAGGGGAGAAGGAGGCGCCGCAGGGCAGAGTGCTGATACAGGAGCACATACAGAGTGATTAGTAGCACAGCGTCTCTATAATAAAGAAAATATTCCGAATCACATGCACACAACACAGATCACAGCTGAGAGCTCTCATCAAAGAGCTTGGTGTAGTAAGAAATTATTTAGAATAGCATAAACCAGAGGAGAAGTTCTAAAAATGAAGGAAGTAAGCAGAAATAAAATTAAAAAAAAAAATCTTGGTTGAATTAGATACAGTCACAAAGATGAGTTCTTTGGGAGCAATCTCTATTGGGGAAAATGTTAATCTTTTGAAAAATATTAGCAGCTACAATCCATCAACACACAAACATCATTATATATTGACTAGGGGGAATGTGAGGTTTGTTCAATATTATAAGACACATAAAACACACGAAGTGGGTTAGAAGGTCAAATGACCAAACTCCAGAAAATAAATCAAGGAATATGAAAAATGACATTGGAACAAGGTGATCTATTGCATCAATTTGTGAGTCCCAAGGCATAAAGGAAAATACTGATAACACGACTGTAGACAAATTATACATTTCAGTGTGTCAGAGCCTCCCAGAAAGTCAGAGGAAGAGCAGGGCCAGAACCACACTGACGATCGACAAAAGGCATCATTTTTTCCCCTCCCCAAAAGGTCCCCAACAGAAAAATTTATAAGTGGCCAGAGACCAGGTAAAGAAGCTTGAGGGATTAATAAAGATGATATCTGTTCAATGTTACTGGGTTAAAAAGCATGTAAATCAAACAAGAAATGAGGTAGTCATTTGAATTTTATTAATTTTGAATGTATATTTATTTGGTGGGGGCAAGAATGGGGATGTGTGAGTGCCACAGTAAGCAGATGGGAAATCAGAGGACAACTTGTGGTTCTCTCTTTCTATCATGTAGGTTCCTGGAATCAAACTCAAGGCTCCTCGTTTAGTGCTAAGTGCCTCTACCCACTGAGCCATCTCACTGGCCACAGTAACCATTTTCAGTAACTGTATTTTCAAAGGCACAGAACAGTGAAGCCATCAACTCCAAAGTTATACACTTATTCAAACATTTTAAGTACACAGATTTTGTTTTCCAAAACCAGCTGGAACAGAGATTCCTATTCTTTATGACTTTAGGCTCCCCCACTGAAAGGTAGGGGTCTGTATCTCCTCTTGGGTCTGGGCAGATATTTTGGTTAAGAATGGATGATGATTTTGGAGGCTATATCAGAAAGGTGAATATAACTTCTACTTTGTTATCTGGGATTCTTACTCTTGCGGTTTTCAAGCACATAATATATACCATTAAGTAAGTAAGGCCAAACAAGCTGGCCATGAAGGCACAGGCCTAGAGTCTCAGCACCTGAGTGGCCAAGGCAGGAGGATTGCAAGTTCAAAGCCAGTCTGGGCTACACAGCAAGTTTGGGACCAGCTGTGCTGGCTAATTTTATGTCAACTTGACACAAGCTAGAGTTATCTGAGAGAAGAGAACCTCAACTGAGAAAAAAACCTCCATAAGATCCAGCTGTAGGGTATTTTCCTAAATAATGATTGATGTGGGGAAGGCCCAGCCCATTGTGGGTGGTACCTCCTGGGCTGGAGGTCCAAGATTCTATAAGAAAACAGGCTGAACAAGCCATGGGGAGCAAGCCAGTAAGCAGCACCTCTCCATGGCTCTGCATCAGTTCCTGGCTCCAGGTTCCTGCTTTACTTGAGATCCTGTCCTGACTTCCTTTGCTGATTCACTGTGATGTGGAAGCATAAGCGGAATAAATCCTTTCCTCCTCAAGCTGCTTCAGTCACGGCGTTTCATCACAGCAATAGGAACCCCAACTAAGACCAGCCAAGGCTACATGTGGAGACCCTGTTTAAAACAAACAAAAGAAACCCAATCAAGATCAGAGGAAACCATGTGGAAAGTGCTAACTTATTTCTAATTTTACAATTTTAAAAATGAAATTGTTCCTTTAACGTGTCATACCATAGTAATGAATTTACCCATGGCTGTCTTTGCAGAAGTGTGTGTGTGTGTGTGTGTGTGTGTGTGTGTGTGTGTGTGTATTTCACTTGTACAACAATGATAAATTCTCATTACAATATTTCTCTAGTTAAAAAATAGATATTCATCTTTGTAAACTAGTTAAGTGAAAACTATATTACAAACAAAATGGAATACTATAGAGTCATCTGAATGGACGATTAGCTGATATGGGACTATGTCACAACCGTATTTAATGAAAAGAACAATGTGTAAACTAGTGGATAAAGTCTTACTTTTTATAGTTTTTTTTTTTTTTATAAATTAAGGTATATGTGTGTGTTGGTGTATGACTATGATGTTTTTCTGGCAAATACGTCCAATCAAATAGCAATAGAAGTTATGAAGGGATAATGTGGAAAGGATTACAGGAAACATCTTTTTCACTTCACTTTGTACGCATAGACCTATTTGAATATGGGACTTGCTCCATGATAAGAAGGTATCTCGAGACAAGGCATCTTCATAATTTAATGCACTTTATTTGGGGCAATTTAAATGTGCTATTAGGTTTTAATTTTTCCATATTCCCCTTTAAACATTTTCTCTCACGAACACACGTGTATCTTTAGATAATAGAGGTATACAAGAGTCTAGTATTCTATAGCTGCAGCAGAGAGTGACTTACTCTATATTTTATAAAGAGCTAAAAGAGAGTCCCAACACGAAGGCATTACACACATCTCAGAGGTGGTATGGAATTTTGGATGTTAAATGTTCTCCCAAAGATGCAATCTCCATGGAGGGCCCATTGGTAGAGTCTTTAGGAGACAAGGCTCATTAAGAGGTCATTAGATCATTGAGGGAAGGGGGTTCGACTGCCCATTCCTCAGTTTGTATTCTGGCCACAATGCGATGTTTGCCAAAGCACTCCTTCAGGCCTTGATGGGCTGCATCACAGCCTCGGAGCAACAGAACCGACCAGTAACGGACCTGAGGAGAAGAAACAAAACTTCCCTCTTTGCAAGTTCATTCTCTCGAGTACGCATTGCAGTACTAGAATGCTAATACAGATGGAATTCTAATTACCTAGGTTTAATTATTACACACTGTATACAATATGATTTCGCAGTCTACCCCATAAATATGTACAGATATTGTACATATATCAGTAAATCACTAAACACCCAGTTATACTGAAAAGCAGGGTATAGCAAGCACCCACAATACAGCCATACAAAGATGCAGGGAGGGAAATAAGCAAGAGGAGGCATACCAGCAGTCCTTTTAACAGTCCTTTTGTTTGGCTTATAGATGGACGGGCTTTCCTATGTTTGTGCATTGTATGGTTTCCTAGCTTTTCGCTGTTGAATGTGTATTCTTCTTAAATAGACTAACCTGTAGCAAAATGGAAAGAGCCTTAGCTTGTGAGTTTATTCTGCCCTTCCTATGGGTTGCATTCTCTTTCAGCCTTTGGGTGTTTGCATGCTAGCTCTTAGCAGAACTGCAGCTACTTCATGATATTAGGAAAACTGCTCTCTGAAATGAATTTCTAAAACAGTGTTTTTTTTTCTTAAAATCAAAGCCATCTCTCTGCTGTTGCATTTGTACAATCTAGTGACATCAGTGAGTGATTCCTTAAGCCATAAGCTAGCTCTTTCCCTTTCTCTTTCTCTTTCTCCTTCTCCTCTCTTCCTCCTCCTCCTTCCCTCTTGATTCCTCTCCTCCTCCCTACCCTCCCCAAGCATTTTGTCACTAGCCTGGAATATACAGGACAGAAAGACCAATGCAAGGAATTTCAGAAGTCACTCAAGGGACCTGGCCTACTTCCCTTAGCAAGGAAGAGACTTGTAAGCCCCTAGAGAGTTGCCTTCCCTTGCTCCATGCGGTCGGTGGCCTCTGACCTTCCTCACTAAGTGGCACTGGGAGGCCTTAGAGTCATCTGACATCACAGGAGAGGCAGTGGTAGAGGAGGCATATTAGTTTCCATTTGGGGGGCACTCACTAGGCAGCATTCTCTGAAAAGCTCTCATAGTAAATATTTGTGAGCATTTAGTAATCCATGTTTTGTTACTAGAAAAATATCAGAGTCAGGTTAATTTTTACAAAGAAAAATGCTTGATTTAGTAGAGAGTCAAGGTTCAGTGTCCCAAATTGAATCGCTGTGTTGGTTTGGCCACAGCGTGACTAGAGAAGGTAAAACTCTCCAAGGGATATTATAAAGTCAAATTTAGGATACTCTAAGGGTAATATATGTATCACTTATAACTACTATATAAAGAGTAAAATGAAAATGTTCAAAATGAAACTACAGGTACAAAATCTGTTAATGAAAACATATATAAAAATAATATCATGGGGCTGGAGGGATGGCTCAGCAGTTAAGAGCACGGGCTGCTCTTCCAGAAGACCCAGGTTCAGTTCTCAGCACCGAAATGGCAACTCCCAACTGTCTCCAATTCCAGTTCCAGGGTATCTGACACCTTCTTCTGGCCTCCGCAGGAATTGCACGCACATGGGTCACAGGCATACATGCAAGTAAAGTGCTCATATACATAAATTAAAAACAAAAGTCTTTAAAAATAAATTAAATAACATTATAAATAAAATGCAGTGTGGAACTACATGTGTCAGTTTTTACGTATGATTGAATTAAGCTATTCCAAGGTTAAAGTAGATTGTTATAATTATATTTTATACTAGCTGTGATGGTACATACCTCCAATCCCAGCATTTGGGAACCAGATGCAGGAGGATCGCATGAACTTAAGAGTTTAAGGTTATCCTGGGCAATGTAGCATGAATGTCTTTTAAAAACAAACAACCAAATAACCAGAGCAGTGAGATGACTCAGTGGGTAAAGGTGCCTGCCATCAATCAAGCCTGACGACCTGAGTTTGATACCCAGGACCTATGTAATGGCACAAGAGAACTGACTCCTGCAAGTTTACCTTTGACCTCCACATGTAGGCTGTAATGTAGGCATGTCCCCCAATCACACATGCATAATACATACATACATATGTACATAACACATACACACATATGTACATAATACATACATACATACGTACGTACATACATACATTTTAAAAGGAAATAAAATAAGAAGGTAACGTGGACTATTGGGGTCCAGCCCCTCGATAGCCTTCTCCCCGGGTCCGTGGAAGAATCTACAACCGGCTGATAATCTAATCTCAGACGATATGAAGTGAATCTACATACACAATACTCTTTAGTCCATTCACTTTATTCTTCTAAGTCAGTTCTCTCTCTACCCAGCTTCTGTTCTGCTCTCATGCCTAGCTCCTTTCTTGCCTGATTTCTCTCTACATTTATCTGCTGTCCCCTCCAAGTGCTATCTTAATTCCTTCATCTTAGTTCTGCCCCATCTAGGTTCTCATCTATCTAGTTCTTTCCCATCTTAGCTCCTCTCCCATCTCCTTCTTTCTCATCTTGTTCTTCCCTGTCTGGCTCTTCCTCATCTTCCATCTCGTTCTTCTAGTTCTCTCTTCTAGTCCTCCAATCGAGTTCTCTAGTTTTCTCTTCTTCCTCTAATCATTCCCCTCAAGTCTCTGAGGTTTACAGTTATATATCCATGAAATAGCAATGCTCTGGCTAAGGCAAGGTCACCAGGCTTGAATTCCCTCATGGTCAAAAGGAGAAGCAATAAGATCCACACAAAAGAGTAGTAATTGTCAGCCATCATCTGCAACCCAAAAGGGAAGTGGCTAGTGGGGAATGAATCAACTGAGGGCTAAATTCGGTTAATATCTGAGCAAAGGGGATTTATGTGCTCAAACTACATTCTTAGAAGTGATTAGTTGAAATGTTAAGAACCTATATAGAACCTGTAAGTTACTAAGTGAGACTAGTTTCATGGGTGAAAATAAAACTGCCTTCTTTTCTCCTTTGGTCCTCTTATCTGTCCAAACTATCTCAGCTCCTGCTGTTTTCTGGCAAGGCAGGGGAGAGCACTCGGTGGCTAGGCAATTTGGCTAGACAACTTCCATCACAGCTAGATGCACCTGGTAATTGTTAAAAGGAGATCTAAAACTAGAAATAAGATTTAGAAAAGGAGAAAGTTAAGTTTAATTAGCACATCTGCCAGACCTTCTCAAACAGATAGTCTGGATGCTTAAATCTATTCTTAAGAGAGTCTGTGAGGTATCTCAGATGAGATACTTTCATCTGTCCAGGGATGATTCAGGCGGATGTTGCTAATGATAATTACAGAAAGGCCTGAAATTAGGGATTTTGGCTGTGTCTGTTGTTAGTACAGTTGGAGAGAGTTATACAAATACGTTAATTGTATAAGGGAAATTGTGCCCAATGAATGATGGAAAGTCTATAATAGCACATGAGAAATTCATAGCAGGAAATGGCTAATAATCAAAAGTCAGTATCACCAAGACTCCTTGGGCCTCAGCTTTATCCTCTGGAAGAGTTCTTAACTTCCAGGTACAGCTTTGTCATAATCAACTGAATTCCTACTTCATATTTTTTGTGGCCTGCAGCAAGAAATAATAGTAAAGGTATTGTTTTATGTAATTCTCATGATTACTACAGAGAAAAATATGTATTACCTAGATAAAAAATAAATACAAAGGAATGAAATGTAGCATTAAAGTAAGTCATTGAAAAAATTGTGATAAGAGGAAGAAAAGAACAAAGAAAAAGTCCATATCTACCAATATTCACTTTAAAATGAAATGGACTAAATTATCCAATTAAAAAGCAAAACAGCATGGCTGAAAAGGTTTTTGAAGTAATTGTCTAAAAAACACATTCACTAAGAGCAATGGGAGAAGACATTCTCTCTATGTAGCAACCAGAAGAGAACACAGGTAGCCATACTACACGAGAAAACAGCTGGGTTTTAAATACACAGATATACTGAGAGACATAGAAAATTCCTACACCGTGTTGAAGGGACAAATTCATCGAAAGTATGTGCTCATTGTAAATGTATATGCACCAAACATCAAAATCCTATAAATAGAAAGGCTACAGCAGTAGATCTGAAGAGAAGATGGATGTCTACTTATAATAGGAGCCTGGTCTACAGCATTTTGGACATTGTTAAGGAAAACAATAGTGAGGAGGAAAATTAATAGAGCTACAATGGTTATAATAATTAAAAATTTAAAATATTATTATATGTAAAGATAACTCAGATAAATAATACAACATGTTGGATATGAGCTACCTTTTAGGATGAACTGAGTTAACATTCATTTTTCAGGACATTTCATCCCACAACAGAAGAATAAACAACGGACATAGAATATCTTCTGAAAAAAGCACATTTTAGGCCACAAAGTGAATTTTAATAGTCTTTTTTTTTTTTTTTGGTTTTTCGGGTTTTCTGTGTATTTGCTTTCTGAACTATTTAGCCATGCCTCGAATCAAGAGATCCTGTTGTCTCGAGTCTGATTAAAGGCATGCGCAAGAGTAAGTTTTAATAGTCTTAAGCAGACTGAAGTTGCAATCTCAAGGATCACTTTTAATGGTATAAAACTAGAAGTGAATAGCAGAAGGGGACCAGGGAAATACGTGGAAATCGAAGGGCAGTCTCCCGTGCAGTCAATGAGTCAACAAAGAAATAAAAAAGGAAAGTAAAAAACGCCACAGCGGAAACAACATACCAAACTCATGAAACGTGGCAGCAAATGTACAAGAAAAGGGAGCATCTGAAACAATAAACTTAATTTGAAACTCCAAAGAGATAGAAAAAGAAGAATCGTTAATTCCATAGTTCTAGAGAAAAAAAGACAACAAAGATTGGAGCATAATACATGAAATAAAAACTCCAAAAAAGCAAGAGGAAAAAAACAACCCAACTATCAGTTGGCATTATTTTGAAAAGATAAACAAGATGGACAACCTATGGGTTGAGTGTCTGAGAAGAAAAAAAGCTTCAAAAAAAGTGAACTCAGAAATAAAAGAGGAGATATTTCAACTGATAACAGCAGTACAAAGGATCATGAGAGACTGCTATGAAGAATGGAATCTGGCAAACAGCCAAAAATGAGATGGATTACATTTTGCAAACATTTTGTGACTCCAATCACAATCCAAAATCTCCCAGGATGGGGCCCAGGGATTCCACAGAGAGTTAAAGTGTGAACTCAGCACTTCTCAAGTCTTTCCAAATACTGAAGAGGATAGAATACTTTCGATGTATTTTGTGGGGCTGAAACCAATGTCCTGTTTTGCTTCTCCATTAGTGTGGTAAACAACATAACTAAAACCTGTTTGGGGGAAGGAAAGGATTTATTTGGTTTATAGTTTGTAGTCCACTAATGAGGGAAACCAAGGCAGGAACTCAAGAGGGGAGCCTGGAAGACTCTGACCATCCACCCCAGTGGGCTCTGACCATCCACCCCAGTGGACTCTGACCGCCCACCCCAGTGGACTCTGACGCCCACCCAGTGGACTCTGACCGCCCACCCCAGTGGACTCTGACCGCCCACCCCAGTGGACTCTGACCTCCCACCCCAGTGGACTCTGACCATCCCACCCCAGTGGACTCTGACCATCCACCCCAGTGGACTCTGACCACCCACCCCAGTGGACTCTGACTCCCACCCAGTGGACTCTGACCGCCCACCCCAGTGGACTCTGACCATTCACCCCAGTGGACTCTGACCATTCACCCCAGTGACTCTGACCATCCACCCAGTGGACTCTGACCATTCACCCCAGTGGACTCTGACCTCCCACCCAGTGGACTCTGACCATCCACCCAGTGGACTCTGACCTCCCACCCCAGTGGACTCTGACATCCACCCCAGTGGACTCTGACCATCCACCCCAGTGGACTCTGACCATCCACCCCAGTGGACTCTGACCATTCACCCCAGTGGACTCTGACCATCCACCCCAGTGGACTCTGACCTCCCACCCCAGTGGACTCTGACCATCCACCCCAGTGGACTCTGACCATCCACCCAGTGGACTCTGACCATCCACCCCAGTGGACTCTGACCATCCACCCCAGTGGACTCTGACCTCCCACCCCAGTGGACTCTGACCATCCACCCCAGTGGACTCTGACCATTCACCCCAGTGGACTCTGACCATCCACCCCAGTGGACTCTGACTGCCCACTCTGGTGGACTCTGACTGTCCACCCCGGTGGACTCTGACCACCCATCCCGGTGGACTCTGACTGCCCACCCTGGTGGACTCTGACCGCCCACCCCCAGTGGACTCTGACCATTCACCCCAGTGGACTCTGACCACCTACCCCCCCAGTGGACTCTGACCACCCACCCCGGTGGACTCTGACCGTTCACCCTGGTGGACTCTGACTGCCCACCCCGGTGGACTCTGACCCCCACCCTGGTGGACTCTGACCTCCCACCCGGTGGACTCTGACCACCCACCCTGGTGGACTCTGACCTCCCACCCGGTGGACTCTGACCACCCATTCCATCTAATAGGTGGAGATGGAGCAATTTCTGTAAGTTCAGTCCTGCAGCACAACTTCTGTATTCGTCAGGGTTCTCTAGATAGAGTCAGAGAACTTATGAAATGAACCTATCTATCTATCTATCTATCTATCTATCTATCTATCTATCTATCTATCTAAATTATATATATATATAATATATAATATATATATATATATATATTTTTTTCTTTATTAACTGCCTTTTCATAGCACAGAAAAACAAATGTGATATTTTTCTGGAAAAGGTAGCAATCCTGTGGCATCTCCAAACTGCATGTGAAGAGAAACAATTGGGGACAAGAGTCAAAAAGGACAAGAAAGTGGGAAAAGCATAGAAGTCAATGCCGTCTGCACTAACAGTGATAACTCCTCCCAAAACCTGCTCACACTAGAAAATTTTGCTCAGCAACCCAGAGAGCCTATGAAACCTGGGAACCACAATGGCATCTTCCTCTTGTTCCACCTGCTCCCTTGGGGGCATTTGGGTTTTTTTTTTTGTAGTCACAAGTCACAGCTGGTAAGGCGAGATAATCCAACTTTATTCCTGGCTTCCCACCTGGCAGCAAATGCAGCCGTGGTCCACATGTTGATGGCTTCAGACACTTTCTGTTCTTCGTTTTTTTTCCCACAGCCAGGGACGTCTTGTCCTAAGCCTACCACCAGACTCAGCCTTTGGTTTCCCTCCTCGTCACCACCAGATCCAGCTGTTAATAGGCTACTTTGTTGTGGGTTCTGTCCAACCCTTCTTCTGTTGGGGTTCAAGACGTGTTACCCCAAAGCTATCCCAACTTGGAAAACCACAGAAGAAAGTTACCTTCTTTCTGTGTGTGACGACCATCAAGGAAATTTTCACTCCACCCCCCCCCCCCCCCCCTAAAGGCAGACAGAAGACACTCCTGTGAGAAGTGTCCTGATCCAGCCATGGAGGAAAGCAATGAAAACAGGAAGACCCCAAGAGGAACGTCAACAACGTGCTTGCTGAGTCCACTCCTCTCCTACTTGCTTATCATTAGGTCACGCTGCCCACCTTGCCCAATCATCGTGCTACATAAAACCTCAAAACAGTTTCCTTGAGTCTTTGACGCTTCTTTCTTGTTTGTTTTGTTTTGTCAAGGCAAGGTTTCTCTGTGTAGCCCTGACTGCCCTCCAACTAGCTCTGTAGACCAGGCTGGCCTCACACTCAGAGATCTGCCTGCCTCTGCCTTTAGAGTGCTGGGATCAAAGATGTGCACCATCATGCCCAGCTTGAACTTTTGTTTCTAAATGTTCTCAAGTCACAGAACCTTGATTAAACTTGGCTTAATCTTTCCTTGTTAGTCCTTGTAGGGTGTTGGCCACAAACCTTGCAACTGGTTAAAACAAACAAACAAACAAACAATAAACAAACCTTTTCTTCTCTCCTATAAACAAAAAGTGACCAGCTGGTCCCCAAGCCTGCCCTCCTTCCCACAGTTGGGATGGTCCAATCAATGGATTAAGGACCCCCAAGACACTGCTCACCCAGTGTCTTCCCCACATGCTTTCAGGATGCTTGCTGGCTGCTGGGCTCTCTAGCCTGGTCCTGTCAGATGCCAGTTTGTCCTGAGCCTTGGTTTGCTCTCCCTCTGGCATAGCCGACAGTTCCCTGGGCACAGCTTGCTTTTCACATTCACTGGCTAGTGATGGGTATAGGGACGCGTGACGGGATAAATAAATGGCCAAGTGTTACTTCTGGGTATCCTGTGAAGTGTTTTCAGGGGATGAGTTCGTGTGGTGAGTGGGAAGGATAGGAGGAGACACCAATCAATTTGGTTCAGGTAGAACCAAAAGGACAAAGAGCGGGAGGGTCCCTTCCCCTCTTTACCGCTGCATTTGGACACTGCCTCTGAACATGCCAGCCCTTTTGACTCCATTGGCCTCTGGAGTTCTCAGTCTTTGTCATCTGATAAAATTAAACTCCAGTTTCACTGGTTCTAAGGCTTCTAAACTTGGGCTGAGCTGTGCTCATGGCTTCCCCATGAGGGTCTTCAGCCTGCCGATGGCTTGTCCTGTGATCTCTCGGCTACCATAATCACGTGCCATGATTCCTATAACAAAGCCGTTCCCCCTCCGTTCCCATATCTCTTTCTCTCCCTGAGCGAACAAGAAGCAGTTGAGCAATAGCTGAACAAGAATCAGCCCCTTTCCCTCTGCTAGCATGCACGCGCTGTGGTCCGTTTCCTCTGGGAGCTCCCGGTCTCAGTTTCTGGCCTTCTACAGAGAAACAGCCGATGCAACACTCTCTGCAGCACTAAACTTAGAACTCAGCCTACGGATTTCATCACCGAGGGTTGCACAATGACCGAGCAGCACAAGAATA
Organism: Peromyscus leucopus; assembly: GCF_004664715.2. Lineage (NCBI taxonomy): Eukaryota > Metazoa > Chordata > Mammalia > Rodentia > Cricetidae > Peromyscus > Peromyscus leucopus. The sequence continues at coordinate 91,865,679 of NC_051064.1, forward strand.
GCGAAGGGGATGACGCAACAGGCGAAAAGGAAACCAAAAGGCAAATACATTGTCTAACTGGATCTGAAGAACGGAGCGAGGATTCCCCCGCCCGTCTGGCTGAAAGGACTCTGGCAATCTTCTCGGAGCAGGGCATTTTTTTTTTTTTTCTTGCTGCCGTTCGCTACTCTAGCAAAAACTTTTAACTGCCTGAACACAGAGAAACAGGAAAGTGCTGAATAAGGTGTGGCCTTGTAACCATGCAGCATGTTGCCAAGAGCAATGGCATTATCTGTAACTCAGAAATTTTGGCAGAAAGCTTGGTGTAGGCATCTGGCAAATGGCTCTCTCTTCCTGTTCCTTGTGAGAAGTGAAGTGAACCTTACAAAATTCCTGACCAGTTCTCTTGGGATGGCTTTGCTTCTGCTCATAATCCTGCATATACTAATTGTCATGGCTAGTTCCAAAAGGAGAGCCGAGGCACACGGGACACTTACTAGCAGCCAGGTACTGTTCTGAGCAAGTCATTTAAATAAAACAATTAATTCTCACCACGGTTTTATGACGTAGTATTACCCAGTCATTTAAAATTTACAGCTAAGGAGACTGGCTGCACACAAATCTATCTCCGTTTCATGTGTTAAATAAGACATTAAATGTAGCACTCTGGTTTTGGTTTCTAACAGGAACATTCAATACCTAGTGGGCTTCCCATCTTCCACTCCTAACCAAAGAAAGAAAATTTTGGTTTCATTCTAACCCTTATGTTTTGCTCATGTCTTGTGGGGGAACCAGCTTCCACTTTTTTTCCTCCCAGGGAGAAGAGATTTGAGGAGAGGGATAAGAGATTTAGATAGAAGGAGAGAGGGGAGAGAAAAAGACAGAAACACAGGATAGCCTTGGGAGGGCCTGGATCATTGTCCACCAGCCCTTACTGTCTCTTCTAAAGGACTTTTCACAGGAATGCCAAGGGGTGGAGCAAAGACCTCCCCCTAGCACAGCCAAGTGCAGACCCTTCCAATCACCTAGTAGCCATGCACGTGGTCCAACAAGCCTCTAATGCAGCTCTGCTGGGTAAAGCAAGCTCAGATCTCACTAGGAATCTTTGTGGGCCTCCACAATCTCTCCTTTTTATAGAACACCCGCTTGCCAACTCTCAGGACTATCTCTTGCTTGCATACCCTCAACCCTTCTTTCCACTGTGCCTTGCAAACTTCCATCAGTTCTAACGTGATGGATGTCTCCTCATTTTACTTCCTGTTCTGAGCCTATGGGTCTTTGCAAATGTAATGATTCTGTTAGAAAATCTATCATTCTGATCTGTAGGTTTACATTGTCTTTCTTTCTTTTTTTTTCTTTTCTTTTTTTTTTTTTTGGTTTTTCTAGACGGGTTTCTCTGTGTAGCTTTGCACCTTTTCCTGGAACTCACTTGGTAGCCCAGGCTGGCCTCAAACTCACAGAGATCCACCTGGCTCTGCCTCCTGAGTGCTGGGATTAAAGGCGTGTGCCACCACCGCCCGGCTTACATTGTCTTTCTCTACCAGAAGGCCAGGTTATTTGAATCTGAACTCTCTGTCATTAGCACAGCAGTCCACCAGATGTGTGAGGGTTCCTGTTTCTCCACATTTTCATCGATATGTGTTTCCTCCTTATTTGGTTCTGGTTTTCTTAGTGGGTCTGAAGTGGTATCTCACTCTACTTTTGATAAGACTCTCCCTAGTGATTTCAATCAACATCCGATCACATCCTATTTAAATGCTCCTGCCTGCATCTTTTTATGTGTGTCATCTGTTAGGTGCCATCCCCTCCCTCCCTGCCTCCCTGCCTGCCTCCCTCCCTCCCTGCCTCCCTCCCTCCTGCCTCCCTGCCTCCCTCCCTCCTTCCCTCCCTGCCTCCCTGCCTCCCTCCCTGCCTCCCTGCCTCCCTCCCTGCCTCCCTCCCTCCCTGCCTCCCTCCCTCCCTCCTCCCTGCCTCCCTGCCTCCCTCCTCCCTCCCTGCCTCCCTCCCTCCCTCCCTGCCTCCCTGCCTCCCTCCCTCCCTGCCTCCCTGCCTCCCTCCCTGCCTCCCTGCCTCCCTCCCTCCCTGCCTCCCTGCCTCCTCCTCCCCTTCTCTTTCCTTATATGCAGTCTTTCATTGACCTGGCACTTCCCAAGTAGGCCAGGCTGTCTGGTCGCTAAGCCCGGGTCTGCCTGTCTCTGCTTCTGTAGAGTCAGAATTATAAGAGCAGATGACCACACGGGGCTTTGAAAAACGTGGGTTCTGGGGATCAAAGAACTCAGGTCCTCATGCTTGTGAGAAACTTACGGTACAGACTGAGCTGTATCCCCCGGCCATCATTTGTCTGCTTTTAAACTTGATTTCCCCCTGATTACTGGGTTCTAGCAGTGCCTCTGTTGAGTTCTGAATTCCCTTGTCAGATTTAGGATGTACACACATTTCTCTTCTATAACTTGACCTTTCATTTTCTTGATAATAACCCCTTGAGCACAAACAGCATTTAATTAGGATGCAGTCCCATTTATCTAGCATTCTTTTTTTGTGTTGTTATTTAGACTTGTGATGTCATGGATAAAGATCTAAATCCAAGATCAAGAAGTTTTCATGTAAGACTTTTTATAAATTCAGCTCTTACTTTTAGATCTTTGACCCATTTTGATTATTTTTTAAAGGGGGGCGGAGTCTACCTTCCTTGTTTTGCATGTAAACGGCTAGCCGCCCTAGCGGCATTCTTTGAGAGATTGAGCTTTTCCAATCAAGCAGTCTATGCTTACAATCAGATGGCTGGCAATACAGAGGCACAGGCAGGCTTGTTATACCAGCACTGGCAGGCTGAGTCAGGGCTGTGTGTGTGAGGCAGGCTGAGCAAGACTTCACAGCATGACCCTGCCTCAGAACAAACAAACAAACAAAACAAAACAAAACAAACAAACAAACAAAAAAAAAATAAAAAAGCCTGGGTGATTCTAAGGGCCTGGGTTTATTTTTGGAGTTAGAGTTCTACTTCATGGGTTCATATGCACACTGACTTGGCTCTCAGTTTTCTATTTTGCTTCCACAGAGACTTTACATTTTCACATGAACTGTAAATGACTAGAAAATGTCCATTGACTTGAGATTATAAGGAGTCTGAAGATCATTTTAGGGAGACGTTAATGAGTATCTAAGCAGTATTTTGTTTTTCAGTGAAAATGGGATCCTTTTTATTTGAATCTTCTTTAATATTCTCCAGCAATATTTTACAATTTTAGTGCACAAATCTCACACCTCTTTTTTTTTTTTTTTTTTTTGGCTAAACATAGTACCAAGTAATTTATTCCTTTCTGTGTTATCGTGTATGGAACTTTCCTTAATTTCTCTTTTGGGTTATTCATTGTTAGCACACAACTGATTTTGTTTGTTGGCCCTGTATGCTGCAATGTTTCTGACCTCATTTATTAGGTCCCAGTTTGTATGTATACATAATACATACATAGTGTGTATACGTATGTGTGTGTGTACATGTATATGTTGTTTTAAGATAATGTCATGTGTAAATAGAGCTCGTTTTATCTCTTCTTTCTCAATTTGGATGAATTGTGTCCTTAACATTTTTACAAGATAGTCAACTTCAAAAATCCAAATTATCATTTACCAGTCCTCATCCTTGGATTCTCTGCAGCCCCCTCTTGGTGAGTAACATTTTGCTTCCTGGTATCTTTTCTTTTAACAGGGGTTGACTGCAAAGTTTTGCCATGTACTAATCACAAACCTTTTCAGATTGCCTACTAGGAAAAGTACAACTTTTCCTGATTTTTTAAAGGATATAATCTCTTGCCAAATTTAAGGAATATGAAGGACATGAAGCTCTTTCAGAACTGCGAATGGATTCAGGTGTAATCACAGTTACTTTGATTGCAGAGGTCCCTTCTTCAGCTTGTATTTGAAATGTTTAGAATATTATGGAAGAAATAAGATACAGGAGCCAGACCACGGACAAAGGCTTACTTGACCTTCTTGCTTCAACTTTTCTCAAAATTCTCTAGAGGAACAAGACCAATAGAATGAATATGTGATTATACATAATTAGATTGACTTGCATGTTACAGCCAGGGTCTCCCAGCGATGCCTACTTCACTCTAGAGAGACCAAGAAGCTGGCAGGTTTTCAGCCTACGGTGCTGGATGCCTCAGCAGTCCTGATCTGACGTAATGGCTGGAGGGGTCCTGGAGAGCTGCTGGGCTTGGGGTCGAATTGGAAGCTGGCTTCTGATACCAATGAAGGGGTGTAGTAGTGGCAGCAGTGAGGTAGATGAACTTGCCAACAAGTGAAGGCTAGCATGCCGAACCAAAGCTGCTTTCTTCAGTCTTTATCAGGGCTGCCAGCAGAATCTAAGAAAACCTCCCACGATAGTTTGACTTTTAATTGATTCTACATCCTGACAATCAAGATCAAGCATCACAACTTTCTCCAGAGAACTTGTAACACTAAAATCCTATGTGAGCACAGAAGGCCAAACAGCTGAGGCAGTTGTAACTGGAAAAGGCAAAGCTGTAGACATCACAATTCCTGATTTCAAGTTATACCACAGACACTTACTAACAAACACTGTGGCGATGGCAGAAAAGCAGACCTGCAGAAACTGGAACAGAGTAGGCATCCCAGAAATAAGCCCACACAGCCAGAGCCACCTAATTAGAGTTTTCTATTTATTTTTGTGTGTGAGTATTTTGTCTGTATATATATATGTATGTGTGACACATGTGTCTGGTGCTCACAGAGACCAGAGAGACTGTTGTATCATCTGGAACTGGAGTTCCAGATGCTTGTGAGCTGCCATGTGGGTGCTGGGGATCATCTTATTTTATTTTATTTTTTTGACAGTTTTCCTCTCAACCTTGAGCTCCCAGCTGGGCAGAAAGCCACGGGGGGGGGGGGGGGGGGGGGGTTGGGGGATTTCTTGCTTTGCCTTTCTGGTACTGGGACCTGTAGGCACATACCACAGTGCCCAACTTTTATGTGGGTGCTGGGGATACAAACTCATGTTTTCATGCTTTTGTGGCAAGTCATTTACTGACTAAGCCATCTCCCCAGCCCTAATGTTTTATATGATCTAAATCATAGTTCTATGTACTTTATAATTTAATTATGGTTTCTATGTGTTTCTTATTTATCCAGTTCACATCTAAATTTAATGTATTTCATTGGATTCTCATCAACGTTAGTATTGGTATTAATTATTATTGGTATCTCATTGATAGCGATATCTCCCAGTTGCTTCCCTTTTTATACCCTTTTCCTCTCTGTTTGCCTATCTATTTTATTCTCACTTAAATTTAGTCTTCTCTTTATATAGAATAATTATAAGATGTGTGCTTCAAGCCAATCAAGAATTGTTCTTTAGTGTGTGGGTGGGTGGTGGTGGTGGGGTAAATATTTGTCTGAGTTATTTTTACCATTTGTATTTGGCTCTGAGTGATGCAGATCTGTGCTTCACTTTCCTGGTTTTCAGACTGAATACTCTTACTCTCTGATTGTTCTTAACTTACAGACTTTTGAGGGAAGACACCTTTAACATCTTAATGTCTTTTAAGAGCTTCGACTGCTTTTACTGTTCACTACCTGTTCTCACCAGAAGAGTTTGCTTTGTAGTCAGCACAGCGTGTGAGAGAGGATTGGGCAGCCATGTGTGTGAGTTCCTGTTCACACAGCCAGAGATGAGAAAGTCCGAGAGATTAGTGACTACAAATTGATGCAAGATTTCAGAAGACACAAAGATACTGACTTAGCTGTTCTTGAGAACAATTTAGATGCAGTCTGGTGCTATCAGTGCCCCTATTCCAAATGCAAGCTATGGGATGGTATTCAAGTTTAAGCCATTTTCATTTTAAGATCCAAAATATAACTAAAAATCTCTAAGTCTGACATTCATGTTCTGTTCATAAACTCTCTCTGAGGATAGTCTCATTCTGTACTTAAAGCATTGAAAAATGGTAACCCTGTTTCTGTGGTAAGTCATGGTAACTCTGGCATGTTCAAGGCAGACTTAAAAATATATCAAGATGCATTTGCAATGAGGAAAATGACTAAAAGTTGTATTCGAGCACCACACTGGCTATTCTTTTAAGCTGTCTCAAGCTTTACCCCAGAGGGCCATGAGGCCTATTGGGTCTGCATGCAGACTGAAGCACCAGAGATTATGTCATCGTATAACGCTTTTCAGCTGTTTGTTCTGGCAATCTGCTGGACTGTCTTTAGTGATGGAAGTCTAATGTCAAACTGGATCAACAGAATGGTGGGACAATCACAATTTCAGGTGACATTCTTTTTCTGTCCTCCAGATTCTTGGTTTTATGGTCTGCCTTTGGCTGTATGGTAAACCAATATGTAAGCCTGATGTCATACTGCCATCTACTGGACAGAGGAGGAAATACTGACTTTGAAAAAGAATATTAATCTACGACCTCCAGCAGGGCAGGCAGACTATGGGAAATTAGCAATGTATAAAAGAGCATTTTGGCATCCTGGCCCTCTAAGAACAAAGCACAAGAGGAATAAATGGTAAGTAACTTTGTATAGCTACAAATGTACACAAATGTAATACAAACGTAAACCCAAAATTTAGTTTCCAGTATTCATCTTTTTACTCCAAAGGGCAATTTTTAAATTTCATTAATTGCCCCCCCTACAATAGTCTCATAGAAAGCTGATCAGAATAACAGCACACATGCATTTTAGTACTTTTTATGACACTGTTAAACCTTGACACCATGTCCCGGCAGATGGTCCTGCGGGGCCCAAACTTGCATCGGGCAGTCAGGTGCTTGGCATACTTGTCATTAAAATGTGTGTGCGGCTGTGATAATGGAAACAATGCAGAGGACACTTTGGAAATTTTACCCTACACAAAAATTGGAGGGGTGCAAAAATAAATTTTCTGAGAATAAAATTTCCAGAATATCGGAAATTGGCCAAAATTTGCTTTGGGAAGCATTTATTTGAGAAGGACACCTGAATGTCAGGAAGCATAGAGAGGGCTGTGGTGTTTTAGCTGGCACTGGTCTGGCATGTGTTTTCAACTAATCAATAGCCTTAAAAGGTGACATCCCTCATTCCTGGTACCAGTAGGCAGTGAGTGAAGCTACAGGACTTGTTTTCAAGTCTCACCAGCAAAGGTTGTTCTCATGTTATGTGGCTATAATGATCCTTCCTTCCTCCTTTAAAAAGTATTAGCTCCTAACTTATTCTCACTTCTTGTGGGAGAAAGATGGGTAGAAGGGGAGGCCAAGCAGACATGTTCAATATCATGTCCATGAACGTATTAGTCTACATCTCTGTGTCCCAGGCTGAATATTAATTAAAGTGGATAAATAATTGAATAGCTCTCAGAATAAACTGGCTTCTACATACAAATGTCTTAGAGTAATGTTTGATATGCTCCATAAATATAAAACAAACATACTTAGTGTAGGGAAATATATACAACAAAAAGCCTATTAAACGCTAGGTAACTATCAGGAAAAAAGTTTTTATATCTCCAGTGATGTTCATGAATAACTCATGTGCAGAGATGACAATGAAAAGAACATAAGTTTAACATGAGTTTTTTTTTAAAAAAGGATTTTATTTCTTTGAGAATTTCATATGTGAGTACTGTATTTATCCCTCCCTCACCCCTTTAATCTTCCCGATCCCTCTCACATTCATGAGCTCCTCTATAATTACTTTGTACACATACTTAGGGCTGACTAATAGGGGTCATCCCCAGAGAGGACAATTTAAAAAATATAAACAGTCTATTGAGAAACTCACCATAAAGAGAATGTAAGACACATGAGACTGGATGAGACATTAAAACATATGGAAGAGTATTAATATTTATCATAGAAACAGCTAAACCATTCAAGAATCCAACAGAAACATAATCAAAGAACAAAGACACAGTTAAAAAAAAAAAAAAGCAGAAATGTGCCGGGTGGTGGTGGTGGCGGCGGCGGCGGCGGCGGCGGCGGCGGCGGCGGCGGCGGCGGCGGCGGCGGCGGCGCACGCCTTTAATCCCAGCACTCGGGAGGCAGAGGCAGGCAAATCTCTGTGAGTTCGAGGCCAGCCTGGGCTACAGAGTGAGTTCCAGGAAAGGCACAAAGCTACACAGAGAAACCCTGTCTCAGAAAACCAAAAAAAAAAAAAAAGCAGAAATGCCTGCAGGTGAACAGAAAAGGTATAACAAAGACAGCAAATATGGTGAACTCAAAGAGAAAGCTTTCTTGGCAGTGTTTTGGGTACTTATGGACAGTAAATAGAAGTGTAAGATTTTTGAAAAGGTGATTAATTTGGGAAAATTAATCCAAATCTTTAAACCAAAGATCTGATTGTTGCAGCAACATTATTTCATCAAGGTTAAATGAAGCAAAATCATTGTGTAAAAAATGCTATGGCTAAGAAATCTTTAAGTAAATGACTGTTCCTTTGTATTACAGAATTGTGCAGCCATTTGATTCAATGTGGTAAATCATTTCGACCTTCCACGCATTTAAACCAAGTGAAGGAGAATGAATATCTTTGTGAAAATATAACCGACAGCAGCCAAGCAGTTGGATTTGACAGAATAAAGGGTGCAAGTGAGACTTTCACCTCCCCTTCACTTCTGGAATCTAGATTGCTCCCCCTTCACTTCCATCCTTCCGCTCTTACATGTGTGTTCAGAATTAGTCATGCACCTTCATCTAGGATGTGATCAGAACAAGCCAGGTGGAAGGGTGACATGGACATGCCTTGACTGATTCTACAGTATAACTTCATCTGCATCTTCATTAATATTTTTCTAAATATTTATTATATTCATTTATTTTTGTTGAGGCAGGGCCTCACTAGATAGCCCTGGCTGGCATGGATCTCTCTATGTAGACCAGGTTGGTCTTGAACTCAGAGATCCTCCTGCTTCAGCTTCCCAAACCTGGGATTAAATGCATGTGCCACAACTCCCTGCCCCATTTTGTGTTATTTTTTGAAGTGGACATTATTTGATCAGAAATGTATGAGGTGGGTGACATTAGTAAAATGGCAGGAAAAGAAGTGTCTTCCTGTTGCGATCACTGCACAGCAGCAATAATCTGGCCGCCATCCATGGACAAAGTGCCCTCGTGAGAGGACACAGATCCTGTAGGAGACTGTCCCAGAAAAGCACGTGAATAAAGAAATCACTCACTTTGTGTCAGAGAGCAGGATCATTGATCATGCCCTAGAATAGTTACAACCCCTGAGACAGGCACATACCCTTATGGGCTTAGTTACAACTCTTGAGACAGCCATATACCCCTGTAGACTTATTTATAACCCTTAAAATAGCCTCATACCTCTGTGAACTTGGCCAAAGCTTCATTAGGCATTGGCCTGCCATAAACATAATCTTCCATGGAATACAAGAGAAAAACACGGCTATTTGTGCTTTGGGCAGTGGCTGGCTGAACTCAGTCCCAGCTGTGGACTCTAAGTTGATCAGTGACCTCACTCTAGTTCTTCTTAGCCGTGGACTAGAAGTGATATTCCTCATTTGGGACCTATAGTAAAGAGACCCATCCACACCCCTGTGGATTCCTACCATAAATCTTCCCTCTCAGCTGTGGTGTGGAACAGTCCTATCTACCGAGAAAAGAGGATAGATAATCTTCTATGCCTCTGAAGGTATGTCTACTGACCTCAGGCCAACTGCAGATCCTGAAATGGCCCTGTGGCCCAGTCTCAACCATGCTCATCTGTGATCTGGGACCACTACTGCCTATGGAGGGAGATGTCTAGTCCTAGTTGTTTGAAAGCAACCAATTAGAGGAAATAAAGGTGTTGAAATGAGAGAAGAAAATACAAGAAGCCGTGGTACCCTATCAAACACACGGATATACAAATTATGGGAATACTAGAAGTTTAAAGGGATAAGAGCAGGATACAGTTAGGTGCCATGCCATGACATTTTGGTTAATAACAAACCACATACATGATGGTGCTGTCATAGGGTATAATGGAGCTGACAAATTCATATTATCTAGCAAACACCTAGCTAAAGAAGAGATAATTGAAAAGCAAATGGCAGAAGAGAGAGACCTGCAATTTCCTTAAAAAGTTTAAGCACATACAATGATAATATACTTCCCATTTGAAAAACATCTTGAATATTTTCACTGTGAAGAAATGCCAAATGTCTCAGGACACATTTTTCTGATTTAAACATTGCACAATGTAGACATATGTGAAGACATCACATGGTACCCCTTAAAGCAGACAATTTTCAATGTGTCAATTCCAAAAACATTTGAAATCACCTCAACACTGACAGGATTCCTTGGATGAAGAGGAATGCTCACGGAGCCGTATCTGCTTAGAGTGAATCCATGAAGAAAATCAGAAGATCTCAAGCAAACACTGTGATGGCCTTCTGGAGGGAGTGACATTCCTCCTGAAGAGCTGCAGGTGGCTTCTTCAGGGGACTCCAGAGGAGGCACTGTTGTCACAGGAGATGACTGCCCATGTGGATCATTCCAGTGGGTCAGGATGGTGTGTGTATGTGAGGGGGTGATCATCCTGATCATGTGCCTGAGTTCTTAATAAAAATTTTGAAAAGTTAAAAAAAATTAAATCTTGAAACTGGAAAAAAAGCTAATAGGAGAAATATATGGAGAAAATTTTTTATACTTTGTGTTTCTTTTAATCTAAGTGTTATTAAAAGATTTAAAAAGTTTTAAAAATGTTTATGAAGTAAAAAAGTTATAGTAAACTAAGCTGCTTTATTTCTAAATGTAATGAACTATTTTAAAAAATTTAATGTAGCTTCCATCTCCAGTGTTGTGAAGTTTTTAGGAGCACACAGTGACATCCTAGACCTTGGCATCCACTCAGCCTCACTGTTTCAGAGCAACTGTGTTACTGAATGGCTAGTTCATGGGAAACACCTTTCGCACTGTACTATGACATTTTATACTTATATTTACTGTAATTTTCTATTTGAAGTATGTTTAAGTGGATTGGCCCAAGTACCTCCCATTATACTACATTTTCCTTCAGTCTTCAGGCAGCCATTCTGTCCTGGTTTGTAGCCAGGACTGAGAGGCCACTTCATGTACCCTCAGTGTGTAGTGGCTATAAGATCTAGGTTTGTCTAAGTATACTCTGCGATGTTTCGAACAAAGACAAAGTCACCAAAGTATGTATCCTTTGGGTTATTCCCATACTTTGGTGAACCATCGCTCTGGGGCACATAAACTGTCTTGAAGCAACTGTCTCCTTGAGAGTAAACACTTATCTCACATCAGGCAAGTGCCACAAGCTACCAGTGTGCTTCTCAACAAAACTTCAAATTCCAGCAAAGATTGGGAGGACACACTTGAGGTTTCAAAAGAAAGAACAAGCAAGATAAGAATTCCATACCTGGCCAAGTTGTCCTTCATAAGTAACACAGATAATGAACGGTATTCCAAGCAAGCAAAAGCTGGTGGACTTCCTTACTATGGGAACAGCGTAAGAGGAAATACTAACCAGGATTTTTCAAGTTGAAATGGAAGGGTGCTGAATAACAGTGTAAGAACATATGAAAATTTAAAGCTTACCAATAAGTGCAACAGTAAACACATATCCCAAGTCAAGATACTCTTTAGTCATAAGTTAAAGTGTCAATCACTTTGAAGTCTAGTTAAAATGTTAAAAGAGAAGTCTAGTAAAAATAACTCTGGCTGTAGTCATTAGTCAGTTGACACACAGTATAAACAGAAGTAAAATATAGCATCCAGAGCATGACTTGGGGCTTAACGTAAAAGCAGGGAATTGTTATAGATGTTTTACGGAAGCCTTGTGGTAACCAGAAAGAAAAAAAACAGTGGAAAAAATGTAAAGGAGAAAGAGAAATACCACAAAGCATAAGCAGAGAGCACCACCAACACAAAGGATGGAGTACAGCCGGAAGAAAGGGATTGTTAGAACCATTAACTAAATGACGATAGGAAGCCCTAGCTCTGAAAAAAAAATAGGTTAAAAGTTTCAATCTACTGATAACAGCACTGAATGGACTTAAAAAATACAAAACAAGATGTGTCAACTTGTGGGACACTTACACAATGGAATATTACTTAGCCATTAAAAATGAAATAATAAAATTTTCATGCATATCAATGGAACTAGAAAAAAATCATTCTGAGTGAGGTAACCCAGACCCAGAAAGATAAATATTCCCTTATTAGATATTAGCTGTTAAGTCAATGATAATGAAGCTATTGAAATCTGTAGAACTACAGAGGATAGGTATATAAATGAGGGATTTGGGGAACACATAGATCTCCCTAGGAGAGGGAAATAGAATAGATAGTTATGGATGGATGGGTTGGGGCTGGAATGGAAGGACCAAGTGGGGGAGGGGGAGGGGATACAGGGAGAAGACAGCTAAAACTAAGGTCATTTGATGGAGAGTATGGAAACTTAATGCAGTAGAAGCTTCCTAAAATATATACATATATGAAGGCAACCTAAATGAAACCTCCAAATAATGGGGGAGCCAGAACCCCAAGTGGCCATCTCTTGTTCCAAATGAAGTTTCCAATACTGGGAATGGATTACATCTAATTGAGTTGTTGGCCAAAGAAGAACCCCAAGACAACCCAGGCTGTTACCAAGACTATAGGTGGTTCTCCATAAACTTATGGCAAGTCCCGCTGCTGAAAATAACACTGGCACATCCTGAAGACGTCAAGCTGGGTGCCTACAGAGAGCCTTCACCCATACATGTTAGCGTCTTTGGTACAGGAAAGTATTACGTGTTCTAGCAAAGGAAAAAGATAAAACACCAGCCCAGCTACAAACCCTTGGATCTACAATGATGTCCTACCTGCAAGATATGCTAGTACAATGGAGGCACAGAGCTTGTGGGAGTAATCAACCAATATCTGATGTGACTTATGGCCCACTCCACGAGATGGAACCTCTACCTCATGCTGCTTGGGTGACAACCTAAAACTAAATAGCTCAGGGACCTAGAGTAAAACCAGATACTACTGTTCTGTTAAAAGAATGAATCAAGAAAATGACTCCTAATGACATTCTGCTATACTATATACTATATACTATATACTATACACTATACATTATACTATACTATACTATACTATACTATACTATACTATACTATAATATATATTATATAGTCTTGGAACACTCAGCTCTAAATGGAATTTCAGCATCAAATCCTTCCCTCAGGGTTCAGGGAACCTCTTGGAAGAAGAAATGGAAATAGTATAAGAGCCAGAGGAGATGAAGGGCCCCAAGAAAACAGGGCCAAGTCAGCTGGATCCATGCACACAGGAACTCACAGAGACTGGAGCAGCGTTCACAAGAGCCTGCACAGGTCTGCCCCAGATGAGGTCCTAGAGCGATGTGAGTTGTATTTTCACACTTATGGGAAAGTCGGGCGTGATGTGATATTTGGAATGAACTGCGAAGCTGAATTTACTCTCTCTTTTTCTTTTTCTTTTTTTCCAATTATTAAGAAATTTCCTGTTCGTTTTACATACCAACCACAGGTGCCCCTCTCCTCCCGCCCCCCCCAACTTTCCCCAACCCACCCCCATTCCCACCTCCTCCCTACATTTAACATTCTATCAGACACGAGGCTTCCCTATAGTTACCACTGCTGCAGCCCTCAGGGGTCTGTCCCACAGCGTGGATAAGGGGTGGTGTCAGGAGGTCACCGCAGGCAGGAGGCACAAAACCCTATTTTTTCTTTTCCCTACAGCCGCTTACTGCCCAAAGAAGACATATGCTGCCTGAAGCTGGAGACATGATCTTTCCTGAAACAATATAATCTCAGAGAAACAGTGATATTCTAGCAATGGGTCAACTTTGGAGGCGAACCCAGGGAAAGACTCTGACTCGGTGCGGAACGCGTGGCCAGCAGGGGGCGCGCACCCACGCACCGCTTAGAGAACCCTGCAAACCCCACCATGGTTTCCTTTCACTTTCAGATCCATCACGTCATTCTGACTGGGCATTCCCTCCACCCCCAAAATATTCCGCGAGGCACAAGTTCAAACCTTCTTAGAGTAGTTTTGTAAAACTTTTGTTTTTCATTCTTCAGAGAGACAGGAAGCTAAAACCTCAAAGGGAAGCCAAAAACACCTGCAGGAATGAGGGAGAGTGGAAGCAGGGTGGTTACTGTGGCAGGGGAATGGATTCTGTGAAGCTGGAGGAGAGAGCGAGGGGAGGAGCTGAGGCCCTGTGACGCTGGCCAGAGCTGCTCCTGTGACAGAGGGACCCTGTTCTGTCTTTTCTAGGACTTGTTCCAAGGGTCCACGGACTTTCTCCTTCGGACAAGCAGAACAGACTGCAATGCTCCATCAAGCACTGTTCTGAGGTAGCTCTGAAGAACTCAGTAGAAGGGACACTGACTGCTAACGTTTCTAAGAATGTGTTGGTTTAATGTAAGTCCAGTGGATATTCAAGCCCAGTTCACGTTCCACGGGAGTGAGGAGAGCCACCCCGGAGCACACTTACGAACCCCACAGAGTGGAGGTTTGATGAAAAAAATTAGGGTGTGGGTTGAGTGATTCCTAAACTTCCTAACTGTGGATTTCTGGAGTTTTGGTTTGTTTGGATTTGGGTTTTTGGGACAAGGTCATCCTATGTGTCCTGGCGGGCCTTGAACTCTAGTCAGTCTGCCTGCTTCAGCCTCTGGAGCCCTGGAATTATTTCTGTTAACAATTGCTTCAAGTCTGAATTTATGTGGTTATTAAGTTATTTCTCTTGTTAATTTCATTTATCAATGGTTGCTGTTATATAGCATGCACTTTTACTCATTTTGATCATATATCTCATTCCTTGATATATCTTACAATTAGCCAGGTGGAACAGCCAATGATAAAAAAAAAAAAAAGCTCCCCACTGTACACCGGTTCTAAAGTTACAGTGTGAAAAATGGTATCTTAGTTCAGGTTACCATTGCTATGACAAAACACCATGACCAAAAGGGACTTGGGCAGGAAAGAGTTTATCTGTTTACATATCCTGAATACACTGAGGGAAGAGAAGGCAGGAACTCAAAGAAGCAGGAACCTGGAGACAGGAACTGATGCAGGCCATGAAGGAGTACAGCTTACTGACTTGATGCTCACAGCTGGATCAGCCTGATTTCTTAGAGAGCCCAGGTCAGCCAGCTCAAAGGTATTCCCAGATGCCACTACCTGCATGAGCCGGCTTTTTGGAGCTTAGTGCCTATGGTGAGACACTTTGTGCGGCCTTGGAGCAGGGAGGAGGGGCTTAAACCTGCCTCAGCTGAATGTACCAGGCTCTGCTGACTCCCTTGCCTTGGAGGAGGTGGGAATGGGGATGGATTGGGGGGAGGGGAAGGCTGGGGAGCAGGAGGGAGGACAGGGGAATCTGTGGTTGGTATGTAAAATGAATAGAAAATCTCTTAATTAAAAAAAAAGATGGAGAAAGCCAAAACAAACAAACAAAACAAAAACAACAACAACAACAACAACAAGAAAAGGTATTCCCACCAACAATGGGCCGAACCCTCCCCAATCCACCAATAATTAAGAAAATGCCCTACAGGCTTATCAGTCTACAGCCCAACCTTATGGAGACATTTTTTTCGGTTGAGGTTCCCTCCTCTCAGAGGACTCTAGCTTGTGTCAAGGTGACATAAAACTAGCCAGGATAAATGGTATTAAAAGAGTAGAAAAGTAATTTTTGACATTAGCTGGCTTAAATTATTAGATGCTTTCAAAGATGAGCAGTAAGTTAGCAGAGAGAATGTTTACTAACCACACTAAGAAATAAGATAATGTAGAAAATGCCATATTCGCAGGAAAGCTGTACCAGAGGTTACTAAGAAATGGGAAAAAATATTCAAAACGTTCCAAGAATTGCCCAACATTAACAGAAAGCAATTTAGGTTCTTCTATCATAGACAGAAAATCCTGATGGAATACAGAATTGAATGCTGAAACACCTTTGCAAGGGAAGATACCAAATGTAATTCAAGTCAGAAAGAAATAAGATTAGGGAGAGGCAGTCCTCTGATCGAGACATTCCATCATCAAAAGAAGAAACAAATGGGAACCACACAACTCTTAGAACAGAGATGAAGTTAAAAACAACAACAACAACAACAACCAGACATCAGTCAAAACACTGCTAGTTTTCAGAGAATGTATTTAGCAATGATTAAAAATTACAGTCATGCATAATGTGAAAGATCAACACAAAGTCTAGATTAATTAATAAAAGAATGTGACTGTAATGTGTAAATTGAGAACTGAAATAGAGAGGGAAGTATTTATTGAAGCTTATTATAAAACAATATTAATTAGAATATCAATAAATTAACTATACTTGTAACGGCTTTCTTTTGGGCCACCAACCGGCTCCCAAATCATGACACAGGAACTTCTTATTAGTTACGAATGCTCGGCCTTATCTTATGCTTCTCCCGATAGCTCTTATACCTTAAAGTAACCTGTTTCTCTTCATCTAAGTTTTGCCTCGGGACTTTTTACCTTTCTTTCCTTCTCTATGTCCTACTCCATGTCTGGCTGGTTGGTGGCTGCCTGGCCCGGGCATCTCACTCTCTTTCTTCCTCATTCTCTCTTCCCTCATTCTCTGTCTCAAACTCTTCCTCTTCTTACTTATTCTCTCTGCCCACCAGCCCTGCCTATCCCTCTATTACCTACCTATTGGCTGTTCAGCTTTTTATTAGACCAATCAGATGCCTTAGGCAGGCAAGGCAACACATCTTTACATTGTTAAACAAAGGCAGCATAAACAAATGTAACATATCTTTGCCTAGTTAAAGTAATATCCCACAACAAATACTTCTTAAATTAAACAATTATTTAAATAAGGTGTTTTAAATGTGCATGTGTTTTGTGCTAATATACCCAGTCTTTGTTCTCAGAAAATATATC
This sequence comes from Peromyscus leucopus, assembly GCF_004664715.2. Lineage (NCBI taxonomy): Eukaryota > Metazoa > Chordata > Mammalia > Rodentia > Cricetidae > Peromyscus > Peromyscus leucopus. The sequence goes on from NC_051064.1 coordinate 91,882,571, forward strand.
ACAAGGACAGGAAAAGAAAATGATGCTGTTAGCCTGGCTGAGCTGGGCCTGGGTGAACTTTGGACCTCAAGTTCTCTGAGGACATTCTCTACATGCATTGTTCTTAAGTAGGGAATCAATAATTTTCATTTTATGAACATTTATCTTAACTTTTACCTCTTTTTTTCCATTTTTATTAGTATAGTTTCCTTACTACCTAATAAGATAGCCAAAGGTGAGACTTTATAATAGAAGTGAGTTTTCCAGTGAACTTCAGACATACCAATCCAAATAGACTCTTAGTCAACACTGAGGACTGTTTGGCTACAACCCAGAAATGCTTATGTGAATGTAGACAATCAGCTACTTGAACACAGGGACTCTTTTTTTTTTTCCATAAATGAGCACACATTTCTTTTCTAGGGATGATTTTTTTTTAGTCCTCTATGGTCATTTCTCACTCTCTTTCCTTTTAAGAGAAAGTCAGGCTCCCTCACACCTATGGGTTGCTATATTTGCTTGAGGATTTACCAAGCTAACCATGACCAATAAACTCTTCAGAATGAAGGCTGTGGTTTGGTTCATTATTTGATTCAGCAACAGCTTCGAGTGAGCAGTGAATGAGCTTCTCTGGAGTTCCCTAGAATAAATGTGTGCTGGTGCATGTGTCTGTGCTTCATGGGGCCACAAGTCAACGTTAATGTATGCATCACCCTGTCTTCCCACCATTGAGGTCTACGGCGCTCTTCTGTGTGTGCCCATCATTTTTGGATCATGCTACTTCCATCTGGTGCTTCCTGCAGAGATTCTAGTTCTGATGTCATGTCCCCAGCACTATTTCACTCCTTCATCTACTCATCTATTTCCTCTGTTCCAGGGTGACAAAGCATATCTAGCCCACACTTCCTAGACTCTCTTTCTGAGAGCAGGCTTTCCCACATCTTCATGACCACACTACTCTTTATGAAGGACGAGGTGTTTCTTTATAGAGTAATAAGCTCCCCAAGGTTGGCTGGTTTAATGTAAGACCTTGGCTCTTGGGGGCAATCTGGTGCATACATATCCAGATGCATATACATCACATGTGTCAACAGGTGAGGACAGCAAATGTTTTACCATCTTTATATCAGTAGCCAACTGATTCTTACATTTATAAACATAATTTTTACTGTCCAGCTCTTACACTATTGAACCCTGATGATCCTCAAATTTTCAGATCTGGGTATGGAATTTATTAATGATGGTATTCTTCACTAGAAGTTCAGTTTACATAGTCAGCTTGACTCTATTTTTTTTTTTTATCTGTCCGTGACTCATTCTAATACTACAGTGGGATGCAGGCTAATACGTCAAAGAGTAATACATTTCCCTTATTCATGGTTTTCAATTTTAGATTCAAACAGTTACAACAGAAGAATTTTATACCTTCTCTTTTCAAGATAGTCTATTGGCCAAGGTGTAGTTTGCTCATCTGGTATTACCTTGTACTTCATACGGAGGTTAAAATTAAACCGAAGGAAGTCAAAGAAGGGGTGGCAGTGGTTTTTGTTTTTGTTTTGCGTGAGTTTACTTCTATACTTTTTAAGACATAAGATTTTGGTTTGAGACAAAGGCTCACTATGTTGCCCAGGCTGGCCATGAACTCACAATTGTCCTGCCTTGGTCTTCCAGGTATTGAGATACGGGCATGCACTTCCAAATTTAGCTAAGATAAGAGAGTTTTAAATTTCTCATTTCTACTTCTCTAGAAAGTAAAACTCCATAGCCGTTTGATGACAAAATAGAAACAAAAGTGAGTCCAAATGTCATAAAAGTGGAAGAGAAGTTACTTCTCCTTGAAAAGTCTCCAAGTACTAGAAGAAGGAAGAAGCAGGTCGGGGAAGCATGGCTACTTGAGAGGGGAAGAAGGAAAGCCACTGCTGACAGGTATGGACGAGGGGAGATGCCTGTGTCTGTGAGAGGCACAAAGAGGAGTCACCCTCAGGGTAGTTATCAGTCCCAGCCTTGTAAGACCTGCCAGCTGATGCTCTTCGGTTTAATCTAGATGTGATCTGCTCTGGGGACAGAAGGGAGGAGTCAAAACAGCCACCTCACAGGAGACTGACAACCTGACCCCAGTTACTAGAACTAATCAGGCAAGAGAAAGGGAATAAACCCACCCACTGAATTGTCCATTCAGGCAGTGAAAACACTATCTTGGGAAGAATAGAATTAGGAGAAAGAAAATCTAATGTCCCTAAATCATTTATTCTCTTTAAAAAATTTTATTGCCGGGCGGTGGTGGCGCACGCCTTTAACCCCAGCACTCGGGAGGCAGAGCCAGGCGGATCGCTGTGAGTTCGAGGCCAGCCTGGGCTACCAAGTGAGCTCCAGGAAAGGCGCAAAACTACGCAGAGAAACCCTGTCTCGAAAAACCAAAAAAAAAAAAAAATTTTATTTATTCTTCTCTCATATAATATATATTCCAACCTGCAGTTTCCCCTTCCTCCACTCCTCCCAGTTCCGCCCTCCCCTCCTCCCCAAAATCGCTTCCTCCACCCCATCTCCCTCCAGAGAAGAGCAGGCCTCCAGGGGCATCAACCAAGCATAGGCACAACAAGATACAATAAGATCAGGCACAAACCCTGACATCAGGGCTGAGCAAGGCAACCCATTAAGAGGAAAAGGGTCCTGAGAGCAGGCAAGAGAGTCAGAGACACCCCACTCCTACTGCCTGGGGTCCCCACAAAACACTAAGCCAACAGCCATAACATATATGCAGAGGACCTAGTGCAGACCCATGGAGGCTCCTTCATGATTGCTGCTTCAGTTTCTGTGAGTCCACATGAGCACTGCTTAGTCGATTCTCTCCCAGTGTCCTCGACCACTCTGGTTCCCAAAATTCCTCCTCCTCCTCTTAATTTACTCTTAACCTGGAAAATAATGATCCTGTTTTAAAAATGATAATAGAAAAATGTATTTTAGATTCATTGTGGGTCATCTCTGGTCTCAAATCCTTGAGAAGGTTTACATAATATTCTTAGCAACACTATTGTGGATGACACTCACTTTGCAAATTCTGGGCAAAAACATACAAATGTAGAATAATAGATTAAACATCTGAAATCAATGTCTTAGGCAGGGCTGAGATAAAGCTTTTTCTGGAAGGGTCTATCAGAAGAGAAGGGAAATAGTAATGGATATGAAATGCATGAGCCAAAGAGGCTGCAACATGGAAACAGAGCAGGGAGGGGCTTCAATAACAAATGACCTCAACTTCACTGTTGTTTGCTTATTTATTTATTTAGATTCAGGATTGTGGCACAAGTGAACCAAACTGCCTATATTCTAAGGAAAGGTGTACTGTCAATTTATAAATATGATATTCTTTATACTTGGAGAATTTCATTCATGCATATGATGTGTTTTGATCATATTCACCTCCTATTTCCCCCTTCAAATCCTCCTGGATCCTCCCCTCCATGTACCCTTCACAACTTCATATCTTCTATTGATTCGACAATCCACTGCTGCTCATATACGCTTGGGGGTGGGGCCACACACATACAAGGGACCACACATCTAAAGAAAACTGACGTTTCTCTCGATTCATTGTAAATAGCTTTTTAGCTAAACCTGGAGCACGTGCGCCTCTCACCCATCCAATTTTTTTGTTTGATCTTGTGCAGCTTTTGTGCAGACACCTCAGCTGCTGTGAGTTCATGAATTCAACATTCCTGCTATGTCCAGAAAACACTGTCCTGCCTCAGTCCTCTTTGACTTCTGGCTCTTACACTCTCTGTCCCCTCTTCAGAGATGCTCCCTGAGACTTGCAGGGAAGGTGTGATAGGCAGATGGCCCATTCATGGCTGAGCGCTCTACTGGACAATTATTCTCTGTATTTTGACCAGTTGTGAGTTGATGTATTAACTGCCAACTACCACACAAAGATGCTTCTATGATGCAAGCTGAGGCCTGCACTAATCTATTGGTAGAGATACAAATTCAGAAGTGCCTTAGTTACTTCTATATTGCTGTGCTACAACACCAGAACCAAAAGCAACTTATAGAGAGAAGATCTTGTTTTGGCTGTGTTTCCCAAGGGATATGAATCCATCATGATAGGTAACATGTCAGCAAGGGGCAGGCACAGTGACAGGAGCAGGAAGCTGAGAGTTTACACCTTTACCTCATTGTGAAGAAGAGAGAGCAAACTGAAAGTGATTGACAACTCAAGAGGAAGTATCCCATACCAGTCACTGAACTGTGGGTTTTTTTTTTTTTGTTTTTTTTTTTTTGACAGCGTCTTACTATGTAGCCATGGCTGGCCTGGACCTCATTATATGGAACAGGTTGTGCTTGAATTCACAGAGATCTGCCTGCCATTGCTTCCTGAATGCTGGGATTGAGGGCATGCATCATCATGCTTCACTACACTGTGCTTTTTAATTGGTAACCTATGGCTTCTGGGAAAATAATTAATTCTTATGTTGGATAATTCTATTTAAACTTTTTATATAAACGCACACACTCATGCACACACGTGTGCGTGCACACACACACACACTTGCATACATTAATAATAAATAATAATTTAAAAATGTAGATTTGGTTCTACACAGTTATCTGAAATTAAAACAGGGTCATTGCCAAGATGCTAGCTTGCCTGTCTGCATTCACACACACATATACAGAGTCGGTCAGTGTTTTTTTTCCTCTCTGGCCCCACACGGCATGCTTATCTCCCATGTATGTCAAAGATTACACTGCTTAGGACACATGGCCGTAACCAGGCTCCATGACTGTCTGAGGCACTGAAATTGCTCTCCAGAGCTGTTGTGTTGTATATGCCAGGTTTACACAGAATCACAGCATGGAGAGGTTGTGGAGAGTATCTTGGACTCCACTAGGGTTCTCTTTATGAAACAAGAAATAAGTCTGTCTGTCTGTCTGTCTCTGTCTCTCTGTCTCTCTGTCTCTCTCTCTGTCTCTCTGTCTCTCTGTCTCTGTCTCTGTCTCTCTCTCTCTCGTGTATGTGTGTGTGTGTGTGTGTGTGTGTGTGTGTGTGTGTATTTGGATGTGCTTGCCTGTGCCTGTGCATGTGGAATCCGGAGGTTGATGTCAGGAACCCTCCTCCATAATTCTCTGCCTAATTCCTCCCTGACAGTGACATACTCTCCTTGAAGCTCACTTATTTGGCTAGGCTACTGACCAGATGCCATTGAGGTGGACCGTCTCCCTTAGTTACTATGGTTCCATGTCCTGCTCTGCATCACTTGGGTGCTGGCCACTGCAACTCAGGACTCAGCTGGCACAGAGGACTGCTGGGGCCCTGTTCACACTCTCAGTCAGGAAGCTTGATGGACTTGGCTATCTCCAGTAAACAGGGGGTGACTGTGCATGACTATCACTTCATAGACAGCTATGTGATTGTGCCTAACTTTGAGGGCCATTCTCACATGGACCAGATAGACGTACCTGTGTGGCTGAGGATGTGTTGAATAAAGTCTGGCTTTGTGTGCCGGATAGATAGCTCAGCACTTACTCTCCTCATCCCAGGCTCCCGTCTCACTCCTTCCATTCCTATCTCTTGTTTCACCAATTTTGTTGAATAAAAGCAAGTTATTAAATCTAAGATGTGAAACACATAAGGCTATACATATTTTCTGGGCAAGGTGATAGTATGGAACTGCTTCATGGCATTTTTTCCATTATATAAATATAACAATGATGAAAATTACCTTAAAAATAAGCACCAAAGAAAGATGTGTAGAGTCATACTGGAAAGACGTTAAGCAATCACACAGAGAGCCTGGTTCATCCAATTATTACACTCCCTGACAAAGTTTTCTTTAATTACAAGATCTGCAGATCATCTTGGTATTGCTCGATTTTCCCTAAGTACACACGCCACGGTGTCTGCCCCTGTAATATCCAAAAGTCCTTTAGCTATTCCTGTGCTCCCACTGAGGACTCTGACATGGCAATGCTCATGTGGGCATGTTCCTCATCCAAAGTGACAGTGACAACTTTCTCCTGACCAAGGGGTCAAGAGGTGGGACATGACAGCAGGGGGAGATTTGCAGTTGATAGGTTACTCTTAAGAAGAAGTTTATGAACCTCTAGGTTTTCCTTGGCACTTGTACCTACAGATGGGTATTGTCTTTCTCCCTCCACGTGTCCTGCAGAACCCAAAGGGGCTGATGAGTTAAGAAGTTCTGGGCTGTTGAGCTGTGACCATGCAAAACACAGACGTTGCTCCAGTAGGAATAAGAACCAGTTTATTCTGCACCAATTGAGTGACTGTAACATGGTCTGTAACACAGACTCAGGTTGCCCCATGTGACATGATCTATCATGGACAGGTTACCTGGACTTTTGAAGTCACCCATCAACCAACAGTCATAAGTCAGTGCATTTCCCAAGCCCAGTGTTGCTGGTCTCAGTAGGCAGAGCAGCAGGCGGAGAATCTCCTTTGAGTGTTCAGACATTATTTTACAGCATTCCTAGCTGGGGCATGGTTTGCTCAGTTACATGACACATTACAAATGTTTTACCTACTGGTCAAAATGATGTGAGGTCAGACACAGAGCTTGGTTGTAAATAGCTACTAAGGGGACTACACACAGACGCCTCCTTCTCCAGACAACCTCCTCTAGAGAAGACTAGAGGGGAAAAAACCCTTAGTAAGTGTTTTGTGCATGTTGAGCAGACCACTGTCCAGAAGACATGACCTGTGTGGACCTGGGAGGGTGCTCCCTCCCTCAGATGAGAAGTGAAGGGAACTGAGTCTTCTAAACTGATGTCAGTTCTTCTGGGGGGAAACGCCCATTTTAGCTATAGAGAAAACGCTTCTAGGAAACAGATTTCTACAGAAAACATGCCAGAGTTACCATCTTCTTTTGATGGCAATTGGCAGTAGGGAGCTCTTTCTAAATATTTGTCAACATGGCAGATTATTCTCTCTCTCTCTCTCTCTCTCTCTCTCTCTCTCTCTCTCTCTCTCTTTCTCTCTCTCCCTCTGTCTCTCTGCCTCTCTGCCTCTCTCTCTCTTTCTCTCTATCTCTTTCTCTCTCTCTCCCTCTGTCTCTCTGCCTCTCTCTCTCTCTCTCTCTCTCTCTCTCTCTCTCTCTCTCTCACACACACACACACACACACACACACATTTTTTTGCCACAGTCATCATTAGGTCATTAGAAAAAACATTCTCTCATTTCCAAAAATATGAGGACATTCTCTCACACGAGGGCTTTTTACAAACCTTGAATTGTGTCATTTTGGGTTTCAAATGGTGGTTATGCATTTTCAGGGAAAATTAGCAGCCAGAAGTTAAGATGTAATACAAATCAACTGTACACTGAGCAGAGCTGGCTGATGAGGAGCACACACTGTGTCTTCCCACATCAGGGAGGAGGAAACCTGGGCTATGAGGCTAAAAGATGGGGTCTGGGGAAGCTGGGAGTTACTAGGAGTGGATCAGAAAGAAAGCTGTGTGCACATATATGTACATTATTATATATAGCATGTGCTGCTATTAAACTGTTCATCATGTATAATAAATATGTTTATACATACTTCCCCTTCAGTATTGGGCTAGGACACTGATCCCTCTATAAAGTATTTGTAAACCATCAATTCCTTATTGATTTCAGTGGTTAATCTTCAGTTCTAATGTGTTTAATTGTAGAGGGGTTCAGGATATTTTCAAAGACAGTGAAGGCTTTCAGTACTTCAACTGTCTATACTTTTCCAGTCATTCTTCCTATCTTTTCTTGAGGTGTTGGTTTGATAATAGAAGCCTCCACATCTGCTTTATTCTATTTTCTACTTTCCTAGGAAGAAAACCCTGATGTTGGTTTGTGACAATGAACTAAAAGATTATGATGTCTTTGGAAATAAAAACTCAAGAAAGGAACCGCCATGTCATCCAAATGAGACAGCAATAGCGACAAGAATAGCTACAAGAATTCAGTGGGAAACATCTGTGTTGATTAACTACAATGATGCTATGAAAGTGACTCCATATCCAAGGGATCTTCAGGTTCAATGCAATCTGTCTTAGTAAAGGTTTCTATTGTTGTGAAGAGACAAAATGACCACAGCAACTCTTATAAAAGAAAACATTTAATTGGTGCTGGCTTACAGTTTCAGAGGTGTATTCTATTATCTTCATAGTGGGACACATGGCAGGACGCAGGCAGACATGGTACTGGAGAAAGAGCTGAGATTTCTACACCTTGATCCACAGGCAGCAGAAGGAGACTGCCACACAAGGCCTAGCTTGAGCATATAAGACCTCTAAGGATCTCATGCTCTACTGACTGAGCTAGCCGGGCACATATAAGACCTCTAAGTCCACCTCCACAGTGACACACTTCGTACAACAAGGCCACACCTACTCCAACAAGGCTGCCCCTCCTAATAGTGCCACTCCCCATGAGTCTATGGGGGCCATTCCTATTAAAACCACCACATAATCCAAATCAAAATTTAAATGATATTTCTCCCAGAAGTATCACTTTTAAAATGCATATGGAACCACAGAGATACCAAAGAATAAAAGCAGTGTTGTGGTGTCACAATACCTGAATTCACATGACAACTATATGTCTAAGAGAGTGCTACTGTGGTATTACTACCCCTTACCACAGAAGCCTCTTGCAGTCAGTAGCAATAAACAGAGACCCGCAACTGTTCAATGAACACAAAATAAAGGGCTGACTTCTTGGGATCATTGCAGAAGAGGGAGCAGAAGAATTGTAAGATCCAGAGGCAGTGGATGATGACCACAGCAAAGCAGTGTTCTCGGACACAACAGGGCAGTTGCACTAATGAACCAAGAGTGGCTATGACTGAATGAACAAAACTAGGGTGGACAAAATCCCAGCTTGGAAAATGGAGGAAATTTCTCTTCTAGCTGAGGAACTGGTAGCTGCTGAAAGAGACTGGGTTATCCTCAGGGTTGGGGTCCCTGAGAGAGGCTACCTAAGCTCCAGGAGATGGCCGTGTAGTGATGTGCACCTAAAAGCAGTAAGAGGGAGAAGGATGAAAAGAGAGAAGAGAAGGAAAAGGAGGAAAACCCATGAAAATTGAGAGGGAATCGTGGTGTTTCAAAGACTAATTTTAGAGGCGTTTCACTTCCCTGGTGGGATTTATTTCAGGGATGTTTCATGAGGATGTTATGAATGGGGTTCATTTCCTTATTTCTTCTTGGTATGTTTGTCTGTGGTATTCAGGCAGGCTAATCATTTTCCGTGATCTGTTTCTATCACTGTACATGAGCTCACTCATATTTAGAACCCAAAACTGTTCAAACTCATAGAACTTGAGAGTAGATGATAGTTACCAGAGGTTAGAGAGTTCAGAGGGATGATTCCTTTGCGGAATATTAGGTCAAAGAAGACTAAGTCACAATAACAAGGACTAAGGACAAGATTCTCTGGCTTTCTACCAGACAGTATGCTTGCTATACATACACAAGACTACTAAATACTGGAGAGAAGTAGAGGGACAGATTTAGGGTTTGTCTAAACACTATGCAATGTACACTTGCATCCAGTGCAATTTTTTGAAAGTGTGTCTATTTGTATAATTTTTATGGTATAGATTATTAACTTAAAAAGACTGGAAAAATTCTAAAAGATTCAGAATTAACAAATCAAAACAGTTTTATATAGCACAATTTAATAGAGTACACAATAATTTAATTGCCTATGATAGCTTGCTACATTAAAAATATAAAATTGCAAGATTAACTTAGGTAACAAAATAAATAGAAAAATAAATACATATGCAGATACACCCAAATAGATGCATCAATATAGACAAAAATTTGCTCTGTTTTGCTGAAACATCTAGGCAGGTTGATTGAATTTATGCCAAAATAAATGAGAGTTTTTATAGGAGAACTTAAGCAGTGAGGTGCAGTGTCCTAGCCCAGGAGAGTCCTCTCCACATTGACTCAGGACTTAATTCTTCTCTTCACTCAATCTTGCCAGCAAGTTGGCTGAGGAAGACAGGGCTCTCCAGACTTCTGCTCTGACAACCTCCCAGGCACAGGGGCTGTGCTTCTTCTCCTTCAGGTAGACAGTGATCCTGTAGAAGTAGTTCCTCACAGCCACCAGGGAGTCTTTCTGACTCAAGGAAGGTTCCTGCAATTCCACCTGCTGCATCAGACAGGCTTGTAGGTCTCTGAGTTGTTGAAAGAGGCCATCACAGAATGTGTGTAGGAGGCTTGTCTCCCAAGCAGCAAATGATTGATCCGAGGTGAAGAGGATCAGGACCTGCTGGGTCAGCTCCTGCAGGACAGGGATGGCTTGAGACTTCTGGATCTGCTGGGTATCTACCTTCTCCAGAGGGAATGCAAAGTCCATTCTGTCCTTCAGACAGGAGAGAGGGGAGAGTCTCCTCATTTGTGCCAGGAGTGTGGAGACTCTCTTGTTCCTGAGGTGATGAGTCTGAGGCAGGTCACATCCCAGACAGCAGCTTGACCAGTAGTGCATCACCACCAGGAATGTCAGGAAAACACAGGGCCTGGCCATTGTGAATGTGGCAGATGCTGCTGGTCCTCTGGGCTCTGTGGTCCTGAAGCTTCTCCTCTAGGTTCTCTGAAGTCCACCCTGGCTGGGTCCATGTGTCTTAAATAAGAGAAAGCACTAGTTTCCATTTTCTGATTGCCCTCCCAGTACTTTCCCACATCCTCTTCACTTTCTTTTAGTCATTCTCTGCTTGTGTCTGTTTTTTTAAAAGCCATTTTTGTTTTCATTATTGCTTCTGCTTTCACTGCCCTCCTTAAAAAAAACTTCTCTAGAGTTTATTCCTAAGAGAAGTTGCCATTTATTTTTACAGCACAGATATAGCACACATGTATGAAATTACTCACATGTAAAGAATTAAAACTTCCATCTAATCATTGTATGGAAAAGTTCTTGAATTTAATAATGCAATTAAATTTTGTGAGTTGTATTTACTTTGTAATATAGATATTTTAAATTGTAATATAAATTTGCTGCAAAATATTTTTTCTAAGCATACACTAATGAAATATGATGCAATGGCTCAAGACAAAATCTTACATATGTTGATTAAAAGTTAAAAAAATCGAGTCACATGCCACATTTTCATTATATCCAGGGGAGGCCTGAGGTCTGCCCTTTTCTGAATAGAAAGGGAAGAGGAGTGGAAATGGGGCTGAGTTTGAAAGGAGTTGAGGGAAAGCAACCGGGAGGAGAGACTGAGGGAAAACTGCAGTTTGTAAGAAAAATAAAAAAGTTTTAAAAGTTGAGTCGCTTCATTCTATTTGTATTAATTTTGTTTAATATTAATTTATATGAAAGAGTAAGTTGCATCTTTAGTGTATATTAGGTATTTGTTGTATAATCATTCAGGGGTCATTATGGCAAATCGGTAAAGAGCTTCCTGATGAGGGTTGACATATTCATGTTGATCCCTGGAACCCATGGTGTGAGTGGAACACTGACTCCTATAAGTTGTACTCTTACTCCATAAGCTTGCTTTGGGAAGAACTTGCTGGCACACTTTCTCTCTCTCTCTCTCTCTCTCTCTCTCTCTCTCTCTCTCTCTCTCTCTCTCTCTGTCACACACACACGCACACACACAAACACGTATGTATACAAACTGTCATAAATTTTATCACACACAGCTCTATTCGAGGAGTTTCATCTTTATTCTTTACACAATTGTTTCCTCTGTCCTTAAGATGTAAAGGAATTCTGTCCTGGCCTGTGAGTTTCATTAACTGTTTAGTACTCCATAAGATCATTTCTCAGGATGAAAAACAGATGGGGCTTATCTGTGTTACAGCCAGTGTGACTTGGACAATTAACAGAGCTTCTCTGGCATTTCTCTCTCTCTCATGAACTCGTTTTGTCGGCCATGGGGTTGTGCTTCACAGTTCCTCCAAAGGCAGGATCAGTGTAGACATCTACTTTTCTGTCCACCATTCCTGTATCCAGGATTTTTCGACTAACGACAATTACCCAAAACGGAATGCACATTCTTTCTAGCTGTGTCTGAGTTTAGAGACTGTAATCCCTGGTTGCTGCCTTTTCTCTAAGTGCCCTGTGACTTCTGCAGTGGGGTTTGCATCGACTCACACTCTCTGCTGCACAGTGGGGCAGAGTGTCCTCAGCCCTCTTCTTGTACCCCACTCCCTGAGAGTGCTCACCATATCTTGATGACATCAGCACTCACACACTGTGTGGTGTTTGCTTGCTTTTTAGTGTCATAAGTCCTAGAAGACTGCTGTTCTGGTTTTAGTGGATTCATAATGAAGCCTTTTGTTTTCAGTGTGAATACATTGCCAGGGATCAGAGTGTGAAGAATCTCAAAATGTCAGTAGCAAAAGACCCTGTGGTTTGTAGTGATGTGTAAATGTCCATGTTTGTCCTGAGGATATTTGTGGCTTTTCCAAAAACTAGTTTTGTGATCAATATTTGCTCACTGAGTGCCTGAAGTTACATGTGGTGATATTGTGTTCCCCAAAATATTGTGCACCCTAATAAACATATCTGGGGTCAGAGAACAGAACAGCCACTAGATATAGAGGCCAGAAAATGGTGACACACACACCTTTAATCCTAGCATTCTGAAGGCAGAGATCCCGGATCTCTGTGAGTTCAAGGCCACACTGGAAACAGTCAGGCGTGGTAACAAGAGCCTTTAATCCCAGGGAGTGATGGCAGAAAGCAGAAAGGTATATAAGGATGAGGACCAGGAGCTGGATCTGGTTAAACTTTTAGTCTTTTGGGCTACAGTTCAGCTGAGATTCATTCTGGATGAGGACTCAGAGGCTTCCAGTCTGAGGAAACAGGATCAGCTGAGGAACTGGCAAGGTGAGGGGCTGTGGCTTGTTCTGCTTCTCTGATCTTCCAACATTCACCCCAATACCTGGCACCAGGTTTGTTTTTATTAATAAGACCTTTAAGATTTGTGCTACAGTTAAGAGGTAGAAATACAGACGAGAAGATACAGTGATAGCAGTGTCTCTGATTGCCTATTAATTATCCAGAGGTTTTTGACCTACAGGTATTTATCCAGTTTTACTTGAGTAGTGGATCCTACACACACTCTGTCTTTGTCCATTTGAAAACTGAGCATTGGAGAGCTTAGAGGGATTCTATCAGATAGAAGAGTTTCAGTATTGCCAATATGTATAATTTTTCTATGGTGATGGTGGCTCCATTGTGGATGTCATTTCTCTTTTGAATTTTCATTGCCTTGAATATTTTGTTTCTTTTTTCCACTTTCCTAGAGAGAAGATACTGACGTTGCTTGGAGGCATTGAACGGAAATTGTGGTATCACTTGAAATGAAAGCAAAAGAAAGGAAGTGATGTCATCCCAATGGGGAAGCAAGAGTAACGATGTTAAGAATGTTCAACTTGAAAGTTCAATGGCCATAAGATACAATTTTAGAGATAACTGTGCATTTTAAACTAGACTGCAGAGTTAATGCAATCAAAACATCATTAATTTTCTACCCCCTACCCCAACATCAATCTTAACACACCTATGGAAACAGGAAGCTGCTAGAGAGGCGGAATGTAAAGAAAAAGAGCAATGGCCGTGGTGCCACAAGCCTGATTTTGTACACCTCACAGATGTATCTCAGTCCTATTTCAGAGAAACATCTAGCAAGACATGACTGGACACAGACACTTACAAGTGATCAATATACAGAGAATAGGAGACTCAGAAATGATCAGTATGGCTTTCCTGGCTCTCAAGGGCCAGTGATCATTACAGAAGAGCTGGCAGGAAGATGGAGATTCCCAAGGATAGGTTCTGACTGTAGGAAACAGGGGTTTGTAGACACAACACAGTACTTGCATGTCCATATAGATATCAGCTGTGACTGCATGCACAGTCTGAATATGATGCAGACAGCCAAAATTCAAGTTTAAAGGGGGAAGATGTCAGGGAATCTCACCCCTAGCTGAGGAACTATTTTCAACTGATGGCTACTGGGAGAGGAAGATTCAGTTATCCTCAGTAATGGGGCCCCTGAGAGGTTGCCCTTGTTCCACTAGATGGCGGTGTACCCATGCAAAACAGGAAACAGCAAACTCAAGGTTAAAAAAAAAAGAAATTGAAAGGGATCAGCAGTGTCTATCTTAGAGGAATTTCACTTCCCTTATTAGATTTATTCCAAAGAATATTTTTTGAGACAGTTATGAATGCATATTCCCCTGGATAATGCTAAGGTCAACGTGACACCAGATAGGGTCATATGGGAAGAAGGGATCTTACCAGGGAAGATGCCTCTATAGAGTCTCTCTGTAGACAGTTTCTAAGTCATTTTAATAACTGATGACTACTGTAGGAGTGTCCAGCACACTGCAGGTGATCCTACCCTGGGTAGGGGGTCAAGAAGATGATTCCCCCTGACATCTTCCCCCCTGCATTAGAAAGCTGGCTGAGCAGGCCCTGAGCCATCAAGCCAGTAGACAGTGTGTTCGTCCATGATCTCTATATCAGTCCCTGCCTTCAGGTTTCTGCCTCATTTAATATCCTGCCCAACTTTCTATCACTAATGGAATATGCTGTGATTTTAAACTAAAATCAACCCTTTCTACCCCCTAAAATGCTTTAGGTCATGAAAATTTATCACAGCAATAGAAACCATCACCAAGACAGGGCTGATACCCTATTTTTTCTATAGTTCACACTAGTATGTAGGAAGATACTCATTTGATATGTGCTTAATTGTATTTTGGCTTCAGGATCTCCCTCATCTATGGAATCCAAACCAGTTCATTTGATAGAAGTTGGGTGTCAAGTGTTAGTTATCAAATGGCAGAGAGGTCAGGGGGAATTGTTGGTCAGGAGGACTAAGGTACAGTGGAACACAAGCAACATGTTCTGGTTTCCTTCTGTACAGCATGCTGGCTATACATCCAGAGGAGTACTATCTAATGGAGAGAAGTAAGACTTTTACCATGACTGAACAAGAACTACGAGATGGCTGCATCCACTCACCTCTTAAGTCTAAGCAGTACACATTGCTTCAGTATTATTTCCTACCAAGTCCAGGTGTGTTATATTTATGGTGTACAGAATGAGTTTAGATGCCTCAAACAGTTTTCAAAAGATCGTGTGGCTGACACATACGATTAAGCACGAATAGTAAAACATTTATTGAATAGAAGAAATAAATTAACAATAACGGTGTGATAATTTAAAGAAAATATAAAATTCTATGGTATCAAAAATAACTAAAATCATGTAGATAGACAAACAAGCAGAAGAACTAATAAATAAATAAAACAAATAAACAAACCAACAAACAAAACTTCTGAATCAATAAGCAAATGCCCTTACAGATCAACACAATATAACCCAATATTAGGATAACTATCCAGGCAAGTTTGATGTCAACGTCAAAGTGTTCTTGGAGAAGGCCAAATCTGAGCAGTGAGGTGCAAGATCCAAGTCCAGGAGAGTCCTCTCCACTTTGGCTCAGGACTTACTCCTTCTCCTCAGTCAGTCCTGCCAGCAGCTTCGCTGAGGAAGACAGGGCTCTCCTGACCTCTGCTCTGACCACCTCCCAGGCACAGGGGCTGTGTTTCTTCTCCTTCAGGTAGACAGTGATCCTGTGGAAGTAGTTTCTCACAGCCACCAGGGAGTCTTCCTGGCTCAGGGAAGGTTCCTGCACCCCACCCTGCTCCATCAGACAGGCTTGCAGGTCTTTGAGCTGGTGGTGGAGGTCAGTGCAGAATGTGTCTAGGAGGCTTGTCTCCCAAGCAGCAGATGAGTCCTTTGAGCTGAAGAGGATCAGGACCTGCTGGGTCAGCTCCTTCAGAACAGGGATGGCTTGGGCCTTTTGGATGTGCTGGGCATCCACCTTCTCCAGAGGGAATTCAAAGTCCATTCTGTCCTTCAGGCAGGAGAGAGGGGAGAGTCTCCTCATTTGTGCCAGGAATGTGGAGGCTCTCTTGTTCCTGAGGTGATGAGTCTGAGGCAGGTCACATCCCAGACAGCAGCTTGACCAGTAGTGCATCATCACCAGGAATGTCAGGAAAACACAGGGCGTGGCCATTGTGAATGTTGCAGATGCTGCTGGTCCTCTGGGCTCTTTGGTCCTGAAGTTTTGCCTCTAGGTTCTCTGAAGTCCATCCTGGCTGGGTCCATGTGTCTTAAATAAGAGAAAGCACTAGTTTCCATTTTCTGAATGCCCTCCCATTATTCTCCCATGTACTTTTCACTTTCTTTCAGTCATCCCCTGCTTGTTTCTGCCCATTTTTCCCACCTTTCTTTTGTTTTCATTATTGCTTCCACTGTCAATGCTTCCTCAACAAAGTTTCTCTAGAGTTTATTCCTGAAAGACATTAGGGTTGATATTTATAACACAGATAAACCTTTCCTGTGTGAAATCACTTACCTGTAAATCATAAAACCTTACATCAGATAATTGTCCTGAAAATTTCTTGAAGTTCATGCTGCATTTAAATTTTGTGGATCATATTTATATATTAATATACCTATTTAAATTATAATGTCAATTATTTTCAAATAATTTTTTGTGAGTCTACAAGTGTTATTTGAAACAATGGCACATGTCAAAATCTTATCTGTTTTGTTTAGGGCTGCAAGGGTGAGTTATTTTTACTAGTCTTAATAGAGTTCAATTCTAAAGTTCATAAAAAAATTAAATTTGGCTTTTATTGTATATTAGGTATTTCTTGAATGATCATTTGGTGGTTGTAATGGCACAATCAATAAGAGCTTTCTGATCAAGATTGACATATTCATGTTGATCCCTGGAACTCATGGTGGGAGCAGAAAACTGACTCATGGAAGTTGTTCTCTCACTCCACATGCCTGCTGTGGCATGATCTTTGCTGCACACACACACATGTTCACAAAAACTCATAAAATTTATCATCTATGCTTTGCTCTAAGGAAAAGTTTTAGCCTTATTCTTTACACAATTGTTTCCTCTGTCCTTAGGATGGAAAGGGATGCTGACCTGGCCTGTGGGTTTCTTGAACTGTTTAGTATTCCCGGAGACCATTGGTCTTCAAGAAAAACAGCCGGGGCTTCTCTGTGTTATAGGCATTGTGACCTTTACAGTTAACAGAATGGCTCTGAAAAAAAAAATCTCTCTGTCATGGACCAGTTTTGTCAGCCATTGTCCTGTGCTTCACAGTTCCTTCGAAGTCAGGATCCATGGATACATCTCCCTTTCTGCCCACCATTCCTGTTTCGAGGATTTTTTTGACCAGCAACAACTACCCAAAATGGAATGCACGTTCTTTCTAGCTGTGTCTGAGTTTAGAGACTGTAATCTTTGGTTGCTGCCTTTTCTCTAAGTGCCCTGTGACTTCTGCAGTGGGGTTTGCATCTACTCACATTCTCTGCTGCACAGTGGGGCAGAATGTCTTCAGCCCTCTTCTTGTACCCCACTCCCTGAGACTGCTCACCTTATCTTGATGACATCAGCACTCACACACAGTGTGGTGTTTGCTTGGTTTTTAGCATCATAGTGCTAGAAGAAGGCTGTTCTGGTTTCAGTGGATTCAGCAGTGAACACATGGCCAGAGATCAGAGTGTCAAGAATCCCCAGATGTCAAGAGCAGAAGATCCTGTGATCTACAGTGATGTGCAAATGTCCCAGTTTGTCCTTAGGACATTTGCACTAGGTAAGTATTTGTGGTTTTTCCAAAATATAGTTTTGTGGTCAATATTTGCTCACTGAGTGCTTGCTGTGCCAGAACTTGGGAGGTGGAAATACAGACCAGAAGACGCAGTGATAGCAGTGCCTCTGATTGCCTATTAGTTATCCAGAAGATTGGACCTACAGATATTTATGTAATTTACTTTAGTAGTGGATACTGCACACACTCTGTCTTTGTCCATTCAAAAACTGAGCATTGGAGAACTTTGAGGGATTCTATCACATAGAAGATTTTCAGTATTGCCAATATGTATAATTATTCATTTATTGTTTCTATGGTGATGTTGGCTCCATGGTGGATGTCATTTCTCTTTTGAATTTTCATTGCCTTGAATATTTTGTTTCTTTTTTCCACTTTCCTAGAGAGAAGATACTGACGTTGCTTGGTGGCATTGAACGGAAATTGTGGTGTCACTTGAAATGAAAGCAAAAGAAAGGAAGTGATGTCATCCCAGAGGGGAAGCAATAGCAGCAGTGTTAAGAGTGCTCAACTTAAAAGTTCAATGGCCACAAAATAAAGTAATTTTACATCAAACCGAGTGCATTTTGGAACACGAACTGCAGAGTCAATGCAATCACAGACAAAATATCAATGATTTTCTTCCCGGTAATATCAATCTTAACACACCTATGGAAACAGGAAGCTGCTGGAGAGCAGGAATGTCAAGAATAAGAGCAATGACCGAGGTGTCAAAAGGCCTGATTTTATACCTCACCCTCCACATCTCACAGAGGTTAAGTGCATCTCTCAGTGCTCCTCAGAGGAGGTTCTCATGGCAATAGATGACTGGACACAGACCCTTACAAGTGGTTAATGTACAGGGAATAAGTGTCTGAGCAAAGACCAGTATGGCTTTCCTGGCTTCCATAGGGCAGTACTCTTTACACAAGAGCTGGCAGGAAGATGGGGATTCCCAGAGACACTTTCTGACAGCAGGAAACAGGGGTTTGTAGACACAATATAGTAGCTGCAGGTCCATATTGATAGCAGCTGTGACTGCATGCACAATCTGAGTATGATGAAGACAGATAAAATTCCAGTTTCAAGCAGGGAGCATGTCAGGAAATCCCAGCCCTAGCTGAGGAACTATTTTCAACTGATGGCTGCTGGGAGAGGAAGACTGAGTTATCCTCAGTAATGGGGCCCCTGAGAGGTTGCCCGTGTCCACTAGATGGCGGTGTATCCATGCACACCTGGCAACAGTTAGCAAAGAGATTCAATGAACCAAGTCCAAGCACTGGGCTGAGCTCCGGGAGATCAGTAGAAGAGAGGGAGATCTGATCCTAGGAGTAAAGGGTGCAGGGAGTCAAGATCATAATAGGGAAAACCACAGAGACAGATTACCCGAGCTTGAGGGAGCTCAGGGACTCTGGATTGACAGCTGGGGGACCTGCATGGGACCCAACTATGTCCTCTGAATATGGCTGATGCTTGTGTGGCTTGATCTTTTTGTGAAGCCCCTAACAGCAGGAGCAGGATTTGTCCCAAGTGCAAGAGCTGGCTTTTAAAGCCCAGACCCTTTGCTGGGGATACCCTGTTCAGCCTTGAAGCAGTGGATAGTGGCTGTACCATGCCTCAGCTTTGTATGCTATACTTTGCAGACTATCCATGAGAGGTAGTACTATTATCCGAGGACTGAATGGGGGGGGTTTATGGAGTGAAGAGCAGGAGAGGACAATGGAGGTATAATTGGGTTTATAATGTTAAAAGAAAAAAATTTAAATAAAAAGATACCTAATGAAATTGAGAGGCATTAGCTATGTAATTTTAGAAGAATATCAATTCCCTTGTTAGATTTATTTCAAGGTATGTTTTTTTGAGGCTGTTATGAATGCAATTTTACCTGGATAATTCTAAATTCATCTTGACACCAGATAGGTCATGTGGGAAGAAGGGATCTCACCAGGGAAGATTTCTCTACAGAATTGCCCTGGAGACCAGTCTCTAAATCATTTTAGTAACTGATGTCTGCTGTAGGAGTGTCCAGCACACTGTGGGTGATCCAAGCATGGGCAGGTGGTCCTGAAGAGTATTAGAAAGCAGGTTGAGCGGCCCTGAGGCATCAAGACAGGAAACAGTGTGTTCCTCCATGACCTCTATATCAGCCCCCGCCTTCATGTTCCTGCCCTGTTTAAGATCTTGCCAAACCAATGTCAGTGATGTAATATGCTGTGATTTTAAAGCAAAATAAACAATTTCTACCCCAAACTGATTTAGGTCATGACATTGTATCTCAGCAATTGAAGCCATCACCAAGACAGGGCTGACACTCCATTTTTTCTTTTATCATATTTCACTTTTTTAACGGTATGTAGGAAGATCCTCATTTGTTTTGTACTTTATTTTATTTTGGTTTCATGGTCTCCCTCATCTTTGGAATCCAATCGACTTAATCTGATAGAAGTTGGGAGTCAAATTTTTTTACTGGGGCCAGTGAATTCAGGGGAATTAGTTGGTCAAGAGGACTAAGGCACAACAGAACACAAGCAAGATGTCTGGTTTCTTTCTGTACAGCATGCTGGCCACACATTCGGAAGAGTGCTATCTAATGGAATAAGTGAGATTTTACCATCAGTGAACTATGAGATGGTTGCATCAACTCACCTCTTAAGTCAAATCAGTACACATTGCTTTCAGTATTATTTCCAACTGAATCCTGGTGTTTAATGTTTATGGTGTACAGAATAAGTTTAAAAGCATCAAAAAGTTTTCAAATGATCTAATGGCTGACAAATAAGATTAAACATGTATAGTAAAAAATTTATTGAACAGAAGAAATACATTAACAATACAGTTTGATACCTTAAAGAAAATATGAAATTCTATGGTATTAAAAATAACTAAAATCATGTAAATAGACAAACAAGCAGAACTGATAAATAAATATATTTAACAAATATATATATTTATAAATATAAGTATATATATGATAAATATAAGTATATATATAAAAACAAAGGAATAAATAAGACATCTGTATCAATAAACCAGTGCCCTTACAGATCAACACAATATAACCCAATATTAGGATAACTATCCAGGCTAGTTTGATAACAAACTCAAAGAGTTCTTGGAGAAGGCCAAATCTGAGCAGTGAGGTGCAGGATCCCAGCCCAGGAGAGTCCTCTCCACTTTGGCTCAGGACTTACTCCTTCTCCTCAGTCAGTCCTGCCAGCAGCTTGGCTGAGGAAGACAGGGCTCTCCTGACTTCTGCTCTGACCACCTCCCAGGCACAGGGGCTGTGTTTCTTCTCCTTCAGGTAGACAGTGATCCTGTGGAAGTAGTTCCTCACAGCCACCAGGGAGTCTTCCTGGCTCAGGGAAGATTCCTGCACCTCACCCTGCTCCATCAGACAAGCTTGCAGGTCTTTGAGCTGGTGGTGGAGGTCAGTGCAGAATGTGTCTAGGAGGCTTGTCTCCCAAGCAGCAGATGAGTCCTTTGAGCTGAAGAGGATCAGGACCTGCTGGGTCAGCTCCTTCAGAACAGGGATGGCTTGGGCCTTCTGGATGTGCTGGGCATCTACCTTCTCCAGAGGGAATGCAAAGTCCATTCTGTCCTTGAGGCAGGAGAGAGGGGAGAGTCTCCTCATTTGTGCCAGGAGTGTGGAGGCTCTCTTGTTCCTGAGGTGATGAGTCTGAGGCAGGTCACATCCCAGGCAGCAGCTTGACCAGTAGTGCATCACCACCAGGAATGTCAGGAGAGCACAGGGCCTGGCCATTGTGAATGTTGCAGATGCTGCTGTTCCTCTGGGCTCTGTGGTCCTGAAGTTTTGCCTCTAGGTTCTCTGAAGTCCATCCTGGCTGGGTCCATGTGTCTTAAATAAGAGAAAGCACTAGTTTCCATTTTCTGAATGCCCTCCCATTATTCTCCCATGTACTTTTCACTTTCTTTCAGTCATTCTCCTGCTTGTTTCTGCCCATTTTTTCCCACCCTTTTTGTTTTCGGTATTGCTTCCACTGTCAATGCACCCTCAACAAAGTTTCTCTAGAGTTTATTCCTGAGAGACATTAGGGTTGATATGTAGAGCACAGATAACCTTTCCTGTGTGAAATCACTTACTGTAAATCATAAAACCTTACATCAGATAATTGTCCTGAAAATTTCTTGAAGTTCATGCTGCATTTAAATTTTGTGGGTCATATTTATATATTAATATACCTATTTAAATTATAATGTCAATTATTTTTCAAATAATTTTTTGTGAGTCTACAAGTGTTATTTGAAACAATGGCACATGTCAAAATCTTATCTGTTTTGTTTAGGGCTGCAAGGGTGAGTTATTTTTACTAGTCTTAATAGAGTTCAATTCTAAAGTTTATAAAAAAATTAAATTTGGCTTTTATTGTATATTAGGTATTTCTTGAATGATCATTTGGTGGTTGTAATGGCACAATCAATAAGAGCTTCCTGATCAAGACTGACATATTCATGTTCATCCCTGGAACTCATGGTGGGAGCAGAAAACTGACTCATGGAAGTTGTTCTCTCACTCCACATTCCTGCTGTGGCATGATCTTTGCTGCACACACACACATGTTCACAAAAACTCATAAAATTTATCATCTATGCTTTCTTCTAAGGAAAAGTTTTAGCCTTATTCTTTACACAATTGTTTCCTCTGTCCTTAGGATGGAAAGGGATGCCGACTTGGCCTGTGGGTTTCTTGAACTGTTTAGTATTCCCGGAGACCATTGGTCTTCAAGAAAAACAGCCGGGGCTTCTCTGTGTTATAGGCATTGTGACCTTTACAGTTAACAGAACGGCTCTGAAAAAAATCTCTCTGTCATGGACCAGTTTTGTCAGCCATTGTCCTGTGCTTCACAGTTCCTTCGAAGTCAGGATCCATGGATACATCTCCCTTTCTGCCCACCATTCCTGTTTCGAGGATTTTTTTGACCAGCAACAACTACCCAAAATGGAATGCAAGTTCTTTCTAGCTGTGTCTGAGTTTAGAGACTGTAATCCTTGGTTGCTGCCTTTTCTCTAAGTGCCCTGTGACTTCTGCAGTGGGGTTTGCGTCTACTCATATTCTCTGCTGCACAGTGGGGCAGAGTGTCCTCAGCCCTCTTCTTGTACCCCACCCCTGAGACTGCTCACCTTATCTTGATGACGTCAGCACTCACACACAGTGTGGTGTTTGCTTGGTTTTTAGCATCATAGTGCTAGAAGATGGCTGTTCTGGTTTCAGTGGATTCAGCAGTGAACACATGGCCAGAGATCAGAGTGTCAAGAATCCCCAGATGTCAAGAGCAGAAGATCCTGTGATCTACAGTGATGTGCAAATGTCCCAGTTTGTCCTTAGGACATTTGCACTAGGTAAGTATTTGTGGGTTTTCCAAAATATAGTTTTGTGGCCAATATTTGCTCACTGAGTGCTTGCTGTGCCTGAACTTGGGAGGTGGAAATACAGACCAGAAGACGCAGTGATAGCAGTGCCTCTGATTGCCTATTAGTTATCCAGAAGATTGGACCTACAGATATTTGTGTAATTTTGCTTTAGTAATGGATTCTGCACACACTCTGTCTTTGTCCATTCAAAAACTGAGCATTGGAGAACTTTGAGGGATTCTATCACATAGAAGATTTTCAGTATTGCCAATATGTATAATTATTCATTTATTGTTTCTATGGTGATGTTGGCTCCATGGTGGATGTCATTTCTCTTTTGAATTTTCATTGCCTTGAATATTTTGTTTCTTTTTTCCACTTTCCTAGAGAGAAGATACTGACGTTGCTTGGTGGCATTGAACTGAAATTGTGGTGTCACTTGAAATGAAAGCAAAAAAAGGAAGTGATGTCATCCCAGAGGGGAAGCAATAGCAGCAATGTTTATAGTGTTCAACTTAAAAGTTCAATGGCTGAAAAATAACGGAATTTTACATCAAACCGAGTGCATTTTGGAACGTGAACTGCAGAGTCATTGCAATCACAGTCAAAATATCAATGATTTCCTTCCCGGTAATATCAGTCTTAACACACCTGTGGAAACAGGAAGCTGCTGGAGAGCAGGAATGTCAAGAATAAGAGCAATGGCTCTTATTGTGCCCTCCACATCACCCTCCATATCACCCTCCACATCTCACAGAGGATAAGTGCATCTCTCAGTGCTCCTCAAAGAAGGTTCTCATGGCAGTAGGTGACTGACTGGACACAGACCCTAATAAGTGGTTAATGTACAGGGAATAAGTGTCTGAGCAAAGACCAGTATGGCTTTCCTGGCTTCCATAGGGCAGTACTCTTTACACAGAGCTGGCAGGAAGATGGGGTTTCCCAGAGACACTTTCTGACTGTAGGAAACAGGGGTTTGTAGACACAATATAGTAGCTGCGGGTCCATATTGATAGCAGCTGTGACTGCATGCACAGTCTGAGTATGATGGAGACAGATAAAATTCCAGTTTCAAGCAGGGAACATGTCAGGAAATCCCAGCCCTAGCTGAGGAACTATTTTCAACTGATGGCTGCTGGGAGTGGAAGATTCAGTTATCCTCAGTAATGGGGCCCCTGAGAGGTTGACTGTGTTCCACTAGATGGCGGTGTACCCTATCAAAACTGGCAAGAGTTAGCAAACAGATTCTGTGATCCTAGTCCAAGCACTGGGCTGAGCTCCTGGGATCAGTAGAAGAGAGGGAGGAGAGATCCTAGGAGCAAAGGGGAATGGGAGTCAAGATCATGATGGGGAAAAACAGAGAGACAGCTCACCTGAGCTAGTGGGAGCCCTGGACTCTGGACTGACAGCTGGCAGACCTGCATGGGACCCAACTAGGCCCTCTGAATGTTGCTGAGACTTGTGTGGCTTGATCTGTTTGTGAGGCCCTGGCAGTGGGACCAGGACTTGTCCCAAGTGCAAGAACTGGCTTGGGGGAGTCCAAACCCTATGCTGGGACATGTTGCTCAGCCTTGAAGCAGTGGGGAGCTATGTTCAACCTGGTATGCTACACTTTGTTGACTCCTAAGGGAGGCCTTATCTCCTTTGAGGATTGGGGTGTGTGTGTTAAAGGTGAGTGCAGAAGAAAGGGAGGGAGTGGAAACTGGGCTTAGTATGTAAAATGAAAAAAATAAAATAAAAAAAGATATCCAATGAAATTGTGAGTAATTGGCTGTGTTGCTTTAGAAGATTTGCATTCACTTCCCTTTTTAGATTTATTTCAAGGTATGTTTTTGAGGATATTATGAATGGAATTTACCTGGATAATTCTAAGTTCAACCTGACACCAGATAGGTTCATGTGGGAAGAAGGGATCTCACCAGGGAAGATGTCTCTTCAGATTCACACTGGAGACCAGTCTCTCAATCATTTTAATAACTGATGATGCTGTAGGAGTGTCCAGCACACTATGAGCGATCCAGCCCCTGGGCAGGTGGTCCTGCAGAGTATTTGAAATCAGGCTGAGCAGGCACTGAGGCATCAAGGCAGTAGACAGTGTGTTCCTCCATGACCTCTATATCAGCCCTGGCCTTCAGGTTCTTGCCCTGATTAAGATCCTGCCAAACCTCTGTCAGTGATGTAATATGCTGTGATCTTAAACTAAAGTAAACAATTTCTACCCCAAAATGCTTTAAGTCATTATATTTTATCTCAGCAATTGAAGACATCACCAAGAAAGGCAGACACTCCATTTTTATCTTTTTTCATGTTTTACTTTTTTAATGGTATGTAGGAAGATCCTCATTTGTTGATTGCTTTATTTTATTTTGATTTCATGGTCTCCCTCATCTTTGGAATCCAATCGAGTTCATCTGATAGAAGTTGGGAGTCAAATGTTAGTTAAGGGAGGCCAGGGATGTCAGGGGGAATTGTTTGTCAGGAGGACTAATACACAATGGAACACATGCAAGATGTTCTGGTTTCCTTCTGTACAGCATGCTGGCTATACATCCAGAGGAGTACTATCTAATGGAGAGAAGTAAGATTTTTACCATCAGTGAACAGGAACTATGAGATGGCTGCATCAACTCACCTCTTAAGTCTAAGCAGTACACATTGCTTCAGTATTATTTCCTACCGAGTCCAGGTGTGTTATATTTATGGTATACAGAATGAGTTTAGAAGCATCAAAAAGTTTTCAATAGATAGAGTAGCTGACACAGAAGATTAAGCATGTATAGTAAAAAATTTATTGAATAGAAGAAATAAATTAACAGTTACAGTTTGATAATTTAAAGAAAATATGAAATTCTATGGTATTAAAAATAACTAAAATCATGCAGATAGACAAACAAGCAGAAGAAATAATAAAAATAAATAAATAAATAAATAAATAAGAAAATAAAACATCTGAACCATAAGCAAATGCCCTTATACATGAACGAAACATACCCAATATTAGGATAACTATCCAGGCAAGGTGAATCAGTGATGTCAAAGTAAAGAGAACTTGAAGAAGGCCAAATCTGAGCAGTGAGGTGCAGGATCCAGCCCAGGAGAGTCCTCTCCACTTTGGCTCAGGACTTACTCCTTCTCCTCAGTCAGTCCTGCCAGTAGCTTGGCTGAGGAAGACAGGGCTCTCCTGACTTCTGCTCTGACCACCTCCCAGGCACAGGGGCTGTGTTTCTTCTCCTTCAGGTAGACAGTGATCCTATGGAAGTAGTTCCTCACAGCCACCAGGGAGTCTTCCTGGCTCGAGGAAGGTTCCTGCACCCCACCCTGCTCCATCAGACAGGCTTGCAGGTCTTTGAGCTGGTGGTGGAGGCCAGTGCAGAATGTGTCTAGGAGGCTTGTCTCCCAAGCAGCAGATGAGTCCTTTGAGCTGAAGAGGATCAGGACCTGCTGGGTCAGCTCCTGCAGGACAGGGATGGCTTGGGCCTTCTGGATGTGCTGGGCATCTACCTTCTTCAGAGGGAATGCAAAGTCCATTCTGTCCTTCAGGCAGGAGAGAGGGGAGAGTCTCCTCATTTGTGCCAGGAGTGTGGAGGCTCTCTTGTTCCTGAGGTGATGAGTCTGAGGCAGGTCACATCCCAGACAGCAGCTTGACCAGTAGTGCATCACCACCAGGAATGTCAGGAGAGCACAGGGCCTGGCCATTGTGAATGTTGCAGATGCTGCTGGTCCTCTGGGCTCTGTGGTCCTGAACCTTCTCCTCTGGATTCTCTGAAGTCCATCCTGGCTGGGTCCATGTGTCTTAAATAAGAGAAAGCACTAGTTTCCATTTTCTGATTGCCCATCCATACTCTCCCATGTACTTTTCACTTTCTTTCAGTCATTCTCTGCTTGTTTCTTGCCATTTTTTCCCACCTTTCTTTTGTTTTCATTATTGTTTCCACTGTCAATGCTCCCTCAACAAAGTTTCTCTAGAGTTTATTCCTGAAAGATATTAGGGTTGATATGTAGAGCACAGATATACCTTTCCTATGTGAAATCACTTATCTGTAAAGCATAAAACATTACATCTGATAATTGTCCTGAAAATTTCTTGAAGTTCATGTTGCATTGAATTTTGTGGGTCATATTTGTTCCTTAATATAGCTACCTGATTTGTAACCTCAATTTTGTTTCAAATAATTTTTGGTGAGTCTACAGGTATTATTTGAAGAAATGGCACATGTCAAAATCTTATGTATGTTGGTTAGGGTTTGAGGTTGAGATTTTTTTCTAGTTGTCTTAATATACTTGAATTCTTAAGTATATGAAGGATCAAATTTGTTTTTTATTGTATCTTAGGCATTTATTGAATGATCATTTGATGGTTATTATGGCACAATCAATAAGATTTTCCTGGTCAAGACTGACATATTCATGTTCATCCCTGGAACTCATGGTGGGAGCAGAAAACTGACTCATGGAAGTTGTTCTCTCACTCCACATGCCTGCTGTGGCATGATCTTTACTGCATACACACACACACACACACACACACACACACACACACACACACACACACATGTTCACCAAAACTCATAAAATTTATCATCTGTGCTTTGCTCTAAGGAAAAGTTTCAGCCTTAAACTTTACAGTATTGTTTCCTCTGTCCTTGGATGGAAAGGGATGCCGTCTTGGCCTGTGGGTTTCTTGAACTTTTTACTGTTCCAGGAGACCCTTCCTCTGAATGAAGAACAGTTCAGGCTTCTCTGTGTTATAGTCATTGTGACCTCTACAGTTAACAGAACGGCTCTGAAAAAGATCTCTCTGTCATGGATCAGTTTTGTCAGCCATTGTCCTGTGCTTCGCAGTTCCTTTGAAGTCAGGATCCATGGATACATCTCCCTTTCTGCCCACCATTCCTGTTTCGAGGATTTTTTGGCCAGCAACAACTACCCCAAATGGAATGCATGTTCTTTCTAGCTGTGTCTGAGTTTAGAGACTGTGATCCTCGGTTGCTGCCTTTTCTCTAAGTGCCCTGTGACTCTTCGGTGGCTTTTGAGTCTACAAACACTCTCTGCTGCACATTGGGGCACAAGGTCCTCAGCCCTCTTTTGTACCCCACTCTCTGAGACTGCTCTCCATATCTTGATGACATCAGCACTCACACACAGTGTGGTGCTTGCTTGGTTTTTAGTGTCATAAGTCCTAGAAGATCGATGCTTTCATTTCAGTGGATTCATTAGAAAGGCTTTTGTGCTCAGCAGTGAACACTTGACCAGAGATTAGTGTCAAGAATCCCCAGATGTCAACATCAGAAGACCCCGTGGTCTGTAGTGATGTGTAAATGCCCCAGTTTGTCCTGAGGACATTTGTAAGATATAAGTATTTGTGGTTTTTCCAAAATCTAGTTTTGTGATCAATATTTGCTCACTGAGTGCTTGCTGTGCCTGAAGTTAGGAGGTGGATATACATGTAGACCAGAAGACACGGTAATAGCAGTGCCTCTGATTGCCTATTAGTTACACAGAAGTTTAGACTTACAGATATTTATTCAGTTTTACTTTAGTAGTGGATACTGCACAAACTCTGTCTTTGTCCATTTGAAAATTGAGCAGAAGAGCCTTGAGGGATTCTCTCAGACAGAAGAGTTTGAGTACTGAAATTGTGTATAATTTTTCATTTAATTTTTCTGTGGTGATGGTGGCTCCATTGTGGATGTCATTTCTCTTTTGAATTTTCTTTGCCTTGAATATTTTGTTTCTTTTTTCCACTTTCCTAGAGAGAAGATACTGAAGTTGTGGGTGGCATTAAACTGAAATTGTGGTGTCACTTGAAATGTAAGCAAAAAAAGGAAGTGATGTCATCCCAGAGGGGAAGCGATAGCAGCAGTGTTAGGAGTGCTCAATTTAAAAGTTCAATGGCCACAAAATAAAGTAATTTTACATCAAACCGAGTGCATTTTGGAACACGAACTGCAGAGTCAATGCAATCACAGTCAAAATTTCATTGATTTTCTTCCTGGTAATATCAATCTTAACACACCTGTGGAAACAGGAAGCTGCTGGAGAGCAGGAATGTCAAGAATAAGAGCAATGGCCGTGGTTGTCAAAAGGCCTGATTTCATACATCACCCTCCACATCTCACAGAGGTTAAGTGCATCTCTCAGTTCTCCTCAGAGGAGGTTCTCATGGCAATAGATGACTGGACACAGACCCTTACAAGTGGTTAGTGTACAGGAATTAGTGTCTGAGCAAAGACCAGTATGGCTTTCCTGGCTTCCATAGGGCAGTACTCTTTACACAAGAGCTGGCAGGAAGATGGGGATTCCCAGAGACACTTTCTGACTGTAGGAAACAGGGGTTTGTAGACATAATACAGTAGCTGCGGGTCCGTATTGATAGCAGCTGTGTCTGCATGCACAGTCTGAGTATGATGGAGACAGATAAAATTCCAGTTTCAAGCAGAGAACATGTCAGGAAATCCCAGCCCTAGCTGAGGAACTATTTTCAACTGATGGCTGCTGGGAGTGGAAGATTCAGTTATCCTCAGTAATGGGGCCCTGGAGAGGTTGCCTGTGTTCCACTAGATGGCGGTGTACCCATGCAAAACTGGCAACAGTTAGCAAACAGATTCTGTGATCCTAGTCCAAGCACTGGGCTGAGGTCCTGGAGATCAGTAGAAGAGAGGGAGGTGGGACCTAGGAGCAAAGTGGGCAGGGAGTCAAGATCATGATGGGGGAAAACACTGAGACAGCTGACCTGATCTAGTGGGAGCCCTGGGACTCTGGATTGACAGCTGGCAGACCTGCATGGGACCCAACTATGTCCTCTGAATGTGGCTGAGACTTGTGTGGCTTGATCTTTTTGTGAAGCCCCTAACAGAGGGAGCAGGATTTATCCCAAGTGCAAGAGCTGGCTTTTGAAGCACAGACCCTTTGCTGGGGATACCCTGTTCAGCCTTGAAGCAGTGGATAGTGGCTGTGCCATGCCTCAGCTTTGTATGCTATACTTTGCAGACTATCCATGAGAGGTAGTACTACTATCCGAGGACTGAATGGGGGGAGGGGGCGGTTATGGAGTGAAGAGCAGGAGAGGACAATGGAGGTATAATTGGGTTTATAATGTTAAAAGAAAAAAATTTAAATAAAAAGATACCTAATGAAATTGAGAGGTATTAGCTTGTAATTTTAGAAGAATATCAATTCCCTTGTTAGATTTATTTCAAGGTATGTTTTTTTGAGGCTGTTATGAATGCAATTTTACCTGGATAATTCTAAATTCATCTTGACACCAGATAGGGTCATGTGGGAAGAAGGGATCTCACCAGGGAAGATTTCTCTACAGAATTGCCCTGGAGACCAGTCTCTAAATCATTTTAGTAACTGATGTCTGCTGTAGGAGTGTCCAGCACACTGTGGGTGATCCAAGCATGGGCAGGTGGTCCTGAAGAGTATTAGAAAGCAGGTTGAGCGGCCCTGAGGCATCAAGACAGGAAACAGTGTGTTCCTCCATGACCTCTATATCAGCCCCCGCCTTCATGTTCCTGCCCTGTTTAAGATCTTGCCAAACCAATGTCAGTGATGTAATATGCTGTGATTTTAAAGCAAAATAAACAATTTCTACCCCAAACTGATTTAGGTCATGACATTGTATCTCAGCAATTGAAGCCATCACCAAGACAGGGCTGACACTCCATTTTTTCTTTTATCATATTTCACTTTTTTAACGGTATGTAGGAAGATCCTCATTTGTTTTGTACTTTATTTTATTTTGGTTTCATGGTCTCCCTCATCTTTGGAATCCAATCGACTTAATCTGATAGAAGTTGGGAGTCAAATTTTTTTACTGGGGCCAGTGAATTCAGGGGAATTAGTTGGTCAAGAGGACTAAGGCACAACAGAACACAAGCAAGATGTCTGGTTTCCTTCTGTACAGCATGCTGGCCACACATTAAGAAGAGTGCTATCTAATGGAAATAAGTGAGATTTTACCATCAGTGAACTATGAGATGGTTGCATCAACTCACCTCTTAAGTCAAATCAGTACACATTGCTTTCAGTATTATTTCCTACTGAATCCTGGTGTTTAATGTTTATGGTGTACAGAATAAGTTTAAAAGCATCAAAAAGTTTTCAAATGATCTAATGGCTGACAAATAAGATTAAACATGTATAGTAAAAAATTTATTGAACAGAAGAAATACATTAACAATACAGTTTGATACCTTAAAGAAAATATGAAATTCTATGGTATTAAAAATAACTAAAATCAGCCGGGCGGTGGTGGCGCACGCCTTTAATCCCAGCACTCGGGAGGCAGAGCCAGGCGGATCTCTGTGAGTTCGAGGCCAGCCTGGGCTACCAAGTGAGCTCCAGGAAAGGCGCAAAACTACGCAGAGAAACCCTGTCTCGAAAAACCAAAAAAAAAAAAAAAAAAAAATAACTAAAATCATGTAAATAGACAGACAAGCAGAACTGATAAATAAATATATTTAACAAATATATATATTTATAAATATAAGTATATATATAATAAATATAAGTATATATATATATATATAAACAAAGGAATAAATAAGACATCTGTATCAATAAACCAGTGCCCTTACAGATCAACACAATATAACCCAATATTAGGATAACTATCCAGGCTAGTTTGATAACAAACTCAAAGAGTTCTTGGAGAAGGCCAAATCTGAGCAGTGAGGTGCAGGATCCTAGCCCAGGAGAGTCCTCTCTACTTTGGTTCAGGACTTACTCCTTCTCCTCAGTCAGTCCTGCCAGCAGCTTGGCTGAGGAAGACAGGGCTCTCCTGACTTCTGCTCTGACCACCTCCCAGGCACAGGGGCTGTGTTTCTTCTCCTTCAGGTAGACAGTGATCCTGTGGAAGTAGTTCCTCACAGCCACCAGGGAGTCTTCCTGGCTCAGGGAAGGTTCCTGCACCTCACCTTGCTCCATCAGACAAGCTTGCAGGTCTTTGAGCTGGTGGTGGAGGTCAGTGCAGAATGTGTCTAGGAGGCTTGTCTCCCAAGCAGCAGATGAGTCCTTTGAGCTGAAGAGGATCAGGACCTGCTGGGTCAGCTCCTTTAGAACAGGGATGGCTTGGGCCTTCTGGATCTGCTGGGCATCTACCTTCTCCAGAGGGAATGCAAAGTCCATTCTGTCCTTGAGGCAGGAGAGAGGGGAGAGTCTCCTCATTTGTGCCAGGAGTGTGGAGGCTCTCTTGTTCCTGAGGTGATGAGTCTGAGGCAGGTCACACCCCAGACAGCAGCTTGACCAGTAGTGCATCACCACCAGGAATGCCAGGAGAGCACAGGGCCTGGCCATTGTGAATGTGGCAGATGCTGCTGTTCCTCTGGGCTCTGTGGTCCTGAAGTTTTGCCTCTAGGTTCTCTGAAGTCCATCCTGGCTGGGTCCATGTGTCTTAAATAAGAGAAAGCACTAGTTTCCATTTTCTGAATGCCCTCCCATTATTCTCCCATGTACTTTTCACTTTCTTTCAGTCATTCTCTGCTTGTTTCTGGTCATTTTTTCCCACCTTTCTTTTGTTTTCATTATTGCTTCCACTGTCAATGCTTCCTCAACAAAGTTTCTCTAGAGTTTATTCCTGAGAGACATTAGGGTTGATATTTATAACACAGATAAACCTTTCCTGTGTGAAATCACTTACCTGTAAATCATAAAACTTACATCAGATAATTGTCCTGAAAATTTCTTGAAGTTCATGCTGCATTTAAATTTTGTGGGTCATATTTATATATTAATATACCTATTTAAATTATAATGTCAATTATTTTTCAAATATTTTTTTGTGAGTCTACAAGTGTTATTTGAAACAATGGCACATGTCAAAATCTTATCTGTTTTGTTTAGGGCTGCAAGGGTGAGTTATTTTTACTAGTCTTAATAGAGTTCAATTCTAAAGTTTATAAAAAAATTAAATTTGGCTTTTATTGTATATTAGGTATTTCTTGAATGATCATTTGGTGGTTGTAATGGCACAATCAATAAGAGCTTCCTGATCAAGATTGACATATTCATGTTGATCCCTGGAACTCATGGTGGGAGCAGAAAACTGACTCATGGAAGTTGTTCTCTCACTCCACATGCCTGCTGTGGCATGATCTTTGCTGCACACACACACATGTTCACAAAAACTCATAAAATTTATCATCTATGCTTTGCTCTAAGGAAAAGTTTTAGCCTTATTCTTTACACAATTGTTTCCTCTGTCCTTAGGATGGAAAGGGATGCCGACCTGGCCTGTGGGTTTCTTGAACTGTTTAGTATTTCCGGAGACCATTGGTCTTCAAGAAAAACAGCCGGGGCTTCTCTGTGTTATAGGCATTGTGACCTTTACAGTTAACAGAACGGCTCTGAAAAAAATCTCTCTGTCATGGACCAGTTTTGTCAGCCATTGTCCTGTGCTTCACAGTTCCTTCGAAGTCAGGATCCATGGATACATCTCCCTTTCTGCCCACCATTCCTGTTCAGAGGATTTTTTTGACCAGCAACAACTACCCAAAATGGAATGCAAGTTCTTTCTAGCTGTGTCTGAGTTTAGAGACTGTAATCCTTGGTTGCTGCCTTTTCTCTAAGTTCCCTGTGTCTTCTGCATTGGGGTTTGTGTCTACTCACATTCTCTGCTGCACAGTGGGGCAGAGTGTCCTCAGCCCTCTTCTTGTATCACTCCCTGAGACTGCTCACCTTATCTTGATGACGTCAGCACTCACACACAGTGTGGTGTTTGCTTGGTTTTTAGCATCATAGTGCTAGAAGATGACTGCTCTGGTTTCAGTGGATTCAGCAGTGAACACATGGCCAGAGATCAGAGTGTCAAGAATCCCCAGATACCAAGAGCAGAAGACCCTGTAATCTACAGTGATGTGCAAATGTCCCAGTTTGTCCTTAGGACATTTGCACTAGGTCAGTATTTGTGGTTTTTCCAAAATATAGTTTTGTGGCCAATATTTGCTCACTGAGTGCTTGCTGTGCCTGAAGTTGGGAGGTGGAAATACAGACCAGAAGACGCAGTGATAGCAGTGCCTCTGATTGCCTATTAGTTATCCAGAAGATTGGACCTACAGATATGTATGTAATTTTACTTTAGTAGTGGATACTGCACACACTCTGTCTTTGTCCATTCAAAAACTGAGCATTGGAGAACTTTGAGGGATTCTATCACATAGAAGAGTTCCAGTATTGCCAATATGTATAATTATTCATTTATTTTTTCTATGGTGATGTTGGCTCCATGGTGGATGTCATTTCTCTTTTGAATTTTCATTACCTTGAATATTTTGTTTCTTTTTTCCACTTTCCTAGAGAGAAGATACTGACGTTGCTTGGTGGCATTGAACTGAAATTGTGGTGTCACTTGAAATGCAAGCAAAAAATGGAAGTGATGTCATCCCAGAGGGGAAGCAATAGCAGCAATGTTTATAGTGTTCAACTTAAAAGTTCAATGGCCGAAAAATAAAGTAATTTTACATCAAACCAAGTGCATTTTGGAACGTGAACTGCAGAGTCAATGCAATCACATTCAAAATATCAATGATTTTCTTTCCGGTAATATCAATCTTAACACATCTGTGGAAACAGGAAGCTGCTGGAGAGCAGGAATGTCAAGAATAAGAGCAATGGCCATGGTGTCAAAAGGCCTGATTTTATACATCACCCTCCACATCTCACAGAGGATAAGTGCATCTCTCAGTGCTCCTCAGAGAAGGTTCTCATGGCAGTAGATGAATGACTGGACACAGACCCTAACAAGTGGTCAATGTACAAGGAATAGGTGTCTGAGCAAAGACCAGCATGGCTTTCCTGGCTTCCATAGGGCAGTACGCTTTACAAAAGATCTGGCAGGAAGATGGGGATTCCCAGAGACACTTTCTGACTGCAGGAAAAAGGGGTTTGTAGACATAATACAGTAGCTGCAGGTCCATATTGATAGCAGCTGTGACTGCATGCACAGTCTGAGTATGATGGAGACAGATAAAATTCAAGTTTCAGGCACGGAGCATGTCAGGAAATCCCAGCCCTAGCTGAGGAACTATTTTCAACTAATGGCTGCTGGGAGTGGAAGATTGAGTTATCCTCAGTAATGGGGCCTCGGAGAGGTTGCCTGTGTTCCACTAGATGGCATTGTACCCATGCAAAACTGGCAACAGTTAGCAAACAGATTCTGTATTCTAGTCCAAGCACTGGGCTGAGCTCCTGGGGATCAGTAGAAGAGAGGGAGGAGGGATCCTAGGAGCAAAGGGGAATGGGAGTCAAGGTCATGATGGGGAAAAACACAAAGACAGCTGACCTGATCTAGTGGGAGCCCTGGTACTCTGGATTGACAGCTGGCAGACCTGCATGGGACCCAACTAGGCTCTCTGAATGCTGCTGAGACTTGTGTGACTTGATCTGTTTGTGAGGCCCTGGCAGTGGGACCAGGACTTGTCCCAAGTGCAAGAACTGGCTTTGGGGAGCCAAAACCCTATGCTGGGACACCTTGCTCCGACTTGAAGAAGTGGGGAGCTATGCTCAACCTGGTATGCCACACTTTGTTGACTACCCAAGGGAGGCCTTAGCTCCTTTGAGGATTAGAGGGGGGGGGTGTTAAAGGTGAGTGCAGGAGAAAAAGAGGGAGGGAAAACTGGGCTTAGTATGTAAAATGAAAAAAATAAAATAGAAAAAGATACCCAATGAAATTGTGAGTAATTGGCTGTGTTGCTTTAGAAGATTTGCATTCACTTCCCTTTTTAGATTTATTTCAAGGTATGTTTTTGAGGATATTATGAATGGAATTTATCCTGGATAATTCTAAGTTCAACATGACACCAGATAGGTTCATGTGGGAAGAAGGGATCTCACCAGGGAAGATGTCTCTTCAGATTCACACTGGAGACCAGTCTCTCAATCATTTTAATAACTGATGACTGCTGTAGGAGTGTCCAGCACACTATGAGCGATCCAGCCCCTGGGCAGGTGGTCCTGCAGAGTATTTGAAAGCAGGCTGAGCAGGCACTGAGGCATCAAGGCAGTAGACAGTGTGTTCCTCCATGACCTCTATATCAGCCCCAGCCTTTAGATTCTAGCCCTGATTAAGATACTGCCAAACCTCTGTCAGTGATGTAATATGCTGTGATCTTAAACTAAAGTAAACAATTTCTACCCCAAAATGCTTTAAGTCATTATATTTTATCTCAGCAATTGAAGACATCACCAAGAAAGGCAGACCCTCCATTTTTATCTTTTTTCATGTTTTACTTTTTTAATGGTATGTAGGAAGATCCTCATTTGTTGATTGCTTTATTTTATTTTGATTTCATGGTCTCCCTCATCTTTGGAATCCAATCGAGTTCATCTGATAGAAGTTGGGAGTCAAATGTTAGTTAAGGGAGGCCAGGGATGTCAGGGGGAATTGTTTGTCAGGAGGACTAATACACAATGGAACACATGCAAGATGTTCTGGTTTCCTTCTGTACAGCATGCTGGCTATACATCCAGAGGAGTACTATCTAATGGAGAGAAGTAAGATTTTTACCATCAGTGAACAGGAACTATGAGATGGCTGCATCAACTCACCTCTTAAGTCTAAGCAGTACACATTGCTTCAGTATTATTTCCTACCGAGTCCAGGTGTGTTATATTTATGGTATACAGAATGAGTTTAGAAGCATCAAAAAGTTTTCAATAGATAGAGTAGCTGACACAGAAGATTAAGCATGTATAGTAAAAAATTTATTGAATAGAAGAAATAAATTAACAGTTACAGTTTGATAATTTAAAGAAAATATGAAATTCTATGGTATTAAAAATAACTAAAATCATGCAGATAGACAAACAAGCAGAAGAAATAATAAAAATAAATAAATAAAAAAGAAAATAAAACATATGAACCATAAGCAAATGCCCTTATACATGAACGAAACATAACCCAATATTAGGATAACTATCCAGGCAAGATGAATCAGTGATGTCAAAGTAAAGAGAACTTGAAGAAGGCCAAATCTGAGCAGTGAGGTGCAGGATCCCAGCCCAGGAGAGTCCTCTCCACTTTGGCTCAGGTCTTACTCCTTCTCCTCAGTCAATCCTGCCAGCAGCTTGGCTGAGGAAGACAGGGCTCTCCTGACTTCTGCTCTGACCACCTCCCAGGCACAGGGGCTGTGTTTCTTCTCCTTCAGGTAGACAGTGATCCTGTGGAAGTAGTTCCTCACAGCCACCAGGGAGTCTTCCTGGCTTAGGGAAGGTTCCTGCACCTCAATTTGCTCCATCAGACAAGCTTGCAGGTCTTTGAGCTGCTTGTGGAGGTCAGGGGCAGAATGTGTCTAGGAGGCTTGTCTCCCAAGCAGCAGAGGAGTCCTTTGAGCTGAAGAGGATCAGGACCTGCTGGGTCAGCTCCTTCAGAACAGGGATGGCTTGGGCCTTCTGGATGTGCTGGGCATCTACCTTCTCCAGAGGGAATGCAAAGTCCATTCTGTCCTTGAGGCAGGAGAGAGGGGAGAGTCTCCTCATTTGTGCCAGGAGTGTGGAGGCTCTCTTGTTCCTGAGGTGATGAGTCTGAGGCAGGTCACATCCCAGACAGCAGCTTGACCAGTAGTGCATCACCACCAGGAATGTCAGGAGAGCACAGGGCCTGGCCATTGTGAATGTTGCAGATGCTGCTGGTCCTCTGGGCTCTGTGGTCTTGAAGTTTTGCCTCTAGGTTCTCTGAAGTCCATCCTGGCTGGGTCCATGTGTCTTAAATAAGAGAAAGCACTAGTTTCCATTTTCTGAATGCCCTCCAATTATTCTCCCATGTACTTTTCACTTTCTTTCAGTCATCTCAGGCTTGTTTCTTGCCATTTTTTCCCACCTTTTTTGTTTTCATTATTGCTTCCAAGGTCAATGCTCCCTCAACAAAGTTTCTCTAGAGTTTATTCCTGAAAGATATTAGGGTTGATATGTAGAGCACAGATATACCTTTCCTGTGTGAAATCACTTACCTGTAAAGCATAAAACATTACACCTGATAATTGTCCTGAAAATTTCTTGAAGTTCATGTTACATTGAAATTTGTGGGTCATATTTGTTCCTTAATATAGCTACCTGATTTGTAACCTCAATTTTATTTCAAATAATTTTTGGTGAGTCTACAGGTATTATTTGAAGAAATGGCACATGTCAAAATCTTATGTATGTTGGTTAGGGTTTGAGGTTGAGATTTTTTTCTAGTTGTCTTAATATACTTGAATTCTTAAGTATATGAAGGATCAAATTTGTTTTTTATTGTATATTAGGCATTTATTGAATGATCATTTGATGGTTATTATGGCACAATCAATAAGATTTTCCTGGTCAAGACTGACATATTCATGTTCATCCCTGGAACTCATGGTGGGAGCAGAAAACTGACTCATGGAAGTTGTTCTCTCACTCTACATTCCTGCTGTGGCATGATCTTTACTGCACACACACACACACACACACACACACACACACACACACACAATGTTCACAAAAACTCATAAAATTTATCATCTATGCTTTGCTCTAAGGAAAAGTTTCAGCCTTAAACTTTACAGTATTGTTTCCTCTGTCCTTGGATGGAAAGGGATGCCGTCTTGGCCTGTGGGTTTCTTGAACTCTTTACTGTTCCAGGAGACCCTTCCTCTGAATGAAGAACAGTTCAGGCTTCTCTGTGTTATAGACATTGGGACCTCTACAGTTAACAAAACGGCTCTGAAAAAGATCTCTCTGTCATGGACCAGTTTTTTCAGCCATTATCTTGTGCTTCACAGTTCCTTCGAAGTCAGGATCCATGGATACATCTCCCTTTCTGCCCACCATTCCTGTTTCGAGGATTTTTTGACCAGCAACAACTACCCCAAATGGAATGCATGTTCTTTCTAGCTGTGTCTGAGTTTAGAGACTGTGATCCTTGGTTGCTGCCTTTTCTCTAAGTGCCCTGTGACTCATCGGTGGCTTTTGAGTCTACAAACACTCTTTGCTGCACATTGGGGCACAAGGTCCTCAGCCCTCTTCTTGTACCCCACTCTCTGAGACTGCTCTCCATATCTTGATGACATCAGCACTCACACACAGTGTGGTGCTTGCTTGGTTTTTAGCGTCATATATCCTAGAACATCGATGCTTTCGTTTCAGTGGATTCATTAGAAAGGCTTTTGTGCTCAGCAGTGAACACTTGACCAGAGATTAGAGTGTCAAGAATCCCCAGATGTCAACATCAGAAGACCCCGTGGTCTGTAGTGATGTGTAAATGCCCCAGTTTGTCCTGAGGACATTTGTAAGATATAAGTATTTGTGGTTTTTCCAAAATCTAGTTTTGTGATCAATATTTGCTCACTGAGTGCTTGCTGTGCCTGAAGTTAGGAGGTGGATATACATGTAGACCAGAAGACACGGTAATAGCAGTGCCTCTGATTGCCTATTAGTTACACAGAAGTTTAGACTTACAGATATTTATTCAGTTTTACTTTAGTAGTGGATACTGCACAAACTCTGTCTTTGTCCATTTGAAAATTGAGCAGAAGAGCCTTGAGGGATTCTCT
This sequence comes from Peromyscus leucopus, assembly GCF_004664715.2. Lineage (NCBI taxonomy): Eukaryota > Metazoa > Chordata > Mammalia > Rodentia > Cricetidae > Peromyscus > Peromyscus leucopus. The sequence goes on from NC_051064.1 coordinate 91,922,069, forward strand.
CAGATAGAAGAGTTTGAGTACTGCAATATGTGTATAATTTTTCATTTAATTTTTCTGTGGTGATGGTGGCTCCATGGTGGATGTCATTTCTCTTTTGAATTTTCATTACCTTGAATATTTTGTTTCTTTTTTCCACTTTCCTAGAGAGAAGATACTGACGTTGCTTGGTGGCATTGAACTGAAATTGTGGTGTCACTTGAAATGAAAGCAAAAAAGGAAGTGATGTCATCCCAGAGGGGAAGCGATAGCAGCAGTGTTAGGAGTGCTCAACTTAAAAGTTCAATGGCCACAAAATAAAGTAATTTTACATCAAACCGAGTGCATTTTGGAACGTGAACTGCAGAGTCAATGCAATCACAGTCAAAATTTCATTGATTTTCTTCCCGGTAATATCAATCTTAATACACCTGTGGAAACAGGAAGCTGCTGGAGAGCAGGAATGTCAAGAATAAGAGCAATGGCCGTGGTTGTCAAAAGGACTGATTTTATACCTCACCCTCCACATCTCACAGAGGTTAAGTGCATCTCTCAGTGCTCCTCAGAGGAGGTTCTCATGACAATAGATGACTGGACACAGACCCTTACAAGTGGTTAATGTACAGGGAATAAGTGTCTGAGCAAAGACCAGTATGGCTTTCCTGGCTTCCATAGGGCAGTACTCTTTACACAAGAGCTGGCAGGAAGATGGGGATTCCCAGAGACACTTTCTGACTGCAGGAAACAGGGGTTTGTAGACACAATATAGTAGCTGCAGGTCCATATTGATAGCAGCGGTGACTGGTGCTATCTGAGTATGATGGAGACAGATAAAATTCCAGTTTCAAGCAGGGAGCATGTCAGGAAATCCCAGCCCTAGCTGAGGAACTATTTTCAACTGATGGCTGCTGGGAATGGAAGATTCACTTATCCTCAGTAATGGGCCCCTGAGAGGTTGCCTGTGTTCCACTAGATGGCGGTGTACCCATGCAAAACTGGCAACAGTTAGCAAACAGATTCTGTGATCCTAGTCCAAGCACTGGGCTGAGTTCCTGGGGATCAGTAGAAGAGAGGGAGGAGAGATCCTAGGAGCAAAGGGGAATGGGAGTCAAGGTCATGATGGGGAAAAACACAGAGACAGCTGACCTGATCTAGTGGGAGCCCTGGTACTCTGGATTGACAGCTGGCAGACCTGCATGGGACCCAACTAGGCTCTCTGAATGCTGCTGAGACTTGTGCGGCTTGATCTGTTTGTGAGGCCCTGGCAGTGGGACCAGGATTGTCCCAAGTGCAAAAACTGGTTTTGGGGAGCCAAAACCCTATGCTGGGACACCTTGCTCAGCCTGAAGCAGTGGGGAGCTATGTTCAACTTGGTATGCTACACTTTGTTGACTACCCAAGGGAGGCCTTATCTCCTTTGAGGATTGGGGGGGGGTATTAAAGGTGAGTGCAGGAGAAAAAGAGGGAGGGAAAACTGGGCTTAGTATGTAAAATGAAAAAAATAAAATAGAAAAAGATACCCAATGAAATTGTGAGTAATTGGCTGTGTTGCTTTAGAAGATTTGCATTCACTTCCCTTTTTAGATTTATTTCAAGGTATGTTTTTGAGGATATTATGAATGGAATTTACCTGGATAATTCTAAGTTCAACCTGACACCAGATAGGTTCATGTGGGAAGAAGGGATCTCACCAGGGAAGATGTCTCTTCAGATTCACACTGGAGACCAGTCTCTCAATCATTTTAATAACTGATGATGCTGTAGGAGTGTCCAGCACACTATGAGCGATCCAGCCCCTGGGCAGGTGGTCCTGCAGAGTATTTGAAAGCAGGCTGAGCAGGCACTGAGGCATCAAGGCAGTAGACAGTGTGTTCCTCCATGACCTCTATATCAGCCCCGGCCTTCAGGTTCTTGCCCTGATTAAGATCCTGCCAAACCTCTGTCAGTGATGTAATATGCTGTGATCTTAAACTAAAGTAAACAATTTCTACCCCAAAATGCTTTAAGTCATTATATTTTATCTCAGCAATTGAAGACATCACCAAGAAAGGCAGACACTCCATTTTTATCTTTTTTCATGTTTTACTTTTTTAATGGTATGTAGGAAGATCCTCATTTGTTGATTGCTTTATTTTATTTTGATTTCATGGTCTCCCTCATCTTTGGAATCCAATCGAGTTCATCTGATAGAAGTTGGGAGTCAAATGTTAGTTATGGGAGGTCAGGGATGTCAGGGGGAATTGTTTGTCAGGAGGACTAAGGCACAATGGAACACATGCAAGATGTTCTGGTTTCCTTCTGTACAGCATGCTAGCTTTACATCCAGAGGAGTACTATCTAATGGAGAGAAGTAAGATTTTTACCATCAGTGAACAGGAACTATGAGATGGCTGCATCAACTCACCTCTTAAGTCTAAGCAGTACACATTGCTTCAGTATTATTTCCTACCGAGTCCAGGTGTGTTATATTTATGGTATACAGAATGAGTTTAGAAGCATCAAAAAGTTTTCAATAGATAGAATAGCTGACACAGAAGATTAAGCATGTGTAGTAAAAAATTTATTGAATAGAAGAAATAAATTAACAGTTACGGTTTGATAATTTAAAGAAAATATGAAATTCTATGGTATTAAAAATAACTAAAATCATGCAGATAGACAAACAAGCAGAAGAAATAATAAAAATAAATAAATAAATAAATAAATAAAAAGAAAATAAAATATCTGAACCATAAGCAAATGCCCTTATACATGAACGAAACATAACCCAATATTAGGATAACTATCCAGGCAAGATGAATCAGTGATGTCAACGTCAAAGAGTTCTTGGAGAAGGCCAAATCTGAGCAGTGAGGTGCAGGATCCTAGCCCAGGAGAGTCCTCTCCACTTTGGCTCAGGACTTACTCCTTCTCCTCAGTCAGTCCTGCCAGTAGCTTGGCTGAGGAAGACAGGGCTCTCCTGACTTCTGCTCTGACCACCTCCCAGGCACAGGGGCTGTGTTTCTTCTCCTTCAGGTAGACAGTGATCCTGTGGAAGTAGTTCCTCACAGCCACCAGGGAGTCTTCCTGGCTCAGGGAAGGTTCCTGCACCTCACCTTGCTCCATCAGACAAACTTGCAGGTCTTTGAGCTGCTTGTGGAGGTCAGTGCAGAATGCGTCTAGGAGGCTTGTCTCCCAAGCAGCAGATGAGTCCTTTGAGCTGAAGAGGATCAGGACCTGCTGGGTCAGCTCCTTCAGAACAGGGATGGCTTGGGCCTTCTGGATCTGCTGGGCATCTACCTTCTCCAGAGGGAATGCAAAGTCCATTCTGTCCTTGAGGCAGGAGAGAGGGGAGAGTCTCCTCATTTGTGCCAGGAGTGTGGAGGCTCTCTTGTTCCTGAGGTGATGAGTCTGAGGCAGGTCACATCCCAGACAGCAGCTTGACCAGAAGTGCATCACCACCAGGAATGTCAGGAGAGCACAGGGCCTGGCCATTGTGAATGTTGCAGATGCTGCTGGTCCTCTGGGCTCTGTGGTCCTGAACCTTCCCTCTAGGTTCTCTGAAGTCCATCCTGGCTGGGTCCATGTGTCTTAAATAAGAGAAAGCACTAGTTTCCATTTTCTGAATGCCCTCCCATTATTCTCCCATGTACTTTTCACTTTCTTTCAGTCATTCTCTGCTTGTTTCTGGTCATTTTTTCCTGCCATTTTTGTTTTCATTATTGCTTCCACTGTCAATGCTCCTCAACAAAGTTATCTAGAGTTTATTCCTGAGAGACATTAGGGTTGATATGTAGAGCACAGATATACCTTTCCTATGTGAAATCACTTATCTGTAAAGCATAAAACATTACACTGATAATTGTCCTGAAAATTTCTTGAAGTTCATGTTGCATTGAATTTTGTGGGTCATATTTGTTCCTTAATATAGCTACCTGATTTGTAACCTCAATTTTGTTTCAAATAATTTTTGGTGAGTCTACAGGTATTATTTGAAGAAATGGCACATGTCAAAATCTTATGTATGTTGGTTAGGGTTTGAGGTTGAGATTTTTTTCTAGTTGTCTTAATATACTTGAATTCTTAAGTATATGAAGGATCAAATTTGTTTTTTATTGTATATTAGGCATTTATTGAATGATCATTTGATGGTTATTATGGCACAATCAATAAGATTTTCCTGGTCAAGACTGACATATTCATGTTCATCCCTGGAACTCATGGTGGGAGCAGAAAACTGACTCATGGAAGTTGTTCTCTCACTCCACATGCCTGCTGTGGCATGATCTTTACTGTATACACACACACACACACACACACACACACACACACACACATTCACAAAAACTCATAAAATTTATCATCTGTGCTTTGCTCTAAGGAAAAGTTTCAGCCTTAAACTTTACAGTATTGTTTCCTCTGTCCTTGGATGGAAACGGATGCCGTCTTGGCCTGTGGGTTTCTTGAACTCTTTACTGTTCCAGGAGACCCTTCCTCTGAATGAAGAACAGTTCAGGCTTCTCTGTGTTATAGTCATTGTGACCTCTACAGTTAACAGAACGGCTCTGAAAAAGATCTCTCTGTCATGGATCAGTTTTGTCAGCCATTGTCTTGTGCTTCACAGTTCCTTCAAAGTCAGGATTCATGGATACATCTCCCTCTCTGCCCACCATTCCTGTTTTGATGATTTTTTGGCCAGCAACAACTACCCAAAATGGAATGCATGTTCTTTCTAGCTGTGTCTGAGTTTAGAGACTGTGATCCTTGGTTGCTGCCTTTTCTCTAAGTGCCCTGTGACTCTTTGGTGGCTTTTGAGTCTACAAACACTCTCTGCTGCACATTGGGGCACAAAGTCCTCAGCCCTCTTCTTGTACCCCACTCTCTGAGACTGCTCTCCATATCTTGATGACATCAGCACTCACACACAGTGTGGTGCTTGCTTGTTTTTTTGTGTCATAAGTCCTAGAAGATCGATGCTTTCGTTTCAGTGGATTCATTAGAAAGGCTTTTGTGCTCAGCAGTGAACACTTGACCAGAGATTAGTGTCAAGAATCCCCAGATGTCAACATCAGAAGACCCCGTGGTCTGTAGTGATGTGTAAATGCCCCAGTTTGTCCTGAGGACATTTGTAAGATATAAGTATTTGTGGTTTTTCCAAAATCTAGTTTTGTGATCAATATTTGCTCACTGAGAGCTTGCTGTTTCTGAAGTTAGGAGGTGAAAATACAGACCAGAAGACACGGTGATAGCAGTGCCTCTGATTGCCTATTAGTTACGCAGAAGTTTAGACTTACAGATATTTATTCAGTTTTACTTTAGTAGTGGATACTGCACAAACTCTGTCTTTGTCCATTTGAAAATTGAGCAGAAGAGCCTTGAGGGATTCTCTCAGATAGAAGAGTTTCAGTACTGCCAATATGTATAATTTTTCTGTGGTGATGGTGACTCCATGGTGGATGTCATTTCTCTTTTGAATTTTCATTGCCTTGAATATTTTGTTTCTTTTTTTCCACTTTCCTAGAGAGAAGATACTGACGTTGCTTGGTGGCATTGAACTGAAACTGTGATGTCACTTAAAATGTAAGCAAAAGAAAGGAAGTGATGTCATCCCAGAGGGGAAGCGATAGCAGCAGTGTTAATAGTGCTCAACTTAAAAGTTCAATGGCCATAAAATAAAGTAATTTTACATCAAACCGAGTGCATTTTGGAACGTGAACTGCAGAGTCAATGCAATCACAGTCAAAATTTCATTGATTTTCTTCCTGGTAATATCAATCTTAACACACCTGTGGAAACAGGAAGCTGCTGGAGAGCAGGAATGTCAAGAATAAGAGCAATGGCCGTGGTTGTCAAAAGGCCTGATTTTATACATCACCCTCCACATCTCACAGAGGTTAAGTGCATCTCTCAGTTCTCCTCAGAGGAGGTTCTCATGACAGTAGATGACTGACTGGACACAGACCCTAACAAGTGGTTAATGTACAGGGAATAGGTGTCTGAGCAAAGACCAGTATGGCTTTCCTGGCTTCCATAGGGCAGTACTCTTTACACAAGAGCTGGCAGGAAGATGGGGATTCCCAGAGACACTTTCTGACTGCAGGAAACAGGGGTTTGTAGACACAATATAGTAGCTGCAGGTCCATATTGATAGCAGCGGTGACTGCATGCACAGTCTGAGTATGATGGAGACAGATAAAATTCCAGTTTCAAGCAGGGAGCATGTCAGGAAATCCCAGCCCTAGCTGAGGAACTATTTTCAACTGATGGCTACTGGGAGTGGAAGATTCAGTTATCCTCAGTAATGGGGCCCCTGAGAGGTACCCGTGTCCACTAGATGGCGGTGTACCCATGCAAAACTGGCAAGAGTTAGCAAACAGATTCTGTGATCCTAGTCCAAGCACTGGGCTGAGCTCCTGGGGATCAGTAGAAGAGAGGGAGGTGGGACCTAGGAGCAAAGTGGGCAGGGAGTCAAGATCATAATAGGGGAAACCACAGAGACAGCTGACCTGAGCTTGAGGGAGCTCAGGGACTCTGGATTGACAACTGGGGGACCTGCATGGGACCCAACTATGTCCTCTGAATGTGGCTGAGACTTGTGTGGCTTGATCTTTTTGTGAAGCCTCTAACAGCGGGAACGGGATTTATCCCAAGTGCAAGAGCTGGCTTTTGAAGCACAGACCCTTTGCTGGGGATACCCTGTTCAGCCTTGAAGCAGTGGATAGTGGCTGTGCCATGCCTCAGCTTTGTATGCTATACTTGGCAGACTATCCATTAGAGGTAGTACTACTATCCGAGGACTGAATGGGGGCGGGTTATGGAGTGAAGAGCAGGAGAGGACAATGGAGGGATAATTGGGTTTATAATGTTAAATGAAAAAAAATTAAATAAAAAAGATACCTAATGAAATTGAGAGGTATTAGCCATGTAATTTTAGAAGAATATCAATTCCCTTGTTAGATTTATTTCAAGGTATGTTTTTTTGAGGCTGTTATGAATGCAGTTTTACCTGGATAATTCTAAATTCATCTTGACACCAGATAGGGTCTTGTGGGAAGAAGGGATCTCACCAGGGAAGATGTCTCTACAGAATTGCCCTGTAGACCAGTCTCTAAATCATTTTAGTAACTGATGACTGCTGTAGGAGTGTCCAGCACACTGTGGGTGATCCAAGCATGGGCAACAGGTCCTGAAGAGTATTAGAAAGCAGTGAGTGGCCCTGAGGCATCAAGACAGGAGACAGTGTATTCCTCCATGACCTCTATATCAGCCCCCGCCTTCCTGTTCCTGCCCTGTTTAAGATCTTGCCAAACCTCTGTCAGTGATGTAATATACTGTGATTTTAAAGCAAAATAAACAATTTCTACCCCAAACTGATTTAGGTCATGATATTGTATCTCAGCAATTGAAGCCATCACCAACACAGGGCTGACACTCCATTTTTTCTTTTATCATGTTTCACTTTTTTAATGGTATGTAGGAAGGTCCTCTTTTGTTCATGTGCTTTATTTTATTTTGGTTTCATGGTCTCCCTCATCTTTGGGATCCAATCGACTTAATCTGATAGAAGTTGGGAGTCAAATTTTTTTTACTGGGGCCAGTGAATTCAGGGGGATTTGTTGGTCAAGAGGACTAAGGCACAATAGAACACAAGCAAGATGTCTGGTTTCCTTCTGTACAGCATGCTGGCCGCACATCCAGAGGAGTGCTATCTAATGGAAATAAGTAAGATTTTACCATCAGTGAACAGGATCTATGAGATGGTTGCATCAACTCACCTCTTAAGTCAAATCAGTACACATTGCTTTCAGTATTATTTCTTACTGAGTCCTGGTATTTAATGTTTATGGTGTACAGAATAAGTTTAAAAGCATCAAAAAGTTTTCAAATTATCTAATGGCAGACAAATAAGATTAAACATGTATCGTAAAAAATTTAATGAACAGAAGAAATATGTTAACAATACAGTTTGATACCTTAAAGAAAATATGAAATTCTTTGGTATTAAAAATAACTAAAATCATGTAAATAGACAAACAAGCAGAACTGATAAATAAATATAAGTATATATATAAAACAAAGGAATAAATAAAACATCTGAATCAATAAACCAGTGCCCTTACAGATCAACACAAATATAACCCAATATTAGGATAATTATCCAGGCAAGTTGAATCAATGAGGTCAAAGTCAAAGAGATCTTCGAGAAGGCCAAATCTGAGCAGTGAGGTGCAGGATCCCAGCCCAGGAGTGTCCTCTCCACTTTGGCTCAGGACTTACTCCTTCTCCTCAGTCAGTCCTGCCAATAGCTTGGCTGAGGAAGACAGGGCTCTTCTGACTTCTGCTCTGACCACCTCCCAGGCACAGGGGCTGTGTTTCTTCTCCTTCAGGTAGACAGTGATCCTGTGGAAGTAGTTCCTCACAGCCACCAGGGAGTCTTCCTGGCTCAGGGAAGGTTTCAGCACCTCCAACTGCTGCATCAGACAGGCTTGCAGGTCATTGTCCTGTTGGTGGAGACCAGCGCAGAATGCGTCTAGGAGGCTTGTCTCCCAAGCAGCAGATGAGTCCTTTGAGCTGAAGAGGATCAGGACCTGCAGGGTCAGCTCCTGCAGGGCAGGGATGGCTTGGTCCTTCTGGATGTGCTGGGCATCCACCTTCTCCAGAGGGAATACAAAGTCTATTCTGTCTTTCAGGCAGGAGAGAGGGCAGAGTCTCCTCATTTGTGCCAGGAGTGTGGAGGCTCTCTTGTTTCTGAGGTGATGAGTCTGAGGCAGGTCACATCCCAGACAGCAGCTTGACCAGTAGTGCATCACCACCAGGAATGTCAGGAGAGCACAGGGCTTGGCCATTGTGAATGTTGCAGATGCTGCTGGTCCTCTGGGCTCTGTGGTCCTGAACCTTCTCCTCTAGGTTCTCTGAAGTCCATCTTGGCTTGGTTCATGTGTCTTAAATAAGAGAAAGTACTAGTTTCCATTTTCTGAATACTCTCCCCTCTCTTTTCTACTATTTTTTCAGTAAATTAACTCATTTTCTTTTTGTGTCTGGTTTTTTTTCCTAAATCCTTTTGATTTTCTTCATTGCTTTCTCTTTTGCTGCTGCTTACACAAAGCTTCTTTACTGTTTTTCTTTATAAATATAATTGTTATTAAGTATTACACCAGGGTTATACATTTTTGTTTGAAATTTCCACATCTATTTCAAAAACAAAATTTCCTCAGATATCTTCTATTTCATTTTATAATTAATTATTTTCTTTTATTTATATCATTTACTTAAGTATTTAAATCACAATGTAAGTTATCATGCAGTTTTTCTAATAAATATATTTTAAAAAGATGTAGTTTAATGTTTTCCAACATTTGAAGAGCTAAAATTTAGTTCTTCATATTGCCACAATAATTGTAATATAAATATATATCAAAAGTTAATTTAAACTTCACAGTTAATTAGTTATCTAACCAATGATTGTATAAAAATCCTTGCTGTTCAAGGCTGTTGAACTGAGGCTGATTCCTTGATCCTATGGTTGAAATAGAGAACTCGCCCTTGTATGTTTGCCTCTGACCACCACATACACAAAGAGGCAATCTTTGGCATGCACAACATGGTCTCACATGCATAATCACACACACACACACACACACACACACACACTTACATATTTATATACACCTCCTCATTCATACTTGCACATAACCACACAAGTTCACATACAGACACAGACACACAACCTGACATACACACTAACTGATATGCATGGTCATACACATACCATCACACTTACTATCATAAACACACAGGTACACTCTCTCACTCTAAATTGTACACACATGTACATACACCAAGAAACACAGTGAAGGACACAAGAAACACACACAGATATAAATTTTCATGTACAAGTGAACACATACACACCCAAATACACACATTGACATATCTAGACACACACATGAAGACATTCATATACACACTCACACAAAACACACACATAAATGCACACTTCCATACACATCTACTCCCACACACATGCAAACATACACACACACTCCAAAATTCACACACAGCCATACAGAAGGCATACATTTTGACATTTAAACACATATACATATACTAAAACACATACACACATATATATGCATTCCCACAATAAACACAAGTACATACACATGATAATTCACATATAAACACACATACAGTCATGTAACACACACACACATACACATATACTCACACATATGTACTCCCACACATATGCATTCATTCTGACAAACATACACACTCAGATGCACACAGATACTCACATTCCAACATACACACAAACTCACACACAGACAAATGCACACAGAAAAACTCATAGCATTCACACATACAGACACATACACATGCAGATCCTTGCACACACACTCACATACATGCATTCTCTCACACACGCATGCATACACACATACAAACTCAGACACATATACACATCACACACATACAGATATAAAGACACATATGGACACATATTCACACACTTACACAAGAGTAATAAGAAATTAAAGTTTAAAAAATAAGTTAAATTTTTTGCTTATTTTGTTTCACAACTTTAGAACATTATATCCGTGGATTTCTGGATCCATGGTATAGTGGGAAGACCATGTGATTCATGAAGTTCCTCACTTCATGGTGGCCAAAGACGCAGACAGGGACGAAGTGTGTCCTTAGATGGAGCCCCCAACCTTCCTCCAGCAAAGCCTCACTACCTAGTAGTCCACTCATCTCCAACAATCAGCAGGCTTTCACTGATACAGTTTGTTCCTTGAGGATGATGAAGGCTCATGTTCCCTGTGAACACTGCTCCCATGAGTACCAGCCTCCAGCACAGGAAACCTCGAGAGACACTCCATATCTAAACCACAACATACAGGTAAAGTGTCTGACCACTCGATTTCAAAGGCTTAGGTTCTCAAATGCTATGCCATGAGTACTATTACAATCATACCAAATTTATAATCACTTTAGTCAGCATGTGATGTTTATCCTCATGCACAGGACACTGCAATGTGGTTGAGTCCTCATAAACAACGTTTGTGTCACATCATAAGAGAAGCATTTCTAGCTCCTCAATGTCTCCTACAGCAGCTAGGGATCTGCAGGATCATTTTTGTGTGTTTGGAAATTCAAAGTCTTTGTCCTCATTCTGTAAATAATAAATTTATTAATTTAAATAACCACAAAATATAATGTTATATTGTTTTATGTTATGTAAAAGCCCTTCTGTGTAGAGAACATTAGAGTCACTGTTCCCCTCACCTCCAAACTGCATCTACCTGGAATATTTGCTTCTCTCTTTTGATAATTTCAGTTTCTTCTACTTTAGATGCATACACTGTTGTCAGAGACTTCCGAAACCAGTCCTCTCATCTCTGTATCTACTGACCCTGGTGATGATTTCTTTGCTATGCAGACCCTTCTTAGTGCCATTTAACCCCTCTTCCATGATCTTCTGAATGCTTGTCTTGTAAACCTTATTCAGGAAGTCTGTGTTTCTGCCATTCCTTAGATCCACATAGGTGACATGACTGATGTTTGAGTTTCAAATATTAGAAAGGGGAAAATTGTATGAATCTGTTAAGCATGTATCACAGGGCTGGTCTAGTGATAGCAGAGTCCTTTAATCTGTGTCTGTCTGAAAGTCCATTTCTCCTTCATTACTAGAACATGACTTTGTAGATGTGATCCTCATGGTGGAACTTGCTGCTTTTTGTACTTGTCCAAAATGTCTCCCTGAGGCTAGGGCAAAGAGTTGTAGATTAATTCTGTTGGCAGAGAAGTCTTAATAATGAAAAGGAGCAAGCTGAGAGAGGAAAAATACAAGATATACTATGTGAGAAGAAAAGGAGTACCACAGAAGTGGAAGGGACCTAAGTTATATGTTCAAGGACATAAACAGATTAAGAAATGGAATAAAGGGAGTAGTGACCTCAAGGCAAGATCCCACCTAGCTAAGATTCCAACTTGTGAAAAAGAATTAATGAAAAGCTTAGATCTGAGTATGGTGGGCACACCTTTAATCCCAGAGACAGAGGCAAGAGGATTTCTGAGTTTGAGGCCAGCCTGGTCTACAGATCCAGGTTCAGGACAACCAAGCTTAGGAGGCAAAGGAAATAATGGAAAAGAGAAAGTTGGTGAAGATGTAATTGAACAAGGGGGCCAAGTTCCAGCCCCAGTAAGTAGCAGAACTTGGCAGCTTTGGCCACATGGTTCTAGTTTTAGCGTCAAGGGTAGAAGAAGAAAGGGTAAAGGAAAGGGGTTATGGACTCTTGCTATTCACCAAGACTCCTTAAGACTTGGCTTTATCCTCTGGAAAAGCCCTTGGCTTCTTCCAGGTATTAGCTTTTGCTATAGTCAGCTGAATTCCTACTTCATATTTCTATGTCCTGCAGCATCCAGCACTATGTCTGCCATGTTTCTTGCCAGGATGATAATGGACTAAACCTCTGAAATGGTAAGCTAGTCACAATTAAAAGTTTTCATTTGTAAGAGTTGCCATGGTCATGGTGTCTCTTCACACCAATAGAAACCCTAACTAAGATGCTCTCCTCACATCATGGTCCTGTCTCAGTTCTTCTATTCCTGTCTCTTGATTCCCCAATTCTATTGAACCAAAGCAGATTATTATATCTAATGATATGGCTATAAATGTTTTCTGGGCAAGATGATATTATGGAACTGCTTCACAGTAATTTATTCTATTATATAAACATAAGGATGATTAAAATTACCTTAAAAATAAGCATCAAGGAAAGAATGCAGAAAGTCATGTCTAAATGATTTTGCACAATGACACAGAGACTCTGGTTCATCAGTAATCATACTCCCTGACAGAGTCTTCTTCAGTTACAAGCTCTGCAGATCATCTTGGTATCAATCAATTTCCCACTAATACACACTCCACAGTGTCTGTCTCTACATATTCTAAACTCCTTTATCTATTCTTGTGCTTCTCCTGATTACTCCAACATGGCAACATTCATGTGGGCATGTTTCACATCCAAAGTGGCAATGGCAACTTTCTCCTGACTATGAAGTCAAGACCTGACACAAGGGAGGAATTTGTAGTTGACTACTTACTCTTATGAATGAGTTGATGAAAAACAGAAAAAGAAAAAAAAGAGTATATATAAAAGGGTAGATTATTGAATCTAATCTGAAAAGAAAAAAAAGAAGATAAAAAATGAAAAGATAGAAGGTAGATTTTTGAATCTAATTAGAAAATTAAAAAGAGAATACAGATATAAGATAAAAAGGTGGATTATTGAATCTAATTTTAAACAGGAACTACTTGTTTTAAACAGAATAAGTAATGAAATTTTTTCTGAATTTGTCAAATGATAATGGACTAGACATTGTTAATGTATATAATGGAGTTTTCTGTCTGAATCCATCACATATTAATAAACTAGACATTGTTAATATAATTCTTGACTGTATATATTGTATATACTTATTGGATATACTTTTTCTTATATTAGTTATAACTTCATTTTTCTTTAGTTTTTCCACACAGGCTTTCTTTGTGTAGCTTTGGAGCCTGTCCTAGAACTCACTCTGTAGACCAGGCTAGCCTCAAACTCATAGAGATCCACCTGCCTCTGCCTACTGAGTGCTGGGATTAAATGTGTGCCACCACTGCCCAGCAACTTCATTTTTAAACAAAAAAGGGGAAATGTGATTGATATATTGTGCATCCCAATAAAATTATCTGGGGGTCAGAGAACAGAACAGACACTATATTAAACATAGAGTTTAGGCAGTTGTAGCACACACCTTTAACCCTAGCATTCGGGAAGCAGAGGTCCATCTGGATCTCTGTGAATTCAGGGCCACATTGAAAACAGCCAGGTATGGTGACACACACCTTTAATCCCAGGAAGTGATGACTAGAAGCAGAAAGGTATATAAGACATAAGGACCAGGAACTAGAAGCTTTTTAAGCATTTAGACTTTTAGCAACAGTTCAACTGAGATCCAATTGGATGAGGACTCAGAGGCTTCCAATTTGAGGAAACAGAATCAACTGAGAAGCTGGCAAGGTGTGGTTAGTGGTAGCTTGCTCTGTCTCTCTGATCTCTCAGAAATCACCCTGCCCCCACAAAAACAAGGAGTTGATGAGACATGTGGGCCTGAGCTACTGCTGAAGCTTGGTCCACCATCTTGCTGCACTGGTGTGTGTGTGTTGATGTCCATGGGCCCTGTTACCACAGAGGTCCATAAGAACTGTACATGTTGAAATCCAAGGGCCATGCTGAGCCCACCTGCCCTTCACTGGCCCTGGGATGACTAGCTCTGCCCCTTACTGGACACTTCAGCAGGAGAGCTGGCCCAGTCCCTCATGAGATATATAGCACCACACCCTTCACTGTGGGCATTGGAGAGCTGGCCCCAATGGCACTGGTATAGAAGAGTTGTCTCAAACCCTCACCTGAGGGGCTTGGTCCCAGCTGCCCAAACTGAGGAGTTCAGCTACCACTTAGACCCACATCCTAGCTAATGGGTTGGCCCACCCTATCAACTATCCCATTTATGATCTGAGAGAACTGGTCCTGCAGAACAATAACCCCAGCATCTCTATGACTGACTTGGGGCAATAACAGGATATTAGGGGAGTTTCTGTAGGATCTAGTAATGATGCTGTGCCAGAGACCAGAGGCCGTGAATCAGACCAATGACTCACTGCAAAGAACATTTGAGGGTGAGGCTGACTGAAGAGAAAGGTATACTGTGTGACATACTGAATCTCCTGATGTCATTAGTACAAATAAAGAAGAGTTGGGGATGTGGGAAAGACAGTGGGTTGAGGTGGGTTTTTATGTTTGTTTCATTTTGTTTTTAATTAATTTCTGTCAGAGGTCAATGCTGAAGGGGTGAGTGATAGATATGGGAGTGTTGGGGGGGGTGAAAGATTGGAGTGCATGATGTGAAATTCCCAAAGTATTATATATATGTATATATGAAGTGGATGGAAGTCTAGGGTTTCTGGAAGTGGATGGAAGTCTAGAGTTACAGACATTGTCTTCTTCCCTACATCTGTACTGAAGAATGCAAAGGGGCTGTTGGGTCAAGATACTCTGGGCTGTTGATCTGTGACCCTGCAAAACACAGATCTCAATCCAGTATGAATAAGAGCTAGTTCACACTGTACCAGTTAAGAGTGACTGTAATATGGTCTGTAACAAGGATTCAGGTTCCCCTTGTGACATGATCTATCGTGGTGAGGTAACCTGAACTTTTGAAGTCACCCTTTAAACAACAGTCATAAGTCAGTGCATTTCCCAAGTCCAGTGTTGCTGGTCTCAGTAGGCAAAGCAGCAGGGGGAGAATCTCCGTTGAGTGTTCAGACATTATTTTACATCATTCCTAGCTGAGGCATGGTTTGCTCAGTTACATGACACATTCCAAATGCTCTACCTACTGGTCAAAATGATGTGAGGTCAGACGCAGAGCTTGGTTGTAATTATCAACTGAGGGGACTATATACAGATTCCTCCTTCTCCAGAGAACCTGCTCTGGAGAAGACTAGAGGGGAAAAAGCCTTAGTGACTTTTTGTGCATGTTGAGCAGACCACCGTCCAGAAGGCATGATCCGTGTGGACCTGGGAGGGTGCTCCCTCCCTCAAATGAGAAGTGACGGGAATTGAGTCTTCCAAACTGATGTCAGTTTTTCTGGGGAAAATTCCTGTTTTAGTTGTGGAGAAAACTCTTCTAGGAAAAAATTTTCTAAAGAATACACACCAGAGTTAAACTATTTCTTCTTTGAAAGTGATGGCCTGTAGGGGGCTCTCTTCCTCTCTCAATGTTTGCCAGCATGGCAGATTGTTTCCTCTGTCCCTGGCCCTCTCCCTCCCCTCCCACTCCCCTTCTCTCTCCCACTGCCTCTTACTCTTCCCACCCTCCCCTTCCTCCTACCCCATCTCTGTTTTTGACCACAGGCAGCATTAGGTCTTTAAGAACACTCTGATTAAAACAAAACAACAATAACAACAAAAAAAGAGGAAACTCTCTCACATGAGAGCTTCTTACATTATTGCTTCATATTCTATTTAAGCTGGTGGTTATGCATTTTCAGAAAAAATAATAGCCAGAAAGCAAGGTGTAAGAGATATCAGTTGTTGAATGGCAGA
The DNA here is from genome assembly GCF_004664715.2 of Peromyscus leucopus. Taxonomy (NCBI): domain Eukaryota; kingdom Metazoa; phylum Chordata; class Mammalia; order Rodentia; family Cricetidae; genus Peromyscus; species Peromyscus leucopus. Next base: position 91,938,187 of record NC_051064.1, read on the forward strand.
GCTGGTTGATGAGGAGAGAATGAGGAGCACACACTGTGTCTTCCCACATCAGGGAGGAAACCCGAGCGATGAGGCTGAAAGATGGGGTCTGGGAAAGCAGGGAGGGACTGGGAGTATATCAGAAAGAAAGCTGTGTGCACATATATGTACATTATTATATATAGCATGTGCTGCTATTAAACTGTTCATCATGTATAATATATATGTTTATACATACTTCCCCTTCAATGTTGGTCTAGGACATTGATCCCTATATAAAGTATTTGTAAGCCATCAATTCCTTACTGATTTGATTGGCTAATAATCAGTTCCAATTGACTAATTGTACCGGGGTTCAGGCTATTTTCAAAGACAGCGAAGGCTTTCAGTACTTCAACTGTCTATACTTTTCCAGTCACTCTTTTTTTTTTTTTTGATTTTTCGAGACAGGGTTTCTCTGTGTAGCTTTGCTCCTTTCCTGGGACTCACTTGGTAGCCAGGCTGGCTCGAACTCACAAGATCCGCCTGGCTCTGCTCCGAGTGCTGGGATTAAAGGCGTGCGCCACCACCGCCCGGCTCCAGTCACTCTTTCTGTCTTTTTTGTTTTTTGATGATCTTCACATCTGTTGTATTTCTCTTTTCTTTTTTCCTAGGAAGAAAACCCTGATGTTGGCCGTGGCAATGAACCAGAAAATATGATGTCATTGGAAATGAAGCTGAAGAAAGGAAACGGCATGTCATCCAAATGAGACAGCAGCAGCAACAACATTACCTACTAAGATTCAGTGGAAAAGATCTGTGTTGATTAACTACAATGATGCTATGAAAGTGACTCCATATCCTAGAGATCTTCAGGTTCAATGAAATCTGTCTTAGTTAAGGTTTCTATTACTGTGAAGAGACACCATGACCACAGCAACTCTTATAAAGGAAATAATTTAACTGGGGCTGGCTTGCAGTTTCAGTTCCCAAAATTATCTTCATGGCAGGATGCAGGCAGACATGGTACTGGAGAAGGACCTGATAATTCTACACCCTGATCCACAGGCAGCAGCAGGAGACTGCCACACAAGGCTTAGCTTGAGCATATAAGACCTCTACGTACACTTCCACAGTGACACACTTCGTACAACAAGGCCACACCTACTCCAACAAGGCTGCCCTCCTAATGCATCCCCATGGGCCAAATTCAAACACATAGGTCAATGGGGGCCATTACTATTAAATCCACTAAACAATACAAAATTTAAATTATGTTTCTCCCAGAAGTATCACTTTTAAAACACAAATGGAACCATGAAGATAGAAAAGAATAAAAGTAGTATTGTGGTGTCACAATACCCGAATTCACATTACAACTATATGTCTATGAGAGCCTTACTGCAGGATTACTACCCCTTAGGACAGAAGCCTCTCACAGTCAATGGCAATAAACACAGAGATCCACAACTGATCCATGAACACAAAATAAAGGGCTGACTTCCTGCCCCAAGGATCATTGTAGAAGAGGGAGCAGAAGAATTGTAAGACTCAGAGGCAGTGGATGATGACCACAGCAAAGCAGTGTTCTCGGACACAACAGGACAGTTGCACTAATGAACCAAGAGTGGCTATGACCGAATGGACAACACCAGGACGGGCAAAATCCCAGCTTGGAAAATGGAGGAGAGTTCTCTTCTAGCTGAGGAACTGTGGCAGTTGATAGCTTCTGAGAGAGAGATTCAGTTGTCCTCAGGGTTGGGGCCCCTCAGACAGGCTACCTAGGCTCCAGGAGATGGCTGTGTATCCATGCACAACTGGAAGCTCCAAGAAAAGAAGGGTGAGAAGGAGGAGGAGGAAGAGGAGGAGGAGGACAAGAAATACCCATAAAAATTGAGAGGGAAACATGGTGTTGCAAAGGATTAATTTTTGAGGCGTTTTACTTCCCTGGTGGGATTTATTTCAGGGATGTTTCATGAGGCTGTTATGAATGGGGTTGATTTCCTGATTTCTTCTTGGTATGTTTGTCTGTGGTATATTCAGGAGCAGGCTTAATTCAAAAATTGAATGGGATTCAAAATAATTTAATTGCATATGATGGTTTACTACATTAAAGAAAATACAAAACTGAAAGATTTAACTTAAATAACTTAGATTACATAAATAGTAAAATAAACACATGTATAATACAAAGAGATATCCAAATGGATACAGAAACAAATGCCTTTACATACATATAAAATTTGTGCTGTTTTGCCAAAACATCTAGTCAGGTTGGTTGAGTTCATGTCAAAAATAAATGAGAGTTTTAAAAGAAGAATTTATGCAGTGTTGTAGCCCAGGAAAGTTCTCATTACTTTGGCTCAGGACTTAATTCCTTCTCCTCAGTCAGTCCTGCCAGCAGCTTGGCTGAGGAAGACAGGGCTCTCCTGACTTCTGCTCTGACCACCTCCCAGGCACAGGGGCTGTGTTTCTTCTTCTTCAGGTAGACTGTGATCCTGTGGAAGTAGTTGCTCACATCCAGCGGGGAGTCTTCCTGGCTCAGGGAAGGTTGCTCCATCTCCACCTGCTGCCTCAGACAGGTTTGCAGGTCTTTGAGCTGCTCCTTGAGCTCATCACGGAATGTGTGTAGCAGGCTTGTCTCCCAAGCAGCAGATGATTCATCCGAGGTGAAGAGGGTCAGGACCTGCTGGGTGACCTCACCCATGACATGGACGGCTTGAGCCTTCTGGATCTGCTGGGCATCCACCTTCTCCAGAGGGAATGCAAAGTCCATTCTGTCCTTCAGGCAGGAGAGAGGGGAGAGTCTCCTCATTTGTGCCAGGAGTGTGGAGGCTCTCTTGTTCCTGAGGTGATGAGTCTGAGGCAGGTCACATCCCAGAAGGCAGCTTGACTGGTAGTGCATCACCACCAGGAATGTCAGGAGAGCACAGGGCTTGGCCATTGTGAATGTTGCAGATGCTGCTGGTCCTCTGGGCTCTGTGGTCCTGAACCTTCCCCTTTAGGGTCTCTGAAGACCATGCTGTGTGCATCTGTCTTAAATAGGCAAAAACACTGGTTTCCATTTTCTGAATGCCCTCCCACTACTTTCCAGTTGTCTTTCATTATGTTTAACTCATTCTCTCTGCTTCTTTTGGGAATTTTTTCTAACCATTTTGGTTTTCATCTTTGCTTCCCCTTTCATTGCTGCCCTCAGAAAGCTGTTTTACAGCTTTCTTTTTCTAAATAGAACTGCCATTAACTATTACACCAGAGATCTATTCTTTGTTTAAAATTTACACATCTATTGTAAAGACAAAATTTTCTCTAAAAATTGTATTTAAAAGTTATTGAAATTAGCCAGGCGGTAGGGGCACACGCCTTTAATCCCAGCATTCAGGAGGCAGAGCCAGGCAGATCTCTGTAAGTTTGAGGCCAACCTGGTCTACAAAGCAAGTTCCAGGAAAGGCACAAAGCTACACAGAAAAATTCTGTCTTGAAACCCCCCCAAAAAAGTTATTGAAATTCATTTTACCATAATTTCTGTTTTATTTATATTATTTTCATATATGTTTAAATCATAATGTAAAGTGTGATCCAAATTGTTTCTAAATTAAAATATTGATGCCATGATGGTGGTGGTGTACACATTTAATCCCAGCATTTGAGAGACTGAGGCAGGTGGATCTCTGAGTTCAAGGCAAGCCTGGTCTACAGAGTGAGTTTCAGAACAGCCAGGGCTACTCGGAGAAACCCTGTCTAAAAAAATCAAAAAGAAAAAAAGCATTGATGCTAATGAAATATTTTAAGTTTTCCAATGTTTAAAGGCTTTATTAAGTTATTTTCTTCAAATTGCTTTTATTAACTCTAATATTAATTTATATAAGATGTTAATTGCATCATCAGTGTATCTTTATTATTCACCCAATTATTGTCATGCCTCCATGAGGTGTCCATGTGTAAAGGCTTGCTATTCAAGCTTGATGAGCTGAGTTTGTTTGATTCCTGGAGCCACTGGCTGAAACAGAAAACTAACTCCTGTAAACTGGACTTTGACCACAAGTTCATACCTGGCAAGTTTGTACATACACACATGTCCTCAATGCATGCATGCACCCACAGCACCCACACACCATCACAACTTACACACTCACACAGATATACACACACTTGCTCATTCATCAAAATGGATGCACGCAGACACATACTGTCATATACACATGCACACAAACATACAAACACGGTCACAGAGATACACACTTACCATCACACATTCTCACATACACATACACTTACACTCACATGCACAGATATACATAAACACACAAATGAACACACATGCTTATACACATACACACACAGACACAGAGAAACAAATACACACTTACACAAATATGTGCACCCATACTCACACACACAAATACATGCATATTACCCACAAATACACATAAATTACACACTCACACATAGACACACATATGCACACACACATAAACATATTCCCACAATAGAAACACACATACACACACTGCCCTTCACATGTACACACACAGAGTCACATATAAGACAGATTTTCAACATATGGGCAGAGAGACACAACCAAACACTCAAGCACACACATTTATGTACACATTCTCACACATAAAAATACATACCATCATTCAAACATAAACACACACATGCAGAAATTTCCATACATACACACATTTTCACAAACACACACATATACACAAACCCATATTCCATATATACATATATACATACATACATACATACATATAGATATCACAAACTAACACACAAAAACACATATATATATACACAAGAGTGAGAAGCTATTAAAAATGTCAAAGGTTAATTTTCACTTATTTTGTCTCACAAGTTTGAACGTTTACTGCATGGATTTTTGGGTCCACTGCATAGTAGGAAGACAATGGGACTCACAAGTCACTCACTTCATGGTGGCCAAGACGCAGACAGGGACGAAGTGTGTCCTTAGATGGAGCCCCAACCTTCCTCCAGCAAAGCCTCACTACCTAGTAGTCCACTCATCTCTTAACAATCAGCAGGCTTTCACTGATACAGTTTGTTCCTTGAGGATGATGAAGGCTCATGTTCCCTGTGAACACTGCTCCCATGAGTACCAGCCTCCAGCACAGGAAACCTCAGGAGACACTCCATATCCAAACCACACACAGGTAAAGTGTCTGAACAATCGATTTCAAAGGCTTAGGATCTCAAATGCTGTGCCATGAGTACTATTACATCATACCAAATTTATAATCATTTTAATCAGCATGTGATGTTTATCCTCATGCACAGGACACTGTAGCATTGTTGAGTCCCTATAAACAACGTTTGTGTCAAATCATAAGAGAAGCAGTTCTAGCTCCTCAATGTCTCCTACAGCAGCTAGGGAGCTGCAGGGTCATTTCTCTGTGTGTGGAACATCAAAGTCTTTGTCTTCATTCTGTAAATATTAAATTTATTAATTTAAATAACCACAAAAATAATGTTATATTTGTTTTATATTATGTAAAAAGCCCTTCTGTGTAGAGAACATTAGAGTCACTGTTCCCCTCACCTCCAAACTCCATCTACCTGGAATATTTGCTTCTCAGCTGCTGATAATTTCTTTGGAAACATGTCCCCTCATCTCTGTGTCTACTGACCCTGCTGATGGTTTCCCACACTGGCTGTGCAGAACCTTCCTAGTGCCCTTTCCTCCCCTCAGTCCATGGGCTTCTGATGTCTGCCTTGGAATCCTGATCCAGGAAATATGTCATTCTGTCATTGCTGTGGATGCACATGTGTAACACGACTAACTTGTAAATATCAAATGTTTAGGAAGATAAAAGAAATGTAGGAATCAGTTAAATATGTTTATAGGGATGGTCTACTGATAGCAGAGTCCCTTAGCTTGGGACTCTGACTGAAAATCCATTATTCCTCAGTTGCAAGAACACAGCTTTGTACCAGAGCAGAAAAACATGCACACACATATATGTACATGTACAGGCACATGCACACACACAGAGAGAGAATTATTTAATTCATTTAATATGTTTGTATTTTTTTTGAAAAAACAACAGTTCGTCCTTAGTGTAAAGGCTTTGTGTAAAGGCCTCAGACAGCCCAAAAAAAACAGCAAGAAGTGAGAAATGGGAACTGGACAAAAAAATACACAAAATTTCAAATTTTCAGCATAGCAAAAGAACAGTGGCCTAAGTGAAAATATAGCCTATTAGGAGGAAAGAAAAGCATTTCCACTATTCATCTGACCAGGCATTAGATACTAGAAAGGATAAAATTGTTAAAATGCCTAAACAATGTATAATTCTATTAATTCATGGGCAAGAGAATGAAGAGATAGTTCTCAAAAGGGCAAATATGAAGTGCTAATACATACTTGAAACATGTTCAGTATCATGAGCTATCAGAGAAATTTCAAATCACAACTACAATCACATTTCATTTCACACCAAGCAGAATGGCTATCATTCCGTAAATCTGGTGAGAATACAGGTGTGTAGGTGGATGTTAATTAGTGCTGGTAAGGGAGATTTAGTTATCCTCAGTAATGGGGACCCTGAGAGTTTTCCCATGTTCCACTAGATGGCGGTGTATCTATGCAGCACTGGCAACAGTTGGCAAACAGATTCTGTGATCCTAGTCCAAGCACTGGGCTGAGCTCCTGGACATCAGTAGGAGAGAGGGAGGTGGGATCCTAGGAGCAAAGGGGGCGGGGAGTCAAGATGATGATGAGGAAAACCAGAGAGACAGCTGACCTGAGCTAGTGGGAGCTCTGGGACTCTGGACTGACAGCTGGCAGACCTGCATGGGACCCAACTAGGCCTCTGCTGCTGCTGAGACTTGTGTGGCTTGATCTGTTTGTGAGGTCTCTGGCAGTGGGACCAGGACTTGTCCCAAGTGCAAGAACTGGCTTTTTGGAGCCCAAATCCTATGCTGGGACACCTTGCTCAGCCTTGAAGAATTGGGGAGCTATGCTCAACTTGGTATGCTACACTTTGTTGACTCCCAAGGAAGGCCCTATCTCCTCTGAGAAGTAGTGGGGGGCTGTTAAAGGAGGGGAAGGTGAGTGCAGGAGAAGGGGAAGGAGGGACAACTGAGCTTAGTATGTAAAATGAAAAAAATTGAAATAAAAAAGAAGACACCAAATGAAATTGAGAGGGATTAGTTATGTAGTTTTAGAACAATTGCATTCACCTCCCTTAGATTTATTTCAAGGTATGTTTTTTGAGGCTATTATGAATGGAATTACCCTGGATGATTTGAAGTTCAATCTGACACCAGATAGTTTCATGTGGGAGGATGGGATCTCACCAAGGAAGATGTCTTTTCAGATTCACACTGGAGACCAGGCTCTCAATCATTTTAATAACTGATGACTGCTGTAGGAGTGTCCAGCACACTATGAGCGATCCAGCCCCTGGGCAGGTGGTCCTGCAGAGTATTTGAAAGCAGGCTGAGCAGGCACTGAGGCATCAAGGCATGTGTTCCTCCATGACCTCTATATCAGCCCCAGCCTTCAAGTTCCTGCCCTGTTTAAGATCCTGCCAAACCTCTGTCAGTGATGGAATATGCTGTGATCTTAAACTAAAATAAACAATTTCTACCCCAAAATGCTTCAGATAATGATATTTTGTCTCAGCAATTGAAGCCATCACAAGATAGAGCTGACACTCCATTTTTTCATTTTCATGTTTCACTTTTCATAATGGTATGTAGGAAGATGCTCATTTGTTGATGTGCTTCATTTTATTTTGATTTCATGGTCTCCCTCATTTTTGTTATCCAATCAAGTTCATCTGATAGAAGTTGGGAGCAAACTGTCAGTAATGAGAGGCCAGAGAGTGCAGGGAGAATTGTTGGTCAGGAGGACTAAGGCACAATGGAATACATGCAACATGTTCTGGTTTCCTTCTGTACAGCATGCTGGCTATACATCGAGAGGAGTACTATCTAATGGAGAGAAGTAATCTTACCATCAGTGAACAGGAACTCTGAGATGGCTGCATCAACTCACCTCTTAAGTCAAAGAAGTACACATTGCTTTCAGTATTATTTCCTACAGAGTCCAGGTGTGTAATATTTATGGTATACAGAATGAGTTTAGAAGCATCAAAAAGTTTTCAAAAGATCATGTGGCTGACACATAAGACTAAATATGTATAATAAAAAATGTATTGAATAGAAGAAATAAATTAACAATAATGGTTTGATAATTAAAAGAAAATATGAAATTCTATAGTATTAAAAATAACTAAAATCATGCAGATAGATAAACAAGCAGAAGTAATTAAAAAGTAAATAAATCAATAAACAAACAAACAAATAAAACATCTGAACCAACAAACAAATGCCCTTAAAGATCAACACAATATATCTCAATGTTATGACACATATGCAGGCAAGTTAAATCAATGAGGTCAAAGTCAAAGAGACCTTGGAGAAGGCCAAATCTGAGCAGTGAGGTGCAGGATCCTAGCCCAGGAGAGTCCTCTCCACTTTGGCTCAGGACTTACTCCTTCTCCTCAGTCAGTTCTGCCAGCAGCTTGGCTGAGGAAGACAGGGCTCTCCTGACTTCTGCTCTGACCACCTCCCAGGCACAGGGGCTGTGTTTCTTCTCCTTCAGGTAGACAGTGATCCTGTGGAAGTAGTTTCTCACAGCTACCAGGGAGTCTTCCTGGCTCAGGGAAGGTTCTTGCACCTCCACCTGCTGCCTCAGACAGGCTTTCAGGTCTTTGAGCTGGTGGTGGAGGCCAATGCAGAATGTGTCTAGGAGGCTTGTCTCCCAAGCAGCAGATGAGTCCTTTGAGCTGAAGAGGATCAGGACCTGCTGGGTCAGCTCCTGCAGGGCATGGATGGCTTGGGCCTTCTGGATGTGCTGGGCATCCACCTTCTCCAGAGGGAATACAAAGTCCATTCTGTCCTTCAGGCAGGAGAGAGGGGAGAGTCTCCTCATTTGTGCCAGGAGTGTGGAGGCTCTCTTGTTCCTGAGGTGATGAGTCTGAGGCAGGTCACATCCCAGACAGCAGCTTGACCAGTAGTGCATCACCACCAGGAATGCCAGGAGAGCACAGGGCCTGGCCATTGTGAATGTGGCAGATGCTGCTGGTCCTCTGGGCTCTGTGGTCCTGAACCTTCTCTCTAGGTTCTCTGAAGTCCATCCTGGCTGGGTCCATTTATCTTAAATAAGGGAAAGCACTAGTTTCCATTTTCTGATTGCCCACCCATACTCTCCCATGTACTTTTCACTTTCTTTCAGTCATCCCCTGCTTGTGTCTGGCCACTTTTTATCTGCCATTTTTGTTTTCATTATTGCTTCCACTGTGAATGTTCCCTCTACAAAGCTTCTTTAGAGTTTATTCCTCAAAAACATTATATTTATTTATATTACAGATATACCTTTCCTGTGGCTCGCTCTGTTTCTCTGATCTTTCAGCTAAGTTTATTAGGGTTCACAATATTTTGGGTAACACAATACTATCACAGGTTTTTGCTTGTTTTTTAGCGCCATAAGTCCTAGAAGATCAATGATTTGGTTTCAGTGGATTCACTAGAAAGGCTTTTGTCCTCACCAGTGAACACATGGCCAGAGATCAGAGTGTCACGAATCCCCAGATGTCAACATCAGAAGACCCCGTGGTCTGTAGTGATGTGTAAATGTTGGAGTTGGTCCTGAGGATATTTTTAAGGTATAAGTATTTGAGGTTTTTTCAAAATATAGTTTTGTAATCAATATTTGCTCAGTGAGTGTTGCTGTGCCTGAAGTTAGGAGGTGGAAATAAAGACCAGAAAACACAGTGATAGCAGTGCCTCTGATTGCCTTAGTTACCCAGATGTTCGGACCTACAGATATTTATGAAATTTTACTTTAGTAGTGGATACTGCACACACTCTGTCTTTATTTCTTGGAAAATTGAGCAGAGGAGCCTTGAGGGATTCTATCAGATAGAAGACTTTGAGTACTGAAATTGTGTATAATTTTTCATTTAATTTTTCTGTGGTGATGGTGACTCCATGGTGGATGTCATTTCTCTTTTGAATTTTCATTACCTTGAATATTTTGTTTCTTTTTTCCACTTTCCTAGAGAGAAGATACTGACATTGCTTGGTGGCATTGAACTGAAATTGTGTTGTTACTTGAGAAGAAAGCAAAAAATAGGAAGTGATGTGATCCCAGAGGGGAAGCAATAGCAGCAATGTTAATAGTGCTCAATAGCTAAAAAATAAAGTAATTTTACATCAAACTGAGTGCATTTTGGAATGTGAACTGCAGAGTGAAGACAATCACAGTCAAAATATCAATGATATTCTTCCCAGCAACATCAGTCTTAAGACACTTGTGGAATCAGGAAGCTGCTGGAGAGCAGGAATGTCAAGAATAAGAGCAATGGCCATGGTGCCACAGGGCCTGATTTTATACATCACCCTCCACATCTCACAAAGGATAAGTGCATCTCTCAGTGCTCCTCAGAGGAGGTTCTTCTGGTAACAGATGACTGGACACTGCTGTGGGATGTTCTGTATGTCCTGTGGAAGCCTGTTCTTCTTGGGTTCCTCGTAGCTTTACCCAGCAGGTCTGCATAGAGGATGATTAGGACCACAAGCCTGAGTGCAGGTGTCTGAGATGGTCTGCACTTGGCTGTGCTGGGGGATGGTCTGTATGTCAAGTTGATCTGATTGGTTAATAAATAAAACCTGATTGGCTGTGGCTAGGCAGGAAGTATAGATGGGACTAACAGAGAGAAATAAAAGAACAGGAAGGCAGAAGGAGACACTGCCAGCCACCACTCTGACAAGCAGCATGAAAAGATGCCGGTAAGCCACGAATCGCGTGGCAGGGTATAGATTTGTGGAAATGGATTAATTTAAGCTATAAGAACAGTTAGCAAGAAGCCTGCCATGGCCATACAGTTTGTAAGCAATATAAGTCTCTGTGTTTACTTGGTTGGGTCTGAGTGGCTGTGGAACTGGCGGGTGACAAAGATTTGTCTTGACTGTGGGCAAGGCAGGAAAACTAGCTACAGGACACAGACTCTTACAAGTGGTTAATGTACAGGGAATAGGTGTCTGAGAAACAACCAGTATGGCTTTTCTGGCTTCCCTTGGGCAGTACTCTTTACACAAGAGCTGTCAGGAAGATGGGGATTCCCAGAGACACTTTCTGACTGTAGGAAACAGGGGTTTGTAAACACAGTATAGTAGTTGCAGGTCCATATTGATAGCAGCTGTGACTGCAAGTACAGTCTGAGTATGATGGAGAGACATAAAATCACAGTTTCAAGCAGGGAGGATGTCAGGAAATGCCACCCCTATCAGAGGAACTATTTTCAACTGATGTCTGCTGGAAGTGGAAGATTCAGTTATCCTCAGTAATGGGGCCCCTGAGAGGTTGCCCGGGTTCCACTAGATGGCAGTGGAACAATGCACAACAGGCAACAGTTAGGAACAGACTTATTGATTCAAGTCCAAGCACTGGGCTGAGCTTCTGGAGATCAGTAGAAGAGAGAGAGGTGGGATCATAGGAGCAAAGGGGGCGGGGAGTCAAGATCATGATGAGGAAAACCAGAGAGACAGCTGACCTGAGCTAGTGGGAGCTCTGGGACTCTGGACTGACAGCTGGCAGACCTGCATGGGACCCAACTATGTGCTCTGAATGTGGTTGATGCTTGAGTGGCTTGATCTTTTTGTGAAGCCCCTGGCAGTGTGACCAGGTCTTGTCCCAAGTGCAAGAACTGGCTTTTGAACAAGGGGATAGCTTGTTCAGCTTTGAAACAGTGGGTAGTGGCTATGCGATGCCTCAACTTTGTATGCTAGACTTTGCAGAGTACCCATGGGTCTCATCTGAGGATTGGATAGGGGGTTTTATGGGGTGAAGAGCTGGAGAGGACCATGGAGGAGCAATTGGGTTTAGAATGCTAAAGGAAAAAAATTAAAGAAAAGATACCAAATGAAATTGAGAGGGATTCGCCATGTCATTTTAGAAGAATATCAATTTTCTTGTTAGATTTATTTCAAGGTATGTTTTTTGAGGCTGTTATGAATGGAATATTACCTGGATAATTCTAAATGCATTTTGACACCAAATAGGGTCATGTGGGAAGAAGAGATCTCACCAGAAAGATTTCTTTACAGAATTGCACTGGAGACCACTCTCTAAATCATTTTAATAACTGATGTCTGCTGTAAGAGTGTCCAGTCCACTATGGGTGATCCAAGCATGGGCAGGAGATCCCATGGGCAGAAGAGTATTAGAAAGCAGGCTGAGCAGGCCCTGATGAATCAAGACAGTAGACAGTGTATTCCTCCATGACCTCTGTATCAGCCCCTGCCTTCACGTTCCTGCCCTGTTTAAGATCTTGCCAAACCACTGTCAGTGATGTATTATGCTGTGATTATAAAGCAAAATAAAAATTTCTACCCCAAATTGATTTAGGTCATGATATTTTATCTCAGCAATTGAAGCCATCACCAAGACAGGGCTGGCACTCCATTTTTTCTTTTATGATGTTTTACTTTTTTAATGGTATGTAGGAAGATCCTCATTTGTTGATGTGCTTTATTTTATTTTGGTTTTATGGTCTCCCTCATCTTTGGAATCCAATCCAGTTCATCTGATAGAAGTTGGGAGTCAAATGTTAGTTAGGGGAGGCCAGAGAGGTCAGGAGAATTGTAGGTCAGGAGGAGTAAGACACAATGGAACACAAGCAAGATGTTCTGGTTTCCTTCCGTACAGCATGCTGGCTATAAATACAGAGGAGTACTATCTAATGGAGAAAAGTAAGATTTTTACCATCAGTGAATAGGAACTATGAGATGGCTGCATCAACTCACCTCTAAGTCTAAGCAGTACACATTGCTTCAGTATTTTTTCCTACCAAGTCCAGGTGTGTTATAGTTATGGTATACAAAATAAGTTTAGAAGCATCAAACAGTTTTCAAAAGATTGTGTGGCTGACACATAAGATTAAGCATGTATAGCAAAAAATTTATTGAATAGAAGAAATAAATTAACAATAACGGTTTGATAATTGAAAGAAAATATGAAATTCTATGGTATTAAAAATGACTAAAATCATGTAGATAGACAAAAAAGCAGAAGAACTAATAAATAAATAAGTAAAATAACTAAACAAACAAATAAATAAAACATCTGAACCAATAAGCAAATAACTTAAATTACATAAATACTAAAATAAACACACACATAATACACAGAGATACCCAAATGGATGCAGAAACAATTGCCTTTACATACATATAAAATTTGTGCTGTTTTGCCAAAACATCTAGTCAGGTTGGTTGAGTTCATGTAAAAAATAAATGAGAGTTTTAAAAGAAGAATTTATGCAGTGTTGTAGCCCAGGAAAGTTCTCATCACTTTGGCTCAGGACTTAATTCCTTCTCCTCAGTCAGTCCTGCCAGCAGCTTGGCTGAGGAAGACAGGGCTCTCCTGACTTCTGCTCTGACCACCTCCCAGGCACAGGGGCTGTGTTTCTTCTTCTTCAGGTAGACTGTGATCCTGTGGAAGTAGTTGCTCACATCCAGCGGGGAGTCTTCCTGGCTCAGGGAAGGTTGCTCCATCTCCACCTGCTGCCTCAGACAGGTTTGCAGGTCTTTGAGCTGCTCCTTGAGCTCATCACGGAATGTGTGTAGCAGGCTTGTCTCCCAAGCAGCAGATGATTCATCCGAGGTGAAGAGGGTCAGGACCTGCTGGGTGACCTCACCCATGACATGGACGGCTTGAGCCTTCTGGATCTGCTGGGCATCCACCTTCTCCAGAGGGAATGCAAAGTCCTTTCTGTCCTTGAGGCAGGAGAGAGGGGAGAGTCTCCTCATTTGTGCCAGGAGTGTGGAGGCTCTCTTGTTCCTGAGGTGATGAGTCTGAGGCAGGTCACATCCCAGAAGGCAGCTTGACTGGTAGTGCATCACCACCAGGAATGTCAGGAGAGCACAGGGCCTGGCCATTGTGAATGTGGCAGATGCTGCTGGTCCTCTGGGCTCTGTGGTCCTGAACCTTCCCCTTTAGGGTCTCTGAAGACCATGCTGTGTGTATCTGTCTTAAATAGGCAAAAACACTGGTTTCCATTTTCTGAATGCCCTCCCCCTACTTTCAAGTTGTCTTTCATTATGTTTAACTCATTCTCTCTGCTTCTTTTGGGAATTTTTTCTAACCATTTTGGTTTTCATCTTTGCTTCCCCTTTCACTGTTGCCCTCAGAAAGCTGTTTTCCAGCTTTCTTTTTCTAAACTGAACTGTCATTAGCTATTACACCAGAGATGTATTCTTTGTTTGAAATTTACACATCTATTGTTAAGACAAAATTTTCTCTAAAAATTGTATTTAAAAGTTATTGAAATTAGCCGGGCGGTAGGGGCACACACCTTTAATCCCAGCATTCAGGAGGCAGAGCCAGGCAGATCTCTGTAAGTTCGAGGCCAACCTGGTCTACAAGGCAAGTTCCAGGAAAGGCACAAAGCTACACAGAAAAATTCTGTCTCGAACCCCCCCAAAAGTTATTGAAAGTCATTTTACCATAATTTCTGTTTTATTTATATTATTTTCATATATGTTTATATCATAATGTAAAGTGTGATCCAAATTGTTTCTAAATTAAAATATTGATGACCATGATGGTGGTGGTGCATGCATTTAATCCCAGCATTTGAGAGGCTGAGGCAGGTGGATCTCTGAGTTCAAGGCTAGCCTGGTCTACAGAGTGAGTTTCAGAACAGCCAGGGCTACGCGGAGAAACCCTGTCTAAAAAAATCAAAAAGAAAAAAAGCATTGATGCTAATGAAATATTTTAAATTTTCCAATGTTTAAAGGCTTTATTAAGTTATTTTCTTCAAATTGCTTTTATTAACTCTAATATTAATTTATATAAGATGTTAATTGCGTCATCAGTGTATCTTTATTATTCACCCAATTATTGTCATGCCTCCATGAGGTGGCCATGTGTAAAGATTGCTATTCAAGCTTGATGAGCTGAGTTTGTTTCCTGGAGCCAGTGGCTGAAACAGAAAACTAACTCCTGTAAACTGGACTCCTACCACAATTTCACACTTGGCAAATTTGTACCTACACACATGTCCTCAATGCATGCATTCACTCACAGCACCCACACACCATCACACACTTACACACTCATACAGATACACACACTTGCTCATTCATCAATATGGATGCACACAGACACATACTGTCATATACACTTGCACACAAACATACACACACGGTCACAGATTCTCACATACACATACACTTACACTCACAAGCACAGATATACATAAACACACAAATGAACACACATGCTTACACACATACACACAAAGACACAGAGAAACAAATACACACTTAAACAAATATGTGCACCCATACTCACACACAAATACATGCATATTACCCACAAATACATATACATTACACACTCACACATAGACACACATATGCACACACATAAACATATTCCCACAAAAGAAATACACATACACACACTCCAACTACACATGTATGCACACAGAGTCACACATAAGACAGATTTTCAACACATGTGCACAGAGAGACACAATCAAACACTCAAGCACACACATTTATGTTCACATTCCCACACATAAAAATATATACCATCATTCAAACATAGACACACACATGCAGAAATTTCCATACATACACACATTTTCACAAACACACACATGTACACAAACCCATATTCCATATATATATATATATATATCACAAATTAACACACAGAAACACATATGCATACTCTTATACACACATTAGCATACATACTTTCTCACATATATACACAAACACACATACACACACACAGACACACATGCACACACACTCAGACACACATGTATAGTCACACACAAATACTTGCATAGACACACACATATATACACAAGAGTGAGAAGCTATTAAAAATGTCAAAGGTTAATTTTCACTTATTTTGTCTCACAAGTTTGAACGTTAACTGCATGGATTTTTGGGTCCACTGCATAGTAGGAAGACAATGGGACTCACAAGTCACTCACTTCATGGTGGCCAAGACGCAGACAGGGACGAAGTGTGTCCTTAGATGGAGCCCCAACTTCCTCCAGCAAAGCCTCACTACCTAGTAGTCCACTCATCTCCAACAATCAGCAGGCTTTCACTGATACAGTTTGTTCCTTGAGGATGATGAAGGCTCATGTTCCCTGTGAACCCTGCTCCCATGAGTACCAGCCTCCAGCACAGGAAACCTCGAGAGACACTCCATATCCAAACCACACACAGGTAAAGTGTCTGAACAATCGATTTCAAAGGCTTAGGATCTCAAATGCTGTGCCATGAGTACTATTACATACAATCATACCAAATTTATAATCATTTTAATCAGCATGTGATGTTTATCCTCATGCACAGGACACTGTAGCATTGTTGAGTCCCTATAAACAACGTTTGTGTCAAATCATAAGAGAAGCAGTTCTAGCTCCTCAACGTCTCCTACAGCAGCTAGGGAACTACAGGGTCATTTCTCTGTGTGTGGAACATCAAAGTCTTTGTCTTCATTTTGTAAATAATAAATAAATCAATTTAAATTACCACAACAAATAATGTTATATTTGTTTTATGTTATGTAAAAGCCCTTCTGTGTAGAGAACATTAGAGTCACTGTTCCCCTCACCTCCAAACTGCATCTACCTGCAATATTTGCTTCTCTGCTGTTGATAATTTCTTTGGAAACATGTCCCCTCATCTCTGTGTCTACTGACCCTGGTGATGGTTTCCCTGACTGGCTGTGCAGAACCTTCCTAGTGCCCTTTCCTCCCCTCAGTCCTTGGCCTTCTGATGTCTGTCTTGGAATCCTGATCCAGGAAGTCTTTCATTCAGTCATTGCTGTGGATGCACATGTGTAACACGACTAACTTGTAAATATCAAATGTTTAGGAAGATGAAAGAAATGTAGGAATCAGTTAAGCATGTTTATAGGGATGGTCTACTGATAGCAGAGTCCCTTAGCTTGGGACTCTGTCTGAAAATCCATTATTACTCAGTTGCCAGAACACAGCTCTGTACCAGAGCAGAAAAACATGCACACACATATATGTACATGTACAGGCACATGCACACAAACACACACACACACAGTATTATTTAATTCATTTAATATGTGTGTATTTATCTTGGAGCGACAACAGTTTGTCCTTAGTTTTCTTGCTTACTTTAAGTGGAAATTGATACTCCACAGCCCCTTGGTCTTCCATAACTGGGTAGTGATTTGTCAGAGCCTTCATAGCACAGTCTCTTCAGAATGGAGAACCAGATGATGCTTTTCCACTTTATTTTCATAGGTGACTCATTACAAAGTGGTTCTATAACATTTGTCATCTCAGGAACAAATTCATCCTCTCAAGAACCTTATGGCTGTGCTTCCCTGGTCCCTCAGAGTCAGGATCAGTGGGGATATCCTCTTTCTGCTCATCCCCTGTTCACTGAGGTCTACAGTGTTCTCAAACTTGTGACAGTCACTCAGACCTGTAGTGCTGGTTCCTCCTTGGTGTGTATGTGTGTGCAGAGCCTGCCCCCAGGATGGTGTTACTTCTTCTTCTTCTTCTTTTTTTTTTTTTTTTTTTTTTTTTTTAGAAATATAGGGATTCATTTATTACTTTTTGGTTTACAAACAAAGGCACCCAATGCTTCTATTGACTTCTTATAAAAGATTATCAGTTTACACTTAAAACAACAAACAAACAAAACACAGAACAAAGTTTTCCAATTAGTTCCTACAGACAAACACAAAGGGAGAAGGGAGAGTCTCCCTCCCGCTTCCAAGCATCATCTGGCAGACTGGAGGAACGCTTATTCTATGTCACCCTCAAGCCAAACAACATACAACCTGATCATGCTTATCTGCACTAAGCTTTAAGATACATTAGCGTTGCCAAGGCAATTAATTAAATGGTTACAATGACATTACAGTGTACAAATATGTATGCCAGAGTTCAGAGAAGAAAAGATAAGGGAAAACCCTAAATGGTTTAGAGTACAGTTTTGTCAAATGAGTTGAATGAAATCAATTTATTTTACAGGTTGTCCTATTGAAATCTGTATGAAAAATATAATCAGAACTAAAAACTCTGTCTAGCAAATTACAAACAGAATACATTTCTAAACTCTTTAAATATGACTTGAATCCAAAGCATACTTGGCGAGGACTGACAATCTCACATTTTACCTCCATACTAATTTTAAAATTGTAAATTCCAGGATGAATGCCATTTACTCATTACCTTTTGTCAACAGAATTCTAAACACATAAAATTAATATGTAACCTCAGCATGGCCCTATTAGCATTTCTTTAAATTAGATTGCACAAGCAATAAAACAGAAGACACATGTCCGATTCACTTTACAGACCTGCCCACATTGCACCTGATTCTTTTCTGAGACCCAAAGACAATTCACCAGATTCTAGGTATATTTGGCAGATGTATAAAAATCATACAAAGGTTAGTGTGTTTTCATTACATCATGGAAATGTACTTGGAGACATGGAGTACTCAATGTATATTATATGGGCCACCTTAATCAAAGGCATCATTTATTCCATTTCACACACTATCAGGGTCTCTCATACCTTACAAAAGGCATGGTTTTCACACACTATCATGGTCTCTCATACCTTACAAAAGGCATGGTCCTAGACCAGAGACTTCAGTATCATTCCAAAGAATACATAGATATTTACATACATATTTCTTTTAAAATAATGTTTAAAAGTTTTACTACACAAAGTCTGGCTTCAAAACAGAAGCATTTTTTTTCCTCTTCAAGACTATACACCTGCATGGAAAAAGTTGGTTTCCTTTACATTTTGTTTTTCCACAATAGCAAAATAAACTTTTACACTGTATTTCATTGACAAAAAAAATTAAAACGTAAAGTTACATTTAATTTCTTGTACTGTGTACTGACCCCTTTAAGCACTTTCAAGATACACTGCTGATGATTTAAATGTAGTACAACTTGATCAGCTTAGTTATAACAGTGTTGTGCTGAACAAGCCATTAAAGAAAATATGATAAAATAGTAACAAACTAGTAGGATTTAAAGGGAACTGTAATGTATCGATAAATATATATCAATTTTCTTGCTATTGTTTCTATAGTGCATGTCTTTCTAAAGCTAAAACAACATGCAACGAAATGATGACTTGATACTCATTCAAAAGTTTGCTACTTTACATGGTAAAATCCTTTATTTAATTTTATACACATACTTATGCATTACTTATTTTTAAGGAATTCAGCTTTCAAGGTCAAAATCAGTATGTGTTGATAAACACATGAGGATATTTTCTTTATGTTAAAAGCTGCAACTACATTCCTTCATAATAATGCATGTTCAGACGGGGTGAATCCTGTGAGAAAATTTATAAAGGAATAGAAAGAACATGTATGGTGAATCTTTCCCTAATCCCTCTCCAATCAAGTCTCAAGAAATCCTCTTCAAAATGAAAATACATCTCACCAGAGTTCCATCTGATCAAAATGTAGACTAGAAAATTGTTGTACTATTCTTCTGATACTAACACAGTTTTACTGTCCATGTTTTCACTTTGCTTCAAATGCACAGAGCATATACTCACATGGATTCTCAACTTTACTTAGATCCATCAGTGTCTACAGAATAATATTTGGCCTTTTGATCATAAGAGCAACTGATTACTTGCAGGAAAATGAAATGCAACACACATTTAATCAGAAAGAAAATTAGAACATGTCTTTACATCTGATACCACCTTTAACTTATAGGAAGCAAAAATACATGGCTGTGTTCTTAACAAAACTAAAACCCACATCTCATCTGATTAAAAAAAAGAAATCCAACAATGAAGAATCAAATCAAATACTCAACTAATCTAACTAGGCCTCCTGTCTGTACACTTCCCATTGCACTGAAATTAGGACAGCATGTTAAGGCATGTTTTAATTAGTATGTTCCAGAACTGCACAGTTATACTGGTCAATGTTCCCATAGCCCCACTTCTGCCCTCTTCCTACCCTCTGCATTCCAAGGATCAAAATGTAAGTCATAGTTTGAGTGGCTATTGCAGATCTGAGCTGGCATACCACAGTGTGTTCACTAGGTTTTGAGCATAAACATTAAAATGTTACATAAAATGGACCATAATTTACTCCACGATCCAACTTAAGATGGTTTAATGTCTTAACAAAAGGTGAGATGACTTAGGTACAGTTTACATTTTGTGCATTTAGATCACCATATGCATAGATGTTCTAATGCTAAATTCTTGGTCTTCAGTATCTCATAGTGCTGGATGCTCAGAAGTATGACAGAAATTTGTAACACAGACTAATCACAAAGTACCAGATGTTTCTTGCCATTTGTGATCTTGCAATAAAAATGTGCCAGATAAGAATCACAAGGATAGTATTGAAACCATAACGTATATTCCGCAACTTGTTCAGTTGCTTTCTAGCTGCAGGGAGGTGAGACATCTCTTCATTCAATACATATTTTTTAGTCCCCATGCAGTAGTTCTCTATATATTCTGCCCAATGTAACTGCCGTACATCAATATTAAGGGTCTTTTTATCTTCGGGGTTTAGTTGGTTCATTAACATATTGACATTATCAGTATTCCAAACCCAAGAGTTACTTGTGAAATACTCAAGAAATACCATGGCTTTGTGAAGACGAGTGATTGTTTTCATCATCCTTGGGCTTCTTCCAGTCATCCTGAGGTAGATATCATACAGGAATGCTGGGGCCTTATGGCTTACAGCAATCCAGTAATGACATAAAAGGTGATTGGAGGTTAGATTTACATTGGGCCGTCTGAAGGCCTTTTCGAGAGGATTCCTCTTGAAAGTGGAAATTACATGGTATTCAACTTCCCCCCAGTGGAAAGGATTAGTGCTGCCTGTTGTGCAATTATACACCATGATGTTTCTTGGTCTATTAACTCCATTCTGGTATTCTACCAGGCTGCAGCAAGGCTCGTGTTGACAACTACATCTACAGGAACAAGATCTGCAAGGGCATTGTTGGAGGCACGCATTGTTCGAAGAATTCCTTTCCCTGCCGCAATGAAGAGACCACTTGGTCCATTAAAGTTATCAATCCATCCTGGAAAAGGTTCTTTCCAACTGGCACCAACAATTGATGGCCTTACAATGGCAACATTTAGCTTTGCTCCTTCTTGTTGTACAACATACTCTGCCAATGCCTTGGTGTATATGTATGTATTAGGTCTGTCGCCTATCAATTTTGGTGTAATATCATTTACTAGGCCATCATCCATCCATTCTAAAGAATCAATCAGCTTCTTGGGATCTACAGGGGGAGGATAAACTACTTCATCAATATGCTTTCGATTGCAGTAGGCATATGCTGTTGACACATGCATGAACACTTCCAGATTCTTCATTTACTGTGCAAGGAGAATTAGCTGTCGTGTAGCAATCACATTTAACTGAACAACATCTCTTAAATTTTCATTAAATCTTACAGTAGCTGCACAGTGGAATATGATATTGGTAGAATCTATAATGACCTCCTTATCTTCTTCACTGAGAGCGAGTTTAGGTTGGGTGAGTTCACTGTTGATTGCTATAATTTTCTCTTTAAAAATCTGGATTTTCATTTCTCAACCTGTCAAAAAGCTTGCCACTAAGGATTTCTTCAACGCACTCTTGTGGTGTCTGTCCAGCTTTCTGCCTCACCAAAACATAGACTGAATTCACCTTAGGACAAGATCTCAGCAACTTTTCCAGAAGCACCTTCCCTAAGAAACCAGTAGCTCCTGTGAGGAGGATATTCTTGCCTTCATAGTATTCTGGGATTGAAACCATTTTGACTTGCCTTCGTTGTTCAAGGAGTCTCTGGGTTCCCTTCCTCAGTCACCAAATCTCGACGCGGAAGCTCAGGCCTTGCTCTCCCCTCAGCGATGGCTACGCCGCCATCGCGCTCTCCTAACTCCCAGGATGGTGTTACTTCTAATACCATGGGACTTACTCTGTAGCTCTCAAATTCTCTCTGTTGCACAATGAAATCTCATCCTCAGCCCTCTTTTTTTTTTCAACCTTACTCCATGAGATAGGGCTTCAATGATGATGACAGAACGCACACTGGAAGTCATCGTCATCTCTTCTTGGTTTAAGTATCATAAATTCTAGAAGGTCATTGCTTCCACCTGTATTGTACGTGTGAAGGAGGTTTGTTTTCAGTTAAATGTACAAAACTTGAGATTTGAACAATAGGTCAGAGAAATCAGAGGAGAAAAAGCCTGGAGCAGTTGGTCAAAGAGGACTAAGTCACAATTTCACAGGAGCAAGACATTCTGGTATTTTTTGATATCTTCATAGCTGCTGCAGTGCAGGGAGAAGCTCGACAAGATGCTAAGCCTTCCTTTTCCAAAGGAGCAGAGGGGTTCAGCTTCTTGGAAAAGACTGACACCCAGCTTGCTCACTCCAGTTACATTGCTCAAGCATATACAAAGTTGACATTGGATAGGAAAGGTTCTAACTACCGTGGTTTACTTGTTCTTGCTGTCCATGAAAACAGACAACCCACCCAAATCTCATTCCCTATTTCTATGACTGGCCATCATCAAAAGTATGAACTCCAGGTTTGCCAGGAGTGTCTTAGGACCTAGGTCAGTGCAGCTGCAGGCTCTCACAGAGCACCAAGTGCAGGTTCTCCAGAGAGACAACATTTCTTCAAGGCTTACACAGCTTCAAGACAATTTCTCAGCCTCTGCTGATCAACCCAAACACTACAAAGGCTTTACTGAAATATTTCACCCAAACTCAGACAATAAGGCATTACCATATATTTCATTTAAAGCCGGACATAAAGGCTTTACTTTACATATCACTATATTCTGGCTTACTACTGCACAGCATGCTGGTTATATACACAGAAAAACACTCTATTCTGGAGAAATGTAAAGATTTAGGCTTTTACCATCAAAGAATGAGAAGTGTGAGATGGGTATATCTACTCATCTAAGCAACAGGCAATGTCAATATCACACCTCCTTCTCTAACCAAGGCCCAGGAAATATTGCAGAAGAAATGGCAGAAAAATGGTAAAGCCAGAAGTTGGGGAATCTTGCTGCTAAGTATCTCTGGACATGACAGGGCACTCATGAAATCAAGACAGTTGTGATTGTGTGCAAGAGATCTATACAAGTGAAGCCAGTCTACATTCCAGCTTTTGCAGGGAAGGGGCTCACAATGCTCCATCCCAATCTGAAGTCCCACTGGCAGTGATGGCCAATGGTAGTGTGACCTATGGTAGATGACCCATTCCTCAGTGTATATTACCCTGTACATATGCAAATATGGGGTGCACTAATTGGTGTAGATGGGCTGTAATAAAAGGAAAACAAAGAAAAGAAATAAGAGATGAAGTTGGGATGATAATATGATGGGGAGCTCTAGGAATATTTCAAGTCAGACAGGAAATCGTGGATATAATGTACATACCTTGCACTGATATATGAAATTATGAAAGAACACATACAAATTGTAAAAATTGTACCAAGTCACAATTTGATAGGAGCCAGATTTTTCTAGCTTACTGTTGTACAATGTATTGACTACATAGAGTGCTACTTCACTATATATTTTATAAACACTAGAGGACAAGAGTCTAGTAATTTTATCTACAATGGAATGGTAACTACAAGATGACTGGATTTGCTTGTATTTAAGAACCACAAAATTTTAACATTGTCTTAATTAGGGTGGCCATTGCTGTGATGAAACACCATGACCAAAGCAACTTGGGTAGGAAAGGGCTTACCAGAATTTCACTTCCACATCACAGTTCATCATCAAAGGTCAGGAACACAAAAGGGGCAAGAACTGGAAAGCAGAGCTAATGCAGAGGCCATGGGTGGAGTGCTGCTTACTGGCTCGCTCCTCAGGCCTTGCTCAGTGTGCTTACACAGCTAGGACAATGAGCTCAGGAATGGCACCAATCCCTACATCATTACTACTTGATGCCCCACAGACTTGTGTATAACCCCAGCATGTGGAGGAATTTCCTTAATTGAGGTTTTCTGTTCTCAAATGACTTTAGCTTCTGCCACATTGACATAAAACTAGCCAACACACCTGACCCCTTGTCAACAAGACACGGAAATACATCACTGTTATGGCCCAGCCTTTCCTTTTCTTGTTCATCCCCACAGTCACATTCATATGAACATCACAATACAAAATAGTCCATGTTTTAAGAGTGACACAGTTTTAAGCATTCACTCACTTAAAATTTTAAAGTCTCTTTAAAATATCCAAACTCAGGGGCAGGAGGGGGGCTCAATAGTGAAGATCACTGACTGCTCTTGCCAAGGACCTGGGTTTGATTCCCAGAACCCACAAAGTGGCTCACAGCCACCTGTAACTCCTTTCCAATAGGATCTGATGTTCCCTTCTGACCTCCACAGGAAACAGGCATACATATCACAAACAGACATACGTGAGGTGAAAACGTTCATAAAATACAAATAAATGAAGGTATAAAATTTTTAAAAATATCCAAATTCTCTCCTAAAACCCAAGGTATTTCAATTGTGGGCTCCTCTAAATATCAAAAATATTTCTTACTTTTTTTCCTGAAACATATGATCAGATCTGTCACGTAAATGCCCTCTTAATCCCGGTACCAATTTCTGTCTTAGGGTTACTATTGTTCTGATGAAACACCATGACCAAAGCAACTTGAAGGTGAAAGGGCAGTTTTGGCTTATGCGTCCACAGCACTGTTTATCATCAAGGGAGGTCAGAACAAAAGCTGAAACAGGGCAGGGACTGACAGGAAGGCACTGATGCAGAAGCCATGGAAGGGTTTGCTTACTGGCTTGCTTCTCAGGGATTTCTCAGCTTGCTTTCTTACAGAGCTAGGACCATCCGATTAAGGATGGATCCTCCCAGAATGGGACAGGATCTTCCCCTGGAGGATTAATTAAGACATTGCCCTACAGACTTACTTGAAGATCCATCACATGGAGGCATTTCTTTTGATATTCAGTCCATTCAGATAACTTTAGTTTGCATTGGTGGACATAAAACTAACCAGCACAATGTACCCTGTAAATGGGTTCAATTTTTATGCTGTAATGTGTCAGTTTCAATGAAATTTATAGTATTAAAGGATATAAGAATGGATAGATACAAAACTAATAATATTTGATGGCACAGAAAAATAATTTTATTCTGTATAAGGAAATTGTTTAGTTACATTAAAGAATATGTAAAATTTCACATAGTATTATAACTTAAATTTCATACTTAAATAAATTTTTCCACATATATTTACACATATAAATAGAAATAACTGGATGAATCTAGAAGCAAATGTCTCTATAATATTATGTGGTACTGCTCATAGCTGATGAAACATCCAGGAAGGTTGGTTGAAGGATATTGAAATGAGTGAGAGCATTGAGAGAGCAGAATTTGTGCAGTGAGGTGCAGGATCCTAGCCCAGGAGAATCCTCTCCACTTTGGCTCAGGGGCTGTGTTTCTTCTCCTTCAGGTAGACAATGATCCTATGGAAGTATTTCCTCACAGCCATGAGAGAGTCTATGAGTTTCCTTTACTGTGTAGAGATTGGGCAGAGCCTTCCTAACACAGAGACTCCTCAGAATGAAGAAGCAGAAGATGTTTTTTCTGTTTATTCCCTTGGGTGACTCATCACAGTTTACAGAGCTTCGCTGATATTGCTCTCTCTTAGGGACCAATTCCTGAAGGACATGGGGTTGTGCCTCACTGTTCCCCCAAAGTCAGGACTAATGTAGACATCTCCCTCCCTGTCTACCCTTTTACCACTGATGTCCACAGTGTTCTTCAATCTGTAACAATGACCCCTACCCTGAATGCTGGTTCCTTCTTCATCTGTGTGTGGAGATATTGATGCCAACGTGATGCCATTTTCCAAGCACCATTTGACTCACTCAGTGGCTTTTGAGTCTACTCACACTCACTGCTGCACAGGGACACAATACCCTCTGTCCTTCCTTTGTACAGCAATCCCTGAGAGTGTGCTCACCACACCCTGATGACGTCAGCTCTCATACTGGATATGGTGTCTGCCTGGATTTCAGCACCATAAATCCTAGAGGATTACTGCTCTTATCTTCAGTGTGTTCATGTGTTCTTTTCTGTAGTGACTCACATTTCCAGGGACCAGAGTGTCAAGAATCCCCAGACAATAACATCAACAAAGCGTTTTGTCTACATTGCTGTAAACATTTTTCAGGTTTTCTTTTCTTTTTCTGTTTCTTTTTTTTTCGTTTTCTTTTTTCTTTTTTGTTTGTTTTTTGAGACAGGGTTTCTCTGTGTTGCTTTGCCCCTTTCCTGGAACTCTCTTTGAAGATCAGGCTGGCATCAAACTCACAGAGATCTGCTTGGCTCTGCCTCCCGAGTGCTGGGATTAAAGGCATGTGCCACCACCCCCCAGCCCAGCTTTTCTTAATTTCATTCATAGTAGATAAGTACTAATTGTCCCCTCAAATACTCTCTATATAATATCAATATAACAAGCATAATCAAATGCTTGTTGTTGGAAATGATTGGATGGGTGTACAAGATATACTGATGGCTAAGCATTTGATTACAGTTGTACAGGAATAAGGCCAAGGATGTTTATCCAGTTTGATTACAGTAAGGGATTAAGGTCCTTGCATCCCCATCTCCACTCAACTCAAAACTGCATGGTAGAGACAATCAGACTATTCTTCTAGAGAGGAAAACTGTATTTGAATAGTATATAATTTTTGTATTTGACCTGTATATAACTTTTCACTTAATTTTACTGTATTTTTGAGGTGTTCATTTAATGACAGGCTTCTGTACTTCTGTCTTTTCGTTACATTTACACCATAAAGATGATAGAGTAAAATGACACACGTAGATAGCATTGATTCTAATTTCATGATAGTTAGCTGTTTATTTAGTTATTTACCGATTTACTTACTTTTGTCTTTTCTATTTTCCTAGAGAGTAAAAGCCAGTTTTGGGTCTTAGCATAGAAATGAAAATATGATGTCAGTTCTCATGAAAGCAAAAGAGAGGAAGAGACTTTTGTTCTCAGATGGGAAGCAATAGCAGTAATGTTAGTAACATTCAATATACCACTCGGGAAGTCCTAAATGTGTGCAATAAGAAGTGAGATTTATAAATTTTTCTTGATCTTTTCAAAGAAAAATAAAAGAAGTGATAATATGAAAATGACTGTGTTTTCAAAGTGACCTAAGATTTAATGCAGTTTCAATAAAGATTAACAACATGGCAGTCAAACAGAAACGTCAGTCCTCAAATGCACATGGAAGCACAAAGCGCAGTGTTGGGGGTACTACAGTACCTGATTGCATGCACTGCAGTGTTACAGTAATCAAGACAGCAGGACACTAATACAGAAGGAGATACGAGGAGCAGTGCAATGCAACAGTTGGTCCAGAAATAAGTACACACAGCTGCATCCACCTGAGTCCCCTGAATTACCAACAGCACACATTGGGGCTGGGGGGTCTCTTCTGTAACTGTGGCTGGGAGAATAAAACTAGGTCTCTATCTGCCGCTCAGTACAACAATCAATCAAAATGATGAAAGATCTGAATGTAAGTGCAGAAACTTTGAAGTTGATAAGACAGACTTAGAGAAAACACGTCATAGTAGCTATACACAAGGGCTTTGTGTAAAGGCCTCAGACAGCCCAAAAAGCAGCAAGAAGTGAGAAATGGGAACTTGACAAAAAAAAGTATACAAAATTTCAAATTTTCAGCATAGCAAAAGAACAGTGGCCTAAGTGAAAATATAGCCTATAAGGAGGAAGGAAAAGCATTTCCACTATTCATCTGACAAGGAATTTGATACTAGGAATGATAAAATTGTTAAAATGCCTAAACAATGTATAATTCCATTAATTCATGGGCAAGAGAATGAAGAGATAGTTCTCAAAAGGGCAAGTATGAAGTGCCAATACATACTTGAAACATGTTCAGTATCATGAGCTATCAGAGAAATTTCAAATCACAACTACAATCACATTTCATTTCACACCAAGCAGAATGACTATCATTCCGTAAATCTGGTGAGAATACAGGTGTGTCCGTGGATGTTAATTAGTGCTGGTAAGGGAGATTCAGTTATCCTCAGTAATGGGGACCCTGAGAGTTTTCCCATGTTCCACTAGATGGCGGTGTATCCATGCAGCACTGGCAACAGTTGGCAAACAGATTCTGTGATCCTAGTCCAAGCACTGGGCTGAGCTCCTGGACATCAGTAGGAGAGAGGGAGGTGGGATCCTAGGAGCAAAGGGGGCGGGGAGTCAAGATGATGATGAGGAAAACCAGAGAGACAGCTGACCTGATCTAGTGGGAGCTCTGGGACTCTGGACTGACAGCTGGCAGACCTGCATGGGACCCAACTAGGCTCTCTGAATGCTGCTGAGACTTGTGTGGCTTGATCTGTTTGTGAGGCCCTGGCAGTGGGACCAGGACTTGTCCCAAGTGCAAGAACTGGCTTGGGGGAGCCCAAACCCTATGCTGGGACACCTTGATCAGCCTTGAAGAAGTGGGGAGCTCTGCTCAATCTGGTATGCCACACTTTGTTGACTACCCAAGGGAGGCCCTATCTCCTCTGAGAAGTAGTGGGGGCCTGTTAAAGGGGGGGAAGGTGAGTGCAGGAGAAGGGGAAGGAGGGACAACTGAGCTTAGTATGTAAAATGAAAAAAATTGAAATAAAAAAGAAGACACCAAATGAAATTGAGAGGGATTAGCTATGTAGTTTTAGAACAATTGCATTCACCTCCCTTAGATTTATTTCAAGGTATGTTTTTTGAGGCTATTATGAATGGAATTACCCTGGATGTTTTGAAGTTCAATCTGACACCAGATAGTTTCATGTGGGAGGAAGGGATCTCACCAAGGAAGATGTCTTTTCAGATTCACACTGGAGACCAGGCTCTCAATCATTTTAATAACTGATGACTGCTGTAGGAGTGTCCAGCCCCTGGGCAGGCGGTCCTGCAGAGTATTAGAAAGCAGGCCGAGCAGGCCCTGAGGTATCAAGGCAGTAGACAGTGTGTTCCTCCATGACCTCTATATTAGCCCCAGCCTTCAAGTTCCTGCCCTGTTTAAGATCCTGCCAAACCTCTGTCAGTGATGAAATATGCTGTGATCTTGAACTAAAATAAACAATTTCTACCCAAAAATGCTTCAGGTAATGATATTTTGTCTCAGCAATTGAAGCCATCACAAGATAGGGCTGACACTCCATTTTTTCATATTTCATGTTTCACTTTTTTAATGGTATGTAGGAAGATGTTCATTTGTTGATGTGCTTTATTTTATTTTGATTTCATGGTCTCCCTCATTTTTGTTATACAATCAAGTTCATCTGATAGAAGTTTGGAGCAAACTTTCAGTAATGGGAGGCCAGAGAGGTCAGAAAGAATTGTAGTTCAGGAGGACTAAGGCACAATGGAACACAAGCAACATGTTCTGGTTTCCTTCTGTACAGCATGCTGGCTATACATCGAGAGGAGTACTGTCTAATGGAGAGATGTATGATTTTTACCATCAGTGAACAGGAACTCTGAGATGGCTGCATCAACTCACCTCTTAAGTCAAAGAAGTACACATTGCTTTCAGTATTATTTCCTACAGAGTCCAGGGGTGTAATATTTATGGTATACAGAATGAGTTTAGAAGCATCAAAAAGTTTTCAAAAGATCATGTGGCTGACACATAAGACTAAATATGTATAATAAAAAATTTATTGAATAGAAGAAATAAATTAACAATAATGGTTTAATAGTTGAAAGAAAATATGAAATTCTATGGTATTAAAAATAACTAAAATCATGCAGATAGATAAACAAGCAGAAGTAATAAAAAAGTAAATAAATCAATAAACAAAAAAACAAATAAAACATCTGAACCAACAAACAAATGCCCTTAAAGATCAACACAATATATCTCAATGTTATGACACCTATGCAGGCAAGTTAAATCAATGAGGTCAAAGTCAAAGAGACCTTGAAGAAGGCCAAGTCTGAGCAGTGAGGTGCAGGATCCTAGCCCAGGAGAGTCCTCTCCACTTTGGCTCAGGACTTACTCCTTCTCCTCAGTCAGTCCTGCCAGCAGCTTGGCTGAGGAAGACAGGGCTTTCCTTACTTCTGTTCTGACCACCTCCCAGGCACAGGGGCTGTGATTCTTCTCCTTCAGGTAGACAGTGATCCTGTGGAAGTAGTTCCTCACAGCCACCAGGGAGTCTTCCTGGCTCAGGGAAGGTTCCTGCACCTCCACCTGCTGCCTCAGACAGGCTTTCAGGTCTTTGAGCTGGTGGTGGAGGTCAGTGCAGAATGTGTCTAGGAGGCTTGTCTCCCAAGCAGCAGATGAGTCCTTTGAGCTGAAGAGGATCAGGACCTGCTGGGTCAGCTCCTGCAGGGCAGGGATGGCTTGGGCCTTCTGGATCTGCTGGGCATCCACCTTCTCCAGAGGGAATGCAAAGTCCATTCTGTCCTTCAGGCAGGAGAGAGGCAGAGTCTCCTCATTTGTGCCAGGAGTGTGGAGGCTCTCTTGTTCCTGAGGTGATGAGTGTGAGGCAGGTCACATCCCAGACAGCAGCTTGACCAGTAGTGCATCACCACCAGGAATGCCAGGAGAGCACAGGGCCTGGCCATTGTGAATGTTCCAGATGCTGCTGGTCCTCTGGGCTCTGTGGTCCTGAACCTTCTCCTCTAGGTTCTCTGAAGTCCATCCTGGCTGGGTCCATGTGATGTAAATAGGAGAAAGCACTAGTTTCCATTTTCTGATTGCCCACCCATACTCTCCCATGTACTTTTCACTTTCTTTCAGTCATTCTCTCCTTGTTTCTGGTCATTTTTTTCCTGCCATTTTTGTTTTCGTTATTGCTTCCACTGTCAATGCTCCCTCAACAAAGCTTCTTTAGAGTTTATTCCTCAAAAACATTATAGTTGATATTTACATTACAGATATAAATACAGATATTCAATATACAATTGAATTTTGTGCTTCATATTTATTTCTTAATATAGCTACTTGAATTGTAATGTCACTTTCGTTTCAAATAAGTTTTTGTGAGTCTATATGTGTTATATTAAACAATGGCACATATGAAATTCTTGTCTATGTTGGTTAGGGTTGCGAGGTTGAGTTATTTTATTCTAGTTGTCTTAATACACTTGAGTTCTTAAGTATATGAAGGATCAAATTTTGTTTGTATTGTATATTAGATATTTATTGAATGATCATTTGGTGGTTATTATGGCACAATCAACAAGAGCTTCCCGATCAAGACTGACATATTCATGTTGATCCCTGGAACTCATGGTGGGAGCAGAAAACTGACTCATGGAAGTTGTTCTCTCACTCCACATGCCTGCTGTGGTTTGATCTTTACTGCACACACACACACACACACACACACACACAAACACACACACACACACACACACACGTTCACAAAAACTCGTGAAATTTAACATCTATGCGTTGCTGTAAGGAAAAGTTTCAGCCTTAAACTTTACAGTATTGTTTCCTCTGTCCTTGGATGGAAAGGGATGCCATCTTGGCCCGTGGGTTTCTTGAACTCTTTCGTGTTCCAGGAGACCATTCCTCTGAATGAAGAACAGTCTGGGCTTCTCTGTGTTATAGGCATTGTGATGTCTACAGTTAACAGAATGGCTCTGAAAATGATCTCTCTGACATGGAACAGTGTTGTCAGCCATTGTCTTGCGCTTCACAGTTCCTTCAAAGTCAGGATCCATGGGTACATCTCCCTTTCTGCCCACCATTTCTGTTTCGAGGATGTTTTGACTACCACCAACTACCCAAAATGGAATGCTCGTTCTTTCTAGCTGTGTATGAATTTAGAGACTGTGATCCTAGGTTGCTGCCTTTTCTCTAAGTGCCCTGTGACTACTTCAGTGGCTTTTGAGTCTACAAACATTCTCTGCTGCACATTGGGGCACAGTGTCCTCAACCCTCTTCTTGTATCTACTCCCTGAGAGTGATCACCATACCATCATGATATCAGCCCTCATACACAGTGTGTTTTTTGTGGTGGTATGGTATTCCCCAAAATATTGTGAACCCCAATAAACTTATCTGGTGTCAGAGACAGAACAGCCACAATATTAAACATGAGGATAGGCAGTGATAGCACACACCTTTAATCCTAGCATTCCAGAGGCATAAATCCATCTGTTCAAGGATAAAGCCAAGCCTGGTGACTCATGCTTTTAATCTCAAAAAGTGAGCCTTTAATCCCAGGGAGTGGTGGTAGAAAGCAGAAATGTATATAAGGCGTGAAGACGAGAAACTAGAATCATTTGGCTGGTTAAGCTTTTAGCTAGTTAAGCTTCAGGCTTTGGAGCAGCAGTTCAGCTGAGACCCATTCTGGATCAGGACTCAGAGGCCTCCAGTCTGAGGAAACAAGACCAACTCAGCATGCAGCGAGGTGAGGTAGCTGTGGCTCGTTCTGTATCTCTGATCTTTCAGCTAAGTTTATTAGGGTTCACAAAATTTTGGGGAACACAATACTATCACAGGTTTTTGCTTGCTTTTTAGCGCCATAAGTCCTAGAAGATCGATGCTTTGGTTTCAGTGGATTCACTAGAAAGACTTTTGTCCTCAGCAGTGAACACATGGCCAGAGATCAGAGTGTCAAGAATCCCCAGATGTCAACATCAGAAGACCCCGTGGTCTGTAGTGATGTGTAAATGTCAGAGTTTGTACTGAGGATATTTTTAAGATATAAGTATTTGAGGTTTTTTCAAAATACAGTTTTGTAATCAATATTTGCTCAGTGAGTGTTGCTGTGCCTGAAGTTAGGAGGTGGAAATAAAGACCAGAAAACACAGTGATAGCAGTGCCTCTGATTGCCTTAGTTACCCAGATGTTCGGACCTACAGATATTTATGAAATTTTACTTTAGTAGTGGATACTGTACACACTCTGTCTTTGTTTATTGGAAAATTGAGCAGAGGAGCCTTGAGGGATTCTATCAGATAGAAGACTTTGAGTACTGAAATTGTGTATAATTTTTCATTTAATTTTTCTGTGGTGATGGTGACTCCATGGTGGATGTCATTTCTCTTTTGAATTTTCATTGCCTTGAATATTTTGTTTCCTTATTCCACTTTCCTAGAGAGAAGATACTGACGTTGCTTGGTGGCATTGAACTGAAATTGTGGTGTCACTTGAAAAGAAAGCAAAAGAAAGGAAGTGATGTGATCCCAGAGGGGAAGCAATAGCAGCAATGTTAATAGTGTTCAATAGCTAAAAAAATAAAGTAATTTTACATCAAACTGAGTGCATTTTGGAACATGAACTGCAGAGTGAAGACAATCACAGTCAAAATATCAATGATATTCTTCCCAGCAACATCAGTCTTAAGACACTTGTGGAATCAGGAAGCTGCTGGAGAGCAGGAATGTCAAGAATAAGAGCAATGGCCATGGTGCCACAGGGCCTGATTTTATACATCACCCTCCACATCTCACAAAGGATAAGTGCATCTCTCAGTGCTCCTCAGAGGAGGTTCTTCTGGTAATAGATGACTGGACACTGCTGTGGGATGTTCTGTATGTCCTGTGGGAGCCTGTTCTTCTTGGGTTCTTCGTGGCTTTACCCAGCAGGTCTGCATAGAGGATGATTAGGACCACAAGCCTGAGTGCAGGTGTCTGAGATGGTCTGCACTTGGCTGTGCTGGGGGATGGTCTGTATGTCAAGTTGATCTGATTGGTTAATAAATAAAACCTGATTGGCTGTGGCTAGGCAGGAAGTATAGACTGGACTAACAGAAAGGAGAAATAAAAGAACAGGAAGGCAGAA
Organism: Peromyscus leucopus; assembly: GCF_004664715.2. NCBI lineage: Eukaryota > Metazoa > Chordata > Mammalia > Rodentia > Cricetidae > Peromyscus > Peromyscus leucopus. Next base: position 91,972,041 of record NC_051064.1, read on the forward strand.
GGAGACACTGCCAGCTGCCACTCTGACAAGCAGCACGAAAAGATGCCGGTAAGCCACGAGTCGAGTGGCAGGGTTTGTGGAAATGGATTAATTTAAGCTATAAGAACAGTTAGCAAGACCTTCCATGGCCATACAGTTTGTAAGCAATATAAGTCTGTGTGTTTACTTGGTTGGGTCTGAGTGGCTGTGGGACTGGCGGGTGACAAAGATTTGTCCTGACTGTGGGCAAGGCAGGAAAACTCTAGTTACAGGACACAGACTCTTACAAGTGGTTAATGTACAGGGAATAGGTGTCTGAGAAACAACCAGTATGGCTTTTCTGGCTTACCTTGGGCAGTACTCTTTACACAAGAGCTGGCAGGAAGATGGGGATTCCCAGAGACACTTTCTGACTGTAGGAAACGGGTTTGTAGACACAATATAGTAGCTACAGGTCCATATTGATAGGCTGTGACTGCATGTACAGTCTAAATTTGATGGAGAGACATAAAATCACAGTTTCAAGCAGGGAGGATGTCAGGAAATCCCACCCCTATCAGAGGAACTATTTTCAACTGATGTCTGCTGGAAGTGGAAGATTCAGTTATCCTCAGTAATGGGGCCCCTGAGAGGTTGCCCGGGTTCCACTAGATGGCAGTGGAACAATGCACAACAGGCAACAGTTAGGAACAGACTCATTGATCCAAGTCCAAGCAGTGGGCTGAGCTCCTGGAGATCAGTAGAAGAGAGAGAGGTGGGATCATAGGAGCAAAGGGGGCGGGGAGTCAAGATCATGATGAGGAAAACCAGAGAGACAGCTGACCTGAGCTAGTGGGAGCCCTGGGACTCTGGACTGACAGCTGGGGAACTGCATGGGACCCAACTATGTGCTCTGAATGTGGTTGATGCTTGTGTGGCTTGATCTTTTTGTGAAGCCCCTGGCAGTGTTACCAGGTCTTGTCCCAAGTGCAAGAACTGGCGTTTGAACAAGGGGATAGCTTGTTCAGCTTTGAAACAGTGGGTAGTGGCTATGCCATGCCTCAACTTTGTATGCTAGACTTTGCAGAGTACCCATGGGTCTCATCTGAGGATTGGATAGGGGGTTTTATGGGGTGAAGAACTGGAGAGGACAATGGAGGAGCAATTGGGTTTAGAATGCTAAAGGAAAAAATTAAAGAAAAGATACCAAATGAAATTGAGAGGGATTCGCCATGTCATTTTAGAAGAATATCAATTTTCTTGTTAGATTTATTTCAAGGTATGTTTTTTGAGGCTGTTATGAATGGAATATTACCTGGATAATTCTAAATGCATTTTAACACCAAATAGCGTCATGTGGGAAGAAGAGATCTCACCAGAAAAGATTTCTTTACAGAATTGCACTGGAGACTACTCTCTTTTTTTTTTTTTTTTTTTTTTTTTTTTGGTTTTTCGAGGCAAGGTTTCTCTGTGTAGCTTTGCGCCTTTCCTGGAACTCGCTTTGGAGACCAGGCTGGCCTCGAACTCACAGAGATCCGCCTGCCTCTGCCTCCCGAGTGCTGGGATTAAAGGCGTGTGCCACCACCGCCCGGCGGAGACTACTCTCTTAAATCATTTTAATAACTGATGTCTGCTGTAGGAGTGTCCAGTCCACTTGGGTGATCCAAGCATGGGCAGGAGATCCCATGGGCAGAAGAGTATTAGAAAGCAGGCTGAGCAGGCCCTGATGAATCAAGACAGTAGACAGTGTATTCCTCCATGACCTCTGTATCAGCCCCTGCCTTCATGTTCCTGCCCTGTTTAAGATCTTCCTAAACCACTGTCAGTGATGTATTATGCT